>NW_022145615.1:29619558-29662058 GCF_000002235.5 Strongylocentrotus purpuratus | reverse complement strand
AGTTTTCCAAGATCATCAACCTTTGTATGAAGGCTTGTATTAAGTGACAAATAGTTCTAATAACAATAAAAGGTATGCTTTTAATGCAGAACTATGGTCTCATTTCGCTTACTTAATTTGTTTAAAACTTCTTTGTTCATGCATATTAATTGCTCACTATAAGCGACAAAGAAGGAATTGACTTCTCATTAAGAAATAATAAGGGTAAATTTTATAGTTGGTCACGTGTTTGCAAAGTGAATATATAAACATTCTTACGCACAAGCACACCCACATACACACACATGCGCCCACACACAATTCTGTTGCTCGCAAATGAGATCACATAGTTGCTCATACGTGTAAGAATCTTCACAACTTCTCAACTTTACAATATTTTAGGAATCGTTTCTTTTCATCACTATCTATCTTAAAACTTCGCTTACCCATTTTATCTTATTTTCTGCTTTAACTTACATCAGAAGGGATGCCTCCGTGCAATCTAATATGGTAGCCGACCCTTATAGGTACCGAAACTATCTGGGGTACGTCTATTTTTCTGTAATTGTAAGATGTAGTTTTATTGTATCATTTTTATTTTCCAAGGAGCAGGATTCGTTAAGCGCATACTATCCATCAACATAGCTCACGTTTCTCTGTCATTCCACCGGGTCGGCATTCACATGGATCAAATAAGACATCTATAGGGGTTTTAAAAAATATCTTAAGGGATACGTTCCATATCAGGTGTCGAACCCCGAACCCTCGTGATCGAAGGCCCAGGGGATAAATGACTTTTATAGGGTATCATATTGCCAAATTTAGATACTCTGATCAGGGACTTCCCTGCTCTGATGTCGCATTTCCCCCAGTTGCCCTCTCCACGCTTTTCACGCCATTGAAATAAACTCCACTAATGCTATTAAACTAATCACAATTTCATCCATAAAGTCATCCATTTACAAATAACTAGCGAGCTCTGTTTCTTTTTCAAACTAGGATAGATGAACAAGTTTCGTGATATGTGCAGAGTTGATTTGTTCTCAAACGCCATTACTTGGAATCGTCAATAACTAAAATGTTTAATATACTTTTACTGGAAAGTGGCCTAACATTAAAATATTGACAGGTTTTCAAAAATCTTTAAAACGCTAGATTCATTGCGTTTTGCGAAACATCTCTCTCCCTTAAAATGCCGAGAAAGTTATTTTATGATATTCGGCATTTTTTTTATTCTTTCGTTCCATTTTAATGTTTTTATTTCAACACTAATAAATGTCATCTCATGATATTCCGCGCTCGGTCACTTCTTTTTTAAATACAGGAAAATAATGATCGAGTGGTTTTACCTGAGGTATGCTACAAACAGCTGCTGATCCCCAGGCCACCCTCAACATGATCTTACATCGCCTGTCTGCGGCCCTGACGCTGAGCGGGTGAACGATGGCGGCATAACGATCGATGCTGATGACGATCAGGACAAACGACGACGCGTACATCGCAAACGTCTCCATGAACATGATGAGCTTGCACATGGTATTCCCCGCCAACCAGGCCACCGTACAGAACCACACCACATCGGTCGAGATGTTGATGAAGGTGATGAGGAGATCGGCGATGGTGAGGTGGAGGACGAGGAGGTTGACGCGGGATTTTCGACCTCGTTGTCGCCAGACAGTGAGGAGGACAATGAAATTGAGAGGCACTGAGAGAACCAGGATGGTGGAGAGCGTGATGATTCGTATTAGGTAGGCCAGCTCGAAAGTTGGTGTTTTCGATATGCTGGAATTGGAATCAGGCGATTCCGTGAAATATGAAAAGTCATAATCTGAGAAGTTCGCAGCAGTGGTATAATTTGAAAGACCTTCAAAGAGAGAAATATTTAATCGATGTATGATTGCTGACTCTGTAGTCACAGGAGAGAGATACGTTGTCCTAGTCATAATGCTTGTTTGGAGTATTCACTGTATCAGAAAGATTCCAAAGTCTCAGCTTCCAATAAAACACATGATCAGGAGTGACCGAGACATATGCACTTCTCTGATGTGAAATGCGATATCTCATAAATCGCGCTTCCATCACCTAACTTCTTTCAGCGAATGACTGCACCAACTCTTCTCGCGTTTATAAACAGTGGGCAGCTAAGTATACGTCATAGTCACGTGACATTGTACTTTCAAGTCATGCGCAAAAAGGACAACGTCGTCTTCATGTGTTAGTAAAGAAAATGACAGGCTTGTGTAATTTTTCGTAGAATATACCTCCTTTTTCACTTCAATTAGCTCCTATCGTTCTAATAGGTTAGTTGTACTAAAATAACGAGGACTTTACAACAAAAAACAATATTATTTTTTATTTTATCAATAGATAAGAACATAAGAGTAGCTCAGTCGATAGAGCAGTGGTCTCGTAATCCGGTGACCCGGGTTCGAAACCAAGGCGATGCACTAGTGCCCATTGGTAAGGCATTAATCCTCATTATCAGGTCCCTCGGAGAGGACCTAAAGCCGTCGGCCGTCTGGTTACTTACTTACAATCATTTATGCTTTCTTAGCAGTCAGGTAAAATAACCACCACCATTCAAGAGTATAATTATAGATATACACTTCTTTGTTTATTCATGAGTTCGTCTTGGCTGGGCATTGTAAATAGGGAATATAAAACGTTCTTTGATTTTGATGATTCTGGTGTAGTGACTATTTTCCCATTTGTGCCAACACACAAAATGACTGAAATCTTATGTATGACTCGGAATGGTAATTTTTTTTTTTTTTAGAGAGAATCTGTAATGATATACATGTAGGCCTACTCTCCATAATATATTTTGAGTTGGGTCTAAAGTGTGGAGGCACTTGAGAGAAAATTGAAGATGCGTTGGTAGAGCCTGATCACTCCACGACATCCTGAATTAGCAAAGTAGAAGGTGTAGATGACTGGAAAAATAAACAGGTAATAACAAATAAAAAATAGACACAAGTAAAGGAAATGATTGTTTGCTACTTTGAAAAATTGAAAAGGTCTCATACTTTGCCTACGATTTTAAATTATTTGTAATACTGTTTCACACAAAAACTCGTGGTAACTGACCATTTGCAGTGAAAAAAAAACTATCAGTCATGTAATCTTAGATTAATTTATAAATCATTGATAAAAGAAGCGATTGCGTATTTAATGAAATACTTGCTGGGGTTGCACTCTGACCGCTCTGGCAGAATGAAACATGACTGTAAATGGTGCTACATCGGATAATAAAGCGCAGAGTTGTTGGGGCATAACATTACAACTTAATAACGAATATAACGAGACTGATCTAGACTATTATGTACAGAGCTAAACCTAGTATATGGTAGACTGCCATCTAACTAAACCTACTTGACATTCTCTTTGCTTTGAATGTTGGTTAATAATCTACAAATTAAAACCTGGACGAATCCCTTTTTTAATTTCCTCTTGTTCCCCATACCTTCTAAAAGGGCGATCCATTGCGTTGCATTGACAGTTGTGATACATTAGACAAGGAACAAAGAATACACAAGAGCGTACGCATGGGACTGAAGTTGGACAAGAAGATCGAGTAGACTATTTACAGTTGTATTTGTACATGAACTTAATGCCAATTTACGGCGACAACGAATTAAAGGAGTGATGGCAGTTAATTTGCTTCTCGATAAAGTTGTCGTCAAGGAGAATGATGGAATGACGAAAGGGTGACGCTATCTGCTGACGCAATGACACGTACATGTAAAAGAAGACAATCGGACGGTTTATCATGACTGTCGAAATATCAATGAAAAGTTGTATTTTACCACTTCTTTCTTCGAGTATTAGGAAATCTATGACAGTATGACAATCAGTGAAAGGTATTATAACGATGGACACTAACGAGCACATGATTTATAATAAATCAAAAGAGAAAGAGAAAATTAGTAATAATTACTAATTTTCTCTTTCTCTTCCGAGGTATATTCTCTCTCCTCACTCTCTCTCTCTCTCTCCGTCTTTCTCTTCCCCTCTACCGTCTCTGTCTGTCTCATACTGTCTTTATTTTATTTTTTTGTATCTGTAGGGTCTTATTACATTAACCACCTTGACCATATTTAAAATGACTAAAGATTAAGGTTGTCTTTTGAATTCCCCCTACCCCCCTCCCTCTCTCTCTCTCTCTCTCTCTCTCTCTCTCTCTCTCTCTCTCTCTCTCTATCTCTCTCCCCCTCCCCCTTTCCTCCTCTCCCAGCTCGGTCTGTCTCATACTGTCTTTAAAAAAAAATTATCTGTAGGGTCTTAAGAAATAATCACCTTGACCATATATAAAACGATTAAAGATTAAGGTTGTCTTTTGAATTACCCTACCTCCCCCTCTCTCTCTCTCTCTCTCTCTCTCTCTCTCTCTCTCTCTCTCTCTCTCTCTCTCTCTCTCTCTCTCTCTCCCCCCCCCCCTCTCCTCCTCTCCCGTCTCGGTCTGTTCCGTACTGTCTTTAAACAAAAAAATTATCTGTAGGGTCTTATGAAATAATCACCTTGACCATATATAAAACGATTAAAGATTAAGGTTGTCTTTTGAATTCCCCCCTACCTCCCCCCTCTCTCTCTCTCTCTCTCTCTCTCTCTCTTTCTCTCTCTATCTCTTTCCCCCTCCCCCCTCTCCCCCTCTCCCGTCTCGGTCTGTCTCGTACTGTCTTTAAACAAAAAAGTTATCTGTAGGGTCTTATGAAATAATCACCTTGACCATATATAAAACGATTAAAGATTAAGGTTGTCTTTTGAATTCCCCCTACCTCCCCCCCCCTCTCTCTCTCTCTCTCTCTCTATCTATCTCTCTCCCCCTCCCCCTCTCATCCTCTCCCGTCTCGGTTTGTCTCATACTGTCTTTAAAAAAAAAAGTTATCTGTAGGGTCTTATGAAATAATCACCTTGACCATATATAAAATGTCTAAAGATTAAGGTTGTCTTTTAAATTTCCTCCAGCCCTTCCTCCCTCCCCTCTCTCTCTCTCTCTCTCTCTCTCTCTCTCTCTCCCTCCCTCTCTCTCTCTCCCTCTCTCTACCATCTCGCTCCCCTCTCTCCATTCTATATATGTCTCCTCTCTCCCTCCCTCTCTCTCTCTCTCTCTCTCTCTTGCTCTCTTTCTTTCCTTCTCAATATTTTCTTTGAGCCGTTTGTTTTTCGAAAAATCTTAATCGCCCGTTAAACTTACCCGCAACAATGAATTGAATTACGATACATCACTCGGAGGCAGATAATCCAAGAACTTCCTAAATCGTTTCGATTTTTCTTTTTCTTTTCCCTGACTTTGATATGCATTTCGGATGCTATTACGAGATATGATTATGAGTAATAGATACGACATCCACGTATTCATTTCTACGTGTAATTTTTCTTTAAACTGTTTAAAAAAAACACCGTGCACGTAGACCACTTTAAAGTAATTTAAACTAAAGCGGAAATGGAGTTCCACAGTACTTCTTCATTCAGAATCTACATGTAAGTACAATATTGCAAGTCAGAAATGTTTTGTTTTACTTCTTCTCTATTACATTGTCTACCAACCCGACAGGTGGGTTTGCTCAAAAAGCGCTGGAAGCATCTTACGGGGTATACAGCAGGTAGATGACTACAGTTCGGAAGGAAACGCAATGGCATGCGGTCGCCTTTGTGGGCAACCCCGTGGATAACATATTTCCATTGCTCCCGCGCTGTCTCCACATCGGATGAAGATTGTTCGACTTAAGATAATTTCCCCAATTTCCGTTGCAGACAATGGTAGAAGACGAATCTGTTTTAAAGTAGCAAAGAAAAATAAGAAACGTTTTTCTTTTTTCAGAACAAAATATATTCTCTATCTAGATAATCAGTTTTATTATGTGTTAAATATAAATTATATTAGATCAATTATCATAATCATGTCGATTTTGATGAATGTCCAGGTAAATGAAGCATCAAAGAGAGAAATATAGTATTCGTGACTATCTCCATAAGGGAATTAAATAAACAATGACGTTGAAAGCCAATATACCCCGTGTTGTGATAGTGGGTTCAAGTAAATATAGCATTATTTTAAACAAATTGCCTTAATATGATGAAATTGAATTTACTTCAAACAACTTGTGTTTGCCAATAATGCATTTTTTCAAGTTGTTTTTATGCTCCCTACATCGACACTGCTTGCCCATGCAGGAGCGGGAAAACACTATAGGGTGACAGTGAAAAACCGCTACGACTGTCTGACACATACAATTCAGGCGATGGTTGCCTTCAACAAATACTTTATTTATTGTATCATCTTTCTTCGAAGATGAAATGTGCTATAAAAGCCTAGGTTATTATTATTATTATTATTAAAAATTATTTGTTTTGTACAATTATTGTGCATATCTTTATACCGATTTTCAAAATTAGAGTTATGAAATGCTTAGTTTAACTCTCGATTAAGAAATACCATTTGGTTTGATTTGGTTTAACATGGTTTACTATAAGCATGATTAATTTCATAGAAATTATTCGCTGTTATACAAAAACTAAATTGATTTTTTTTTAAAACAATAAGTGAGATCGAAAAGTACATAATAAAGTGAGTGAGTCCTGATAAGCCTTCATGAATACGTGTGTTCATGGTGTGTGTATGTCTGTGATAGAAACAGACAGAGAGACAGAGAGGGAGAGGGAGAGAAAGAGAGAGAAATAAAGAGAGAAAGAGAGAGAGAGAGAGAGGGGGGAGGGTGGCATGTAGGAGAGGGTCTCTAAGACCTAATGCAGATAGAAGTTCAGGAAAATCGTATCAAAAAGCGAAAAGTAATGGAAGTGGATGCCAAAAAACTTCGAAATTACCTGATCTCTAAAGAAAATATTGTGTGAGTCAAAAAAAAGTTTACACCAAGAAAATTGCTAATTATTTTTATAATCATCTATGAACAGTAAATTATTATACATCTTATGAAAGAGTGTTTTATCCCAAATCATTTGGTATCATTTTGGTGTGGTATGTGTTGACGCTTGGATGAACAGGAGGCATTGTTTGCAAGAGTGCAAAAATCGACTTGCGCCAAAGTGATGCCTACTGTATGTATTATGTTGGGATTAGCAAAGTGAGAGAATGAATTGAATGTATCAAATGAAATGCATTACATATGCTTTTTGCAGAAGCAAAGTCACACACACACCCACACACGCGCACAAATGTTCGTTGATATTTGATATGTGTGGCATGATTAATTTTGTTAGGGATGTTAATTGAATCTGCAAAGACCGAATTAATACCCAAAACCCAATTGTTTTATTCAAACATCACATAAGCAACTTTGGCACAAGTCGCTTTTTGCACTCTCGCAAACGATGATTTTCATTCACAATACCTCACACATTCATTTTTCTAGATTGGTGCCCCCGACGTAATAGTTTAGGAAATTAATCACCTCAATTAAAAAAATAAGCGAAGAAAGAGCATCTAGAGAGTCTTGAGTCGATCTACAGCAAAGCTAATTCAGCTTCATCTTAATTATTGGCCTATTTCTTCGCTTGTTTCTCCCTTCTCGGTTCTGAGGCCTTATTCCTTTATAGAGATTATAAGTTTCTTCTTCCCTATACTTAATTAGCAAAGAAGCGACATTACTTTGTACATACACTTACATATTCTTTCTACGGGTGCTGTGCAATACTTGAATTACTACATGTGAGATAATATATACCCCAAGTGTCAGCATTAACAGGTGTATTTACGAGACAAGGTAGGAAAGAATTCATTTTCTATTTCTTTAATTTAGGTGATTAATACCCTAAAGATGCTTCCTGTTCGTCCAAGCGTAAACACATACCACACAAAAATGATACCAAATGATTTGGGATAAAACACTCTTTCATATTAAAGATGTATAATAATTTACTGTTCTTAGATGATTTTTAAAATAATTAGCCTTTCCCTAGGTGTAAACTTATTGTTGACTCACACTGTATAGGAAGCAATCCACTTTTGTTTCCGAAGCGAGATATATTGCATGTATAGGTGTGGGTGTGTGTGGGCGTGTGGGGGTAGGGCGGTCGATGTCTCCTAACAAACTTCACCTATAACAACACGTATGCTCCTATCCAATTTATGAACCATTGGCTTCATTCGTAGACACTTACGCATCTACAGTATTTTTTCAAACTTCCGATGTTGTATTTGTTATTGTTTTCTCGGATAATGCAGTACTCCTTTTCAGGTTAACATCCTAAGGATCCTAAGGCTTTTTGCACACATATCGCAGGATTCCTTAATTTTAGGTTACGATCTTCCATTAGTCTTAGGAGTCTCTAGGATAATGCTGCTCGGATTTGTCTAGGGTTTCGAAGATGTATTGATGTCACATCGCAGTGTGTTATGATATATGTGGGTTTTACTTGGATTTTGTGAAAATGAGTATCTCTGGCTGTAACAAAAGACTTGTTTCCACCCAGTGGTTTCAGTGTAAAAACGGAACCTAGATATGGTTTAGGAAACAATATACTGGTGGCAAATACATTTTAGGTTTTTGTTGTTGTTACTTCTTCCTATCTTAAAGGCATTACCGTCTGTCGAAGGACAGAACTGCGTTAACTAAAGCCCCTTTCACACCGGGCAATGCGTAGAGTTGCGTAGTGTTGCGTACCGACTACGCCGAGCGTACGCTGCCCTACGCTGGCCCACGTAACTATACGCTTAGGGGCGCAAAGGAGTACGCGAGATGGACCCCACAAATTAAACATGTTTAATTTTGTTGGCGTTTTTTCGGCGTAGACACTAGACGCAGAAAGTACGCAAGTCTACGCAACACTACACTACAGTACACAAAGCCTACGCAATAGTACGCTACCCTACGCCAGTCCGACGAAGCAGTAAAAGCTTGCGCACATAGTAAGCAACCGTACCCAACTGTAAGCAAACATATACGCCAGGCCTACGTAAACATACGCAACCCTACGCTTGTTATACGCAATCTTACGCGTATGTACGCCAATTGCATACGCCGTAGGTACGCGGTGCCTATGCATAGGGTACGTAACCACACGCCATCGTACGCCAGCATACGCATAACCCACGCAGGGACTATGCCGAAGCAACATTTTTGTTCATGAATACGCAGCCTAATTTCGGCGTAGTCGGTACACCACACTACGCAACTCTACGCAGATCCGGTGTGAAAGGGGCTTAAGGCTCTCAATTGACGAATAATGAATGGATAACTAAATGTAACATAGCCTTTTTACGCATATCGTGATCGTTAATATATTTTTTTTAATGACACATGAAACCGTTTATGTACATGCAAATACATTATATTATACAACACCTACGTGGATCCCTGTCATTTGATTGGAGGATTGTTGGTCACATGATATTCAATAGATGGTATATTGCACGGTCGTGCATTTTTGGTTATATGCGCCGTGCATTTTTGGTTATATGCAGACTGCGTACCTCTCTGCCGTGCGCGCGCGTATCCCTGCGTGTATCTGACGCGAAGGCAATCTGAATGTAATCGAGAAGGCTTGAATCCAACTTGAATTTATCTTTAATATAAGGAGTAAAGCATAATTTGTTGATTAACGTTCTATTAGATCTTCTTCGATGTTGTATAAAACAAATAATGAATGTTTTTCATTCGTTCAATGGTGCGAATATTTTCATTCGTTGAAAGATTAACATTAATTCTATTCAACTCGGCTGACGCCTCGTTGAATAGAATGTTAATCTTTCAACTCATGAAAATATTCGCACTATTGAACTCATAACCATTCATTATTTGTATATTATTTGTATTATGTACAAGCTGCTATGTATTTTTTGTATACACATACCATACATTTTGCTCGTCGTGATGATAGAGTGAAAGAGATTTTAAAAGTGTTTTTAAAATCCAGGACATATGCTAAAGAAATATATTCACATCTCAAACACTACTTGCGATGCAACTGGTTGGGGACACTAGACCTGAGAAGTCTCTGTCTCTATCTCTTGTAGAATCTCCAAGTTATTATCTATGGAAATCGTCTCGCGCTCACGTGCATGCATCAGTGCAAAAGCCAGCATTTATCACCCCCGCCTGGAGACGATTATTCCAAGCTCTGGTGGAAAACTGGGTTAAGAATGAACTATGTTGGTTTGAAGGGAGATAATCCTACAATCAGTTCTGGTCAAGTGAGTTACCTCATCCGAACTCTCCCGGCGGCATACGGGAGCAAAGGTGTTCTATAAGGAAATGGTTTGTTATCTTGGGACGATGTCTGCTGTTCATGCATGTTCATTCGAAATCAATTTACATCTTACAGAAATCAAAGTATCATATGAAATAAAGATCAAAGTGAACTCATGTCGTATATTGGTGTTCTCTGTCTTTTAAAGAAAAACGAAACAAATTACAGATTTCAGTTCATGCAAGTTAAGAAAGAAAATTGAATTTAGACAACTAAAGTCAGTCACTAACCCTGCCCCCCTTCTCTCTCTCTCTCTCTCTCTCTCTCTCTCTTTCTCTCTCTATCTCTCTCTCTCCCTCTCTCTCTCTTTCTTTTTTTTCTGTCTCTCACACGCTTTAGACTTCCTGTTTCTTATAATGATTTATACTCATCCTACCAGACGATCGCTTATATTCAAAACTGTGGGTGTTAATTCATCCTAACATTGAGTTATCTTCTACTCATTTTCGTCCCGAAAAGGGTGTCGCTTAGGAAGGGAGGGCATACAATACCAACATTTCCCTTTTGTGTTATTTTGTCGGTACATACTAAAAGGTGAAATTTGTCTCTCTCTCTCTGTCTCTCTTTCTCTACCGTGGTTTATCAGACTACCCCAGCTCCACCACTCTCTCTCTCTCTCTCTCTCTCTCTCTCGCTCTCCCTCTTTTCCTCCCTCCCTCCCTCCCTCCCTCCCCCTCTCTCTCTCAAAATGTTCCAGGGATATCCGAAAAGCGTGAACGCCCAACCCAACCATCTTCATCAATTTGAATGTTGTTTCGCCTGAAACTCGTGACCGGAACTCTCAGCATAGTAACAAGGTCGAGAGGCAAGAGAAGATGGATGAAGACGGAAGTAGGTATTCTTAGGTATTCTTTTCTTCTTTTTTAAAGCATCTGTTTCAGGAAGTAGATAAGAAGAAATATTTCATACAACCTAAGGCAGGAAGAGAAAACTGTGTCAATATTTGAACCCTGGGGAGTTCATTGCTGTTTGGTGTCATACGTTTCAAAGTACAGAATAAAAATGCCACTGCTCTTTTTCTCTCTTTCTGTCTCTCTCTCTCTCTCTCTTTCTGTGTCTCTATGTCTCTTTCTCTCTTTCTCTCTCTCTCTCTCTCTCTCTCTCTCTATATATATATACTTATAATTTTTCACTCTTTCGCTGTCTCTTTCTCTGTCTCTATCTCCAACTCTATCCGCTCTTTCTTTTTCTCGATCTCTCTCTGTTTTTAATTATTTCTCTCTATCACTTTCTCCATCACCATTTACCCTCTCTATTCATCTCCCCCTCCCCCTCCCCCCTCTCTCTCTCTCTCTCTCTCTCTCCCTCCCTCTCTCTCTCTCTCTCTCTCTCTTTCTCTTTCCCTCCCCCTCTTCCTCACTCTAAAGCTTTACAATTCATGTATGTCTTAAGTGTCTCTATTTAAGTGCATACATCTTAATGCGATAAAGTGCAGATGAGGCAAGACTTTCCAGGGTTCGTTAGAGTTAGAGGGCCGGCTTGCATATTTGGTCCCATTTCACTATCACGGTGCCAAGCTTCATCTATAATCAGTGATTAGGTTTCGAAATTCATACATTATGTTGTTTGATTCTGTGTTTGATTATACGGTGTAGACAAGACCGGGGCATTGATTGATTGATTGTCGTCAATGTGTGTGCATTTCTCTTAAACATGAAATAGATGTTATTAGCCTAATTTATCTGAGTGATTATGATAATGGTGACCGTCGAATAAAATAACGACCTACGGTTATACCATTAGATCAGGTAATTATTCGTTGTGTGTCACCATAAATAATATTCTCCATAATATCGAACTTTATAGCATAATTTTGCCAAATTCGAATAAATGGCATTATCATGTACTTGTTCCAACGTTTAAGTCGTCTAATGAGATAATAATTTCAGATGAATAGCACAAAGGAAATAAGAAGACACATTAGAAATTCTTTGGCGTCTGATCATATTCAAATAAGTTTCATTTCACATTGAGGGCAATAAAGTCTTTTATTCATAATACTGGAGTCATATCGGATTGACGGAGACAAATTCAAAGAGTGGTATAACGCATTCTCACGGAGAAAATCAGTGACTTCGTGCATGAATATCTTTGAAGGGGTGCCTGGGTAAAACAGATTCCTGTGGGACAACATTGAAGTGATGAGGTTTCAATGAGCAACCTTTAGGGACCTATCGACCTTCATCTTCATCTTCCCAGAGAGGAGGAGGAAAGTTCAGCCTTGAAGTTCAGATCTCATGCAGAACCACGAAGTCATTTAGAACAATCGCTGGTGAGCTTTAAAGAGAACCCCCAATTTTGTCTCACAAACCGGGTTCGTCTTTCATCTAATACCGGTAAACATAGCCCCACTAGTTCTAAATATCATACATAAATTTACTGAACATGAAATTAGCACAAAGTGTGGTCTTTAATCATGTTAATAAATGGTTCAGCCACATAATAATCAATCCCAGAATGTCCTTTGGCAAGACACTAATCTACATTTGCCACTCTCCACCCAGGTGAGGTAAATGGGCACCTGGCAGGAATTATTTTCTCGAGCACTGTAATTGGCAGCCGTGCTAAAGCCAGGGGAATGATAAAGGAGCGCTATGTGGCAACGGTGCAAGACATGAGCGTTGAGAAGACTCCACTATTATTAATAGTTTCATACCAGTTGGTGCCTCCATTTCTTTTTTAATACCTCAGCACTGAGCTACTTCATCATAGCCACCCCCCCCCCCGTCATCCCCAGTAGTTTCAAACATCATACAACAAATTACTGAACATGAAATAAGCATGATGAGTGGTCTTTAATCGTATTAATAAATGGTTCAGCTGAAATAGTACAGGACCAGGAGGAGTGAGGTCGGCTATGAGGGGAGTAAAGACATACATGGATACTCAATGTTGGACAGAGAGGAGCAGTCAAGAGGAACCGAGTATGTGGGTGGGTTAGTTTGAAGTGATACTTAAATTGCCCGAGTCACACCGCCAAACTGACTTCACTGAACCGACCGATTGTCGACCGATTATTACCTCAGTCACACTGCTAAACCGACTTCAAACCGAGCGATTATCGATAAATTGAAACCTTAATCTGGCCGGTCAGAAATATCAACTTCAAACCAAAATTGTCGACAACTTAGAGCTCCAGTCACACCTTCAAACCGATTCCAATTTCCCGATTATTGACAAATTAATACATGAGTCAAACAACTCTAGACCGACTTCAAACCGAGCGACTACCAGCAAATTAAAACATCCGTCACACCTCCTAACCGACTGCAAATTGTTATTTATCGACACATTAAAACCATTAAGTCATTAATGCTCCAAACCGATCCCAATCCTCGGATTATCGACACATGAATTCATTAGCCGAGCTGCCGAGACAAGCTAGTCACAGACGAGATCGGAATGGTACATTTTTTTTAAAGCGCTCTTGCAAAATGTATTGTGATGTGTATATGTATTTGTCAAAGTTTAACATGAACAAATTAAACGAACCAATGAATAATTGTATTAAAAAGATGATTTAGATAAAAGGTTTTACAAGCTGCGTATATAAAAGAAGGTTATTTAGAGTAGGAATTATTTTCTTCGAAATTGTCTAAGAGTGCTGTTGCCTGTTTATGTATTTATTGATTCTTTGAATTTCTTATTTTTAGCAATATGAGTATTACTATTTTTAAGTCTTACATAACTACCATTTATGTGTCATTTGTGTGACATGACGATTTGAGGACAAGCACACTAACACTTTCCTATGAAGAGCTGCCTAAACAACCACTTTCTTCGGAATCCAAGGTGTCTTCGCGTATTTCATTGACAGTCTTTCAACGGAAGCGAAAGGCGCTTCCTTTAGTGGGGGCGGCAGGTGGTAGTAGCATGAGATACAAGGCCGTAAGATCTCATTTATGTAAGCATACTTTTTCAAAGTGTATATACCAGACATGCAACATGCTGCATTACCCCCCCCCCTCTCTCTCTCTCTCTCTTGCTTTCTTCCTTTCTTTCTCCCCTTCTCTCTCTCCCCCTCTTTCTCTCTCTCTCTCTCTCTCTCCGTCCCTTTCTCTCCCGATCTATCTCTCCCTCTCATTACACTTTTTTTCTTTCTGTCTATCTCCCATTCTCACTCTCTTCAATATCCTCTCTCTCTCTCTCTCTCTCTCTCTCTCTCTCTCTATCTATCTCTCTCTCTCTCCCCTCTCTCTCTCTCTCTCTCTCTCTTTTTCCTCTCTTTCTCCCCCTCTCTCTCTCTTTCTTCCACACTCTCCATGTGTTCTATCCTAATGTGTCTTAGGGTCATTAATTGGGGTATATCAGTTGTTATGTAGATATTATGTAGCCATTGCTTTCACAGAAATACGGAAAAATATACAATAACATAAAATATGTATAAATCAGTTTTCGATAATAGGGCATTGCACCGTTCGAATAAACACTGAAGACGTTGATAGAATACAGCTTATAAACACACCTGCAATATTTTTTAATTCTCTGTCTCGATCCTACTTCGATCAAGAAAACGTATCGTCAAGGATACCGGGTCTTGCAGAGAGTTCCGTCTCGCAATATCGACCAAAGCGTGAAGTACACAAAGTATACATATTTGATGATCCTTAATGTTTAATCCAACTTCCCTCTGCTCCGCCCGAAGCGCTTAACCTCGTCAATATTTGATAAGTTTTGAAGATGGACGCACGATCGATGTTATCAGCTCAAATCAGTCCAGGCGCAGGTTTATAATTGAATCCATTCATCAAGAAAGTACTCTGAACTTGCAAAATGGCCTTTAATTGAAAGGGACTTTTAAAGACTTTGTTTTTCTACATTGCGAGATCACTGCGAAGGCAAATAAAAGCTGTCACAGACGTAACTATGTTTTAACTGTATCATGGCGTCAACTCAACGTTTAGATTTGAAAGGCAATCTTGAATTGTGTTTTATTTATCATTTCGATTGGTGTGTCTACATTTTCCACGGATTCAACCATTAGTGACCCTCACATAGTTTAGGAAGTTTGCCTCATTAAGTGCATGCACTTGTTGAATATTTCATGTTAATCATTGATAAATCATATACAACTTCTCTTAGGGAAAGATATCTGCATCATTCACCAATGAAGTAACGGAACAGACATACACTATCTTAATTTCTGGACAATTCAATATGATTCTCTATTCATCAAGAAGCCAAAATATTTTTTTTACAAAACGGTTGGGATGCATCGAAGGTATGATAAACAGTACTGATAAAAATCGGTTATAACAATTCCTTTTCTTGAATGCAGCGAGTGGGCTATTAACAGTTCATTTGAGATCATATCTTCGCTTGATACAACGATCAAGGCATGTTGCTACCGATATCCATGTCCAATCTGAATACATATAAGTTGAATTAATATTTACGATTGCTCGCCCATTTATCCAACAATGACACAATAATGTTAACCTGCACTTGCTACTCTTCACCCAAGTGTCAAATGGGTACCCGGTAGGATGCGACTGTCATTGTTGGTCAAACAGCTTGTGAGCGTCAAGTAACGCCCGGCTGGAATGCTCCCTAGGGAGTGGAGATTGTGCACAGAGTGTGCGCGGGCAAGCACTGAATCCAATGACCGGGGTAATAGTATATTTGTAAAGCGCTTATACACATTTGTATTAAGCGCTATATAAAAATTAAATATTATTATTATTAATAATCTGAATGCATATAAGTTGAATTAATATTTACGATGTGCACGCCCATTTATCCAAAAATGATACAATAATGCGATCGTGAAGACTTTCGAAAAATCCCTCTTCGGCAATTTCAACACATGCAGTCACACCTACATGTATTACCCATTGAAATGTTCAAACACTATGATAACATTTTACGAACAAGTTTTCCCAGCAATAAAGCAGAAGGTATTGAAATTGCCCTTGGTACGATGTTGTTTTACAAAGTATTTGCGATTGTTTCATTTCATTTCATTTATTTATTTCACTCTCTTTTAAAAAAACATCATAAGAGAAGATAGGTACCCCTATATAGGAAGTGTTAATTGGCATTTCCGGTTAATTAGTTAATCCTTCCGGTTAATTAGTTAATCCTTCCGGTGACTTCCGGTAAACAATAGGGGAGTGTTAATGAGTTAATTGGGGTGTCCTTCCGGCGGAAGTTACGTAATGAGGGTACATCCCCTGGAGGAAGTTCTTTTGTTTACATCATTCATTCATTCATGGAGAGGTGGAGGATGGACGTGTGTAGGGTACGAGGGACAAGGACCAAATGACCAAACAATGGGCCACCCGGCATGTATGTTGAATGTGTGTGTTACCGACCAATGAGAATGCGAGGATTTTTTTAGAAAGGAAGTGACCCAAAGTTGGTACTTGTTTGTGATTGGACGAGAGAAAATGGTGAACCTATGGGCAAGTATCATATGACATCTAACTGTCGTTGAGTCAACATCGCTTTGTTTTTGTTGTAATACTGGCCAGATTCTATAATGTACCATGATTTCTACATGTGATTTAATGCACAAGCTTCGGGCATGTACATGCCTGGAAGAAGTATCGAGTTTTCGTGAGGAATATTATGAAGACCTTGAACCAGAACAACATGCTTTGGTATTTGCAAGGTCATCCTACTTTTTGAGTTTGCAGGACTTGGAAGATGGTAAGTGCTAATCATATTTATTTATTTATTTTCATATTCATAATTGAATAATTTTGTAGTGTTACCATATCGGGTTTGCATCTGGAATTCAAGAAGGAGATTAAGCATCGAAAATCCATAATAGGCAACGATGTGACATAATGAGTGTTTTTTTTTGTTCAATGCAAATTAAATAATGATTGATATCTCCATTTGAAACATAAACTCACGTGTAAGCAAAAAAAAAAAGAAGATTTATAAAGTATTATAAAGTATACGTTCAAATTATATATTTAATTAAATTATTCAATTATACTTGTAGGGATTACCGATGATGATTTAGTGGATGTGTTCGTCGAGAACCAACAGCCCCCTCTCCCCCTAGCAACGCAGCACCAGCAAGGTCTTCCACATGACGCAGCTACTCCATGGCAACCAAATTTTGATGACGGTTAGTGTATACTTCATTTATATATACATCAATGCAAAGGATCATTGGATGAATGTTCATTTTTTTTTTTTCATGTATGAAGACAACACAATACATTGTAGCGGTTGAATGAAACTTTTTATCCGTTCTTATATATCTTTTTTTTTTTTTTTTTTTTTTTTTTTTTTTTTTTTTTTATCTCATAGGCATTTCCGATGACCATTTAATGGAGATGGACATCAATACAAATAAGCCATGTGACGCAACATCAGTACCTGGCCCCTCTAACCGCCAACCAGCAGCAACAGCAGTGGCTGGACCCTCCCGCCATCCAGCATCAGCAGTGGCCGGACCCTCCCGACAACCACCAGCAGTGGCTGGACCTTCCCGTCAACCAAGAGCAGTGGCCGGACCCTCCCGACAACCACCATCAGTAGCCGGACCCTCCCACAGTCAACCAAGAGCAGCAGCAGTAGCCGGACCCTCGTCTTTTCATGTTGGGGGATCTAAGAAACGTGTTGTAGATGCACCGCCTGCAAGAGAACCCAATCTCCCTACTCATCACGTGACCAAAGTGAGTCAAAAACATGTACGCAAATACAATGCTAATGTAACTGATTACACCGTTTCTTTCCAACCCATAGAAAATAACGGTCCCATGATAGAAATGATGCCACGCGTAAATGAGATGTTTGAAAATATCATTGAAGAGATGGTTGAGGGGGTAAATGATAGAGATTTTGTTAGGATTGTTTTCAATTCCCCACAATTAGATAGACCCGTTAGTATGCCATTTGTAAGGAGGGATCAAATGAATCACGAAGCATTTGCAACCAAACTTGAGAATACTATTCAATCGAATGATAAGGTAAGCTTGGACGAAACAGTCTCTTTCAACATATTACACATGGCTATGCCAAATGGTGGTGGTTCCAATGTGAAGTGCTTAACCATCGAAGAGACATTGTCCAGAAAAAGATGCATCATCAGGATGAAGAATAAAGATAACATGTGTTGTCCAAGGGCTATCGTAACTGGCATTGCCCGGATTGAAAAACACCCTAATTTTGAGTCGATCAAACGTGGTTACAAACAGCAAAGGGAATATGCCATTGAGCTGTATAAACAGGCCAAACTTCCAGAAAATACCAAATGTGGCATCGAAGAGATTAAACTCTTCGAAAAGACGGAATTCATGGCCGGTTTCAGGGTGGTGGTTGTTTCAAAAGAGCACTTAAACTTCATTACGTATGCTGGCCCCGAAGACAGGCAGCATACCATTTATCTGTATGTTCATGACAATCACTTTGATCTCATTACATCAATGGCCGCCTTCTACAACAAGTCATATTTTTGCCACGAGTGTTTGGTAGGATACGACAAGAAACTCAGACACGACTGCATTTTCCGCTGCAAACTTTGCAAGGGAGATGACTGCCCCGCCTCCAATGACCCCGATTCCTACAAATGCATTAGCACCTGACTTGATGTACAAAGAGCATTAGCGCCTTTACACCTTCTTATTTTGTTTTCTTTAAACAAAAAAAACTTTTTTATCATTACGTTTTTTCTTTTTTCTTTTAAAAGTTTCATAATATTATTATTATTTTTTTTTTTTTTTTTTTTTTTTTTGGTAGATCATTTTGCACGAACCGATCATTTTTTTGTCCACTTTGAAGACTTGATTCTTTAAAGATGTCATTTCTTTTTCTTTAAAAAAGGTGTATAACATTTTCTTTATTAGATAATTTTGCACGAACCGATCTTTTTTTGTTTCCACTTTGAAGACTTGATGCAAACAAAAAAGTGTTTACGCCTGTACGCTTTTTTTCTTAATTTATATTAACATTTTTTTTTGTGTGTGTGTGTGTGTTAACTTTCTGTCAAGATGATATTTCTTTATCTTTAAAAAAGTTTTATAACTTTTTCTTTACTGATAAGTTTGCACGAACCGATCTTTTTTTCCACTTTAAAGACTTGATGCAAAAAAGTCTTAACGCCTGTACGCTTTTTTAATTTGTTTTAACATTTGTTTTTTGTTTTTTTGTTTAAATTTCTGTCAAGATGTTATTTCTTTATCTTTAAAAAAGTTTTAAAACTTTTTCTTTAAAAGATAATTTTGCACGAACCGATCTTTTTTTTTTTCCACTTTGAAGACTTCATGCAAAAAGATGTTAACGCCTGTACGCTTTTTTAATTTGTTTTAACATTTCATTTTTTTTTGTGGTTGGTCATTTTGCACGAACGGATCATTTTTTTTCCACTTTGATTCTCTCAAGACGTTATTTCTTTTTCTTTTAAATAAGTTTTATACTTTTTTTTTTTTTTTAAAGATCATTGTTGCACGAACCAATCTTTTTTTTTTCCTTCCACTTTGAAGATTAGATAGAAAAAAAAAGTGTTAACGCCTGTACGCTTTTTTACAAATTTGTTTTAAATTGTTTTGATTTAACTTTCTGTCAAGACGTTATTTCTTTTTCTTTATAAGATTATTTTGCAAAACTCGATCATTCCCCCCCCCCCACCCCTTTGAAGACTTGATGTACAAAAAAGCATCAACGTCTGTACACTTTCTTTATTCTTATTTTTATTTGTTTAAACTTTCTGTCATTACGTTATTCTTTTCTTTAACATTTTGTATAATTTGTTGGATCATTTTGTACGAATCGATATGTTTAACCCTATTTAAAGACTTGATGCAAAAAAGTATTAATACCTGTACATTTTCTTACTTTATTTATTTTTTTTTTACTTTACGTCAAGGGCGTTATTCCTTGTTTCTATACAGACTCGACATGAATTTTTCTCTCGTAATAATGTACAAGTTCCGACAAGATTGAGAACAACTTTTATATGGTTGCATGTTTAAGAAACGATTTGTATATATATATTTTTTTTTGTCAATTTTTTTTTTAATGCACTGGACGGCCCTTTCAATATCGAATAATGATCTTCCAAGGGGGCCCTGTCTTTATAGTTCAAATGCATTTATAATGAAAAAAACATATTATATAAATTATAATACAATAGAAACAAGAATAAAGTACAAAAACATTCAAAACTAAGATTTAGAACAATGACACAGCATAACTCCCCAAAAAAGGTTTACAAAATATGACAATACTGTCATACAATATCAATATAAATATGAATCAAAAGACAGAAATCGTTTCTCAGAGGGCATTCACAATACTTATCTGTTCATATTACATCTTCAATGATAATAAAGATAATTTACTTGTACGTAAATCAGGCGATAGGGTACTCCACATGAGTGAACCTTAGTAGTGAAGGGATCTTGTAAAACAATCAGTTGTAGGTCTTGTGATTAAGAGTAGGGAATGTTCCGCATGTCTCGTATAAATGAACACTGGTACAAAATTCTCGGAATAATAATTGTTTTCAGCTCCAAAGGTATACATTTTGTTGTGTGTGGATTATATGCATATTATAGACAAAATGTGGTACTCCATTCTCCGACAAACCGATTGCCAAGAATTTTCAGATAACATAAAAAAAACATGAGGTGTAGAAATCTGCGTTAAATACAAGTCTTGCATAGTTGGGGTTTGAAATGTTTGAACTCTTGTTATGTTACATATTGCACCCGGCACCTCGCCACAGTATTTTCACAGTAGTTAATGTACGATTTACAAAAGAAAAGAGAAGAATATTATTATAGGTCATTAATAAAACACGTTTGGGACAAGAGATATCGATTGTGTCTGATAAAACCAATAGTTATTGGCAATGCAGTACATGATCTATAAATGCGACATTTCCAAAGTAGGGAAGACTTAATGATCAATACAAGTCCTGATTTATATTCGTGTTTCACTTGTTCGAGAAATGATGATATTACTGCTTCAAAGGCTGTAAAATCAGATCAATGCAGATTGTTACTAATATTCGATATTCTAGCAAGTAGTAACTGTTTGCTTCGGCAGTTTAGATGACAAGGGGGGTGGGGGTATCAATGATGATGATTATTACAAGTGGAATCTCGAAGGATAATAACATTTGAAGTAGTTTGTAAAGGTTTTTTTTTCTCCTTTAAATTGGAGTTCTGCTTTAGAATAGAAGTCAGTTGAAGAACTAGGTGTTCGATAAACAATAGCAATTAAACGAAATTGTGGATATTTAAATCTTCCTTCAAACCTTAACATTTCAAGGTTCTCATGTTTTAAATCATGTTTGCAGTTGTAAATCAAATTCTAATTTCTAGTTAATATAACAAGCAACAACACTACCTGATATATTGTTATCTTTTCTTACAAGATTGTAACTACTTAAATCAAGCTCAGAATCAAGGCTTCTTGCAAGTCAAGTTTATCAAAAGGATTGTTAAACAAATGGTTTATGTGGTTAAATTCCCATCTAGTGCTATGTATATGTAAGTGAGCTATTGTAAAAAAAAACCTTTCTATCAAAATCCAGATTTCCCGGCGAAACATTTTATTTTAGTTTGTTTAGTTTATCATTATCATAAAACAACAAGAATATCTACAGCATCATGTGAGTTAAAAGGCATATATTCCTTCACCATTAACCATACACTACTATCATCACGATCCGCGACATGAAGGTAGCCATGATTCATTGATAGTGTTGCGTTGATGAAACAAATGATCTAATTGACTGTTGCTTGTGGAATACCGTATTGTGATAATGTCAAAAACGTTGTGATTGGATAAGTATCTCGAGTCAAGTGATACAAATGTATTTATGTTTTTCTCCGTTTTTCAAATAATGCGCGAGTTTTGTGCTTGTACGACTTTCAGGGAACGTTATCAGATATATATTTTTTTTTAAACAATATCATGTAAAAAACAACAACATGTAGTTCCTTGAGATGGGTCACGAAAGTAAACAAGTTTCGGCGAGTGGACACTTTTCGCGAATCGTAGACTCATCGCGCCGATCTAGACTGCGGTGAGATGGGTCACATCTCGCACGTAGACTGCGGTTCGATGAGTCTACGATTCGCGAAAAGTGTCCACTCGCCGAAACTTGTTTACTTTCGTGACCCATCTCAAGGAACTACATGTTGTTGTTTTTTACATGATATTGTTTAAAAAAAAATATATATCTGATAACGTTCCCTGAAAGTCGTACAAGCACAAAACTCGCGCATTATTTGAAAAACGGAGAAAAACATAAATACATTTGTATCACTTGACTCGAGATACTTATCCAATCACAACGTTTTTGACATTATCACAATACGGTATTCCACAAGCAACAGTCAATTAGATCATTTGTTTCATCAACGCAACACTATCAATGAATCATGGCTACCTTCATGTCGCGGATCGTGATGATAGTAGTGTATGGTTAATGGTGAAGGAATATATGCCTTTTAACTCACATGATGCTGTAGATATTCTTGTTGTTTTATGATAATGATAAACTAAACAAACTAAAATAAAATGTTTCGCCGGGAAATCTGGATTTTGATAGAAAGGTTTTTTTTTACAATAGCTCACTTACATATACATAGCACTAGATGGGAATTTAACCACATAAACCATTTGTTTAACAATCCTTTTGATAAACTTGACTTGCAAGAAGCCTTGATTCTGAGCTTGATTTAAGTAGTTACAATCTTGTAAGAAAAGATAACAATATATCAGGTAGTGTTGTTGCTTGTTATATTAACTAGAAATTAGAATTTGATTTACAACTGCAAACATGATTTAAAACATGAGAACCTTGAAATGTTAAGGTTTGAAGGAAGATTTAAATATCCACAATTTCGTTTAATTGCTATTGTTTATCGAACACCTAGTTCTTCAACTGACTTCTATTCTAAAGCAGAACTCCAATTTAAAGGAGAAAAAAAAACCTTTACAAACTACTTCAAATGTTATTATCCTTCGAGATTCCACTTGTAATAATCATCATCATTGATACCCCCACCCCCCTTGTCATCTAAACTGCCGAAGCAAACAGTTACTACTTGCTAGAATATCGAATATTAGTAACAATCTGCATTGATCTGATTTTACAGCCTTTGAAGCAGTAATATCATCATTTCTCGAACAAGTGAAACACGAATATAAATCAGGACTTGTATTGATCATTAAGTCTTCCCTACTTTGGAAATGTCGCATTTATAGATCATGTACTGCATTGCCAATAACTATTGGTTTTATCAGACACAATCGATATCTCTTGTCCCAAACGTGTTTTATTAATGACCTATAATAATATTCTTCTCTTTTCTTTTGTAAATCGTACATTAACTACTGTGAAAATACTGTGGCGAGGTGCCGGGTGCAATATGTAACATAACAAGAGTTCAAACATTTCAAACCCCAACTATGCAAGACTTGTATTTAACGCAGATTTCTACACCTCATGTTTTTTTTATGTTATCTGAAAATTCTTGGCAATCGGTTTGTCGGAGAATGGAGTACCACATTTTGTCTATAATATGCATATAATCCACACACAACAAAATGTATACCTTTGGAGCTGAAAACAATTATTATTCCGAGAATTTTGTACCAGTGTTCATTTATACGAGACATGCGGAACATTCCCTACTCTTAATCACAAGACCTACAACTGATTGTTTTACAAGATCCCTTCACTACTAAGGTTCACTCATGTGGAGTACCCTATCGCCTGATTTACGTACAAGTAAATTATCTTTATTATCATTGAAGATGTAATATGAACAGATAAGTATTGTGAATGCCCTCTGAGAAACGATTTCTGTCTTTTGATTCATATTTATATTGATATTGTATGACAGTATTGTCATATTTTGTAAACCTTTTTTGGGGAGTTATGCTGTGTCATTGTTCTAAATCTTAGTTTTGAATGTTTTTGTACTTTATTCTTGTTTCTATTGTATTATAATTTATATAATATGTTTTTTTCATTATAAATGCATTTGAACTATAAAGACAGGGCCCCCTTGGAAGATCATTATTCGATATTGAAAGGGCCGTCCAGTGCATTAAAAAAAAATTGACAAAAAAAAATATATATATACAAATCGTTTCTTAAACATGCAACCATATAAAAGTTGTTCTCAATCTTGTCGGAACTTGTACATTATTACGAGAGAAAAATTCATGTCGAGTCTGTATAGAAACAAGGAATAACGCCCTTGACGTAAAGTAAAAAAAAAATAAATAAAGTAAGAAAATGTACAGGTATTAATACTTTTTTGCATCAAGTCTTTAAATAGGGTTAAACATATCGATTCGTACAAAATGATCCAACAAATTATACAAAATGTTAAAGAAAAGAATAACGTAATGACAGAAAGTTTAAAAAAATAAAAATAAGAATAAAGAAAGTGTACAGACGTTGATGCTTTTTTGTACATCAAGTCTTCAAAGGGGTGGGGGGGGGGGGAATGATCGAGTTTTGCAAAATAATCTTATAAAGAAAAAGAAATAACGTCTTGACAGAAAGTTAAATCAAAACAATTTAAAACAAATTTGTAAAAAAGCGTACAGGCGTTAACACTTTTTTTTTCTATCTAATCTTCAAAGTGGAAGGAAAAAAAAAAGATTGGTTCGTGCAACAATGATCTTTAAAAAAAAAAAAAAAGTATAAAACTTATTTAAAAGAAAAAGAAATAACGTCTTGAGAGAATCAAAGTGGAAAAAAAATGATCCGTTCGTGCAAAATGACCAACCACAAAAAAAAATGAAATGTTAAAACAAATTAAAAAAGCGTACAGGCGTTAACATCTTTTTGCATGAAGTCTTCAAAGTGGAAAAAAAAAAAGATCGGTTCGTGCAAAATTATCTTTTAAAGAAAAAGTTTTAAAACTTTTTTAAAGATAAAGAAATAACATCTTGACAGAAATTTAAACAAAAAAACAAAAAACAAATGTTAAAACAAATTAAAAAAGCGTACAGGCGTTAAGACTTTTTTGCATCAAGTCTTTAAAGTGGAAAAAAAGATCGGTTCGTGCAAACTTATCAGTAAAGAAAAAGTTATAAAACTTTTTTAAAGATAAAGAAATATCATCTTGACAGAAAGTTAACACACACACACACACAAAAAAAAATGTTAATATAAATTAAGAAAAAAAGCGTACAGGCGTAAACACTTTTTTGTTTGCATCAAGTCTTCAAAGTGGAAACAAAAAAAGATCGGTTCGTGCAAAATTATCTAATAAAGAAAATGTTATACACCTTTTTTAAAGAAAAAGAAATGACATCTTTAAAGAATCAAGTCTTCAAAGTGGACAAAAAAATGATCGGTTCGTGCAAAATGATCTACCAAAAAAAAAACAAAAAAAAAAAAATAATAATAATATTATGAAACTTTTAAAAGAAAAAAGAAAAAACGTAATGATAAAAAAGTTTTTTTGTTTAAAGAAAACAAAATAAGAAGGTGTAAAGGCGCTAATGCTCTTTGTACATCAAGTCAGGTGCTAATGCATTTGTAGGAATCGGGGTCATTGGAGGCGGGGCAGTCATCTCCCTTGCAAAGTTTGCAGCGGAAAATGCAGTCGTGTCTGAGTTTCTTGTCGTATCCTACCAAACACTCGTGGCAAAAATATGACTTGTTGTAGAAGGCGGCCATTGATGTAATGAGATCAAAGTGATTGTCATGAACATACAGATAAATGGTATGCTGCCTGTCTTCGGGGCCAGCATACGTAATGAAGTTTAAGTGCTCTTTTGAAACAACCACCACCCTGAAACCGGCCATGAATTCCGTCTTTTCGAAGAGTTTAATCTCTTCGATGCCACATTTGGTATTTTCTGGAAGTTTGGCCTGTTTATACAGCTCAATGGCATATTCCCTTTGCTGTTTGTAACCACGTTTGATCGACTCAAAATTAGGGTGTTTTTCAATCCGGGCAATGCCAGTTACGATAGCCCTTGGACAACACATGTTATCTTTATTCTTCATCCTGATGATGCATCTTTTTCTGGACAATGTCTCTTCGATGGTTAAGCACTTCACATTGGAACCACCACCATTTGGCATAGCCATGTGTAATATGTTGAAAGAGACTGTTTCGTCCAAGCTTACCTTATCATTCGATTGAATAGTATTCTCAAGTTTGGTTGCAAATGCTTCGTGATTCATTTGATCCCTCCTTACAAATGGCATACTAACGGGTCTATCTAATTGTGGGGAATTGAAAACAATCCTAACAAAATCTCTATCATTTACCCCCTCAACCATCTCTTCAATGATATTTTCAAACATCTCATTTACGCGTGGCATCATTTCTATCATGGGACCGTTATTTTCTATGGGTTGGAAAGAAACGGTGTAATCAGTTACATTAGCATTGTATTTGCGTACATGTTTTTGACTCACTTTGGTCACGTGATGAGTAGGGAGATTGGGTTCTCTTGCAGGCGGTGCATCTACAACACGTTTCTTAGATCCCCCAACATGAAAAGACGAGGGTCCGGCTACTGCTGCTGCTCTTGGTTGACTGTGGGAGGGTCCGGCTACTGATGGTGGTTGTCGGGAGGGTCCGGCCACTGCTCTTGGTTGACGGGAAGGTCCAGCCACTGCTGGTGGTTGTCGGGAGGGTCCGGCCACTGCTGATGCTGGATGGCGGGAGGGTCCAGCCACTGCTGTTGCTGCTGGTTGGCGGTTAGAGGGGCCAGGTACTGATGTTGCGTCACATGGCTTATTTGTATTGATGTCCATCTCCATTAAATGGTCATCGGAAATGCCTATGAGATAAAAAAAAAAAAAAAAAAAAAAAAAAAAAAAAAAAAAAAAAAAAAAAAAAAAGATATATAAGAACGGATAAAAAGTTTCATTCAACCGCTACAATGTATTGTGTTGTCTTCATACATGAAAAAAAAAAAATGAACATTCATCCAATGATCCTTTGCATTGATGTATATATAAATGAAGTATACACTAACCGTCATCAAAATTTGGTTGCCATGGAGTAGCTGCGTCATGTGGAAGACCTTGCTGGTGCTGCGTTGCTAGGGGGAGAGGGGGCTGTTGGTTCTCGACGAACACATCCACTAAATCATCATCGGTAATCCCTACAAGTATAATTGAATAATTTAATTAAATATATAATTTGAACGTATACTTTATAATACTTTATAAATCTTCTTTTTTTTTTTGCTTACACGTGAGTTTATGTTTCAAATGGAGATATCAATCATTATTTAATTTGCATTGAACAAAAAAAAACACTCATTATGTCACATCGTTGCCTATTATGGATTTTCGATGCTTAATCTCCTTCTTGAATTCCAGATGCAAACCCGATATGGTAACACTACAAAATTATTCAATTATGAATATGAAAATAAATAAATAAATATGATTAGCACTTACCATCTTCCAAGTCCTGCAAACTCAAAAAGTAGGATGACCTTGCAAATACCAAAGCATGTTGTTCTGGTTCAAGGTCTTCATAATATTCCTCACGAAAACTCGATACTTCTTCCAGGCATGTACATGCCCGAAGCTTGTGCATTAAATCACATGTAGAAATCATGGTACATTATAGAATCTGGCCAGTATTACAACAAAAACAAAGCGATGTTGACTCAACGACAGTTAGATGTCATATGATACTTGCCCATAGGTTCACCATTTTCTCTCGTCCAATCACAAACAAGTACCAACTTTGGGTCACTTCCTTTCTAAAAAAATCCTCGCATTCTCATTGGTCGGTAACACACACATTCAACATACATGCCGGGTGGCCCATTGTTTGGTCATTTGGTCCTTGTCCCTCGTACCCTACACACGTCCATCCTCCACCTCTCCATGAATGAATGAATGATGTAAACAAAAGAACTTCCTCCAGGGGATGTACCCTCATTACGTAACTTCCGCCGGAAGGACACCCCAATTAACTCATTAACACTCCCCTATTGTTTACCGGAAGTCACCGGAAGGATTAACTAATTAACCGGAAGGATTAACTAATTAACCGGAAATGCCAATTAACACTTCCTATATAGGGGTACCTATCTTCTCATAAGTATATACATGTTTGTGTTATATATATATATATATACAAAAATCCCGAATCAGAAAGGCTTCAATGTACATTATTCCGGCAGATAACATCTCAAATTTTGACCTCTTGAATAATTTAGACGAAAAAGGTTACAATTATATATTGCGCATTATAATATGTGTTCGAATGGAGACATACAACTTGAAATTTAATTGAATTGAAATCATATTTATTAAAAGACCCACATGGAGTTTACAAACCAAAAGCACAAAGCACATCTGTACATAATATGTTCACACCAACAAATGAAGAAGAAGTGCTAATTTGAGTATTTATTCGGTGCTCGTACAGTGACAGCACCCAAAATGCTGTGTTAGCACCGGTGCAGGTACGGACATACAATAATATGAGGGATATGGTCAGAGGGAGAGAGAGAAAGAGAACGAAAGAGAGAGAGAGAGGGGGAGAGAGAGAGAGAATGAAAGAATGAAAGACACATAATGAAAGTAAGGGAGAGACGGAGGAAGAAAAGAGAGAACGTGAGACAGATGGAGGAAGAGCTGTGACATCGTACAGGGGGAAGAGATTGATAATACATAAGTGAGAATAAACAGAGTGAATATTGATTAACTAAAGAACCATCTGTTTTATCGCCTGATGCATTCTAAATTATGGAATGGTAGAAATAGTTGTGACAATGTAGCAATAAAATTTGACGAATGGATGGCCCAGATTGTGACCACTGTATTGTGATTTTATAAGACATTCAATTAAACAATTCTAGGAAAGGCACACATTGTGACTCGAGAAATTGGTTGCATATGGCTGTGACTTGCAAGAATATATAGCATACGCTGCTCACTTTCCTGAACTGTAATGACTGATTTGATTAACAATTGAAGAGTAGCAAGATCATCAAACGGTTTACCGCCAAAAACACATCATATAAAAGTCATCTCGCCGCTCAGGCGAGGCACGGGACAGCCAGGATATTATCCATATATACCTCATACTATCCTGACATTCATTTTAACCGCCTCGCTTCGAAGTTTCTCGGTATTATTGGCCAACAGATGTGAGCTAAATCATTCCTTTGCTAAATCGTGCCGACAAGGGCATGGATATTGCTTTCTTTTGGCATGTTTAGGGTGAAACTTCTATTTACCTTGACAATACCTCAATCCCACCCTTTCATATTTACTCGAATACAACTTCTCTTCGCAAGGTGGCGTTCACACGGCGGATGTTTTGACTTATTTTTAAAAAGACATGTAAGAGTATCCATGGTATTCTTGGTTTATTTTTACGTTTCTCTCCCACCTGTTCATATATTAACACGCAGCAAACCATATTACGTGAAGTACATACTGTGAGCCTAAATTTCTCCGATGTGTGATTGGAGTGCAAATGACTGATTCTGTTTATTCATAGCTGCAGGTTCAGGAAAATTTCGATTTTCTTATGTCTGCCTCCCACGAGTCAGTTAATTTCAATCAGTGAAAAACGTCTGAAAGGATACTCATTTTACAAAGTGGGTCCGTCGGGAAACATGGAAATGGTTAGGGATATTACAAGACTTCTAAGACCCTTGTCAAATTTTAGATTTTGGTGTTTTTCTTCATCCTATCTCTTTTTTTAAAGTAGTGCACGTTGTAAATTTGTCTTATTTAGTTGTAATCTTGTGACAGAGCGATACTCTCTGGTACTCTTTACCACTTTATAAGACCCCCACTTAGACCGCATACATATTATATCTGTCTTTATATCACAAGGCGTCGTTTGTTCCCATGCGTGAAAGTCTGAACACGTTGTTTTCTTGCTGCTGCCCAATCTCACAGCGCTACAAAATATGTTGGGTTAGATCAGGGATTTAACCCAACGCTTGACGATGTTTTCTTCAGTAAGAAGCGATTGTTATAGATTGACTCTTACATCTTGAAAGTCCCTGATCGTACTGAGATTGATGGATATCAAATGACCTGCAGATGATGTATTTCCTTGGACAAGTATTCCTACCTTCCGCCAAATGTAATAGTTACAAGAGAAGTCCATTTCCGTTTTTCTTATTGACGTGTTATTGTATCATCTTGGATGGACGACAAATTTCAAATTGTAGATGGGCAAGGAGAAACAAACTTCGATTTGTATTCCTGTCTATTCTGTATAGCTTGGTTATCGTTGCTTTCATAAAACTGAAATCATTTGGACCTCATGTAATAGGCCCTTAGGGTGATGCAAGCTGAGCATGTGTGCTATCCAGACAAGAAATTGCTCTCAGGCACATTCAAGCTTGTTGAAGGTCTTGTATATTCAATAATATTATGCTTATGTTTTTAAGAAGTGATATCAAACATTTGATCATGTTTGCTATCCAGACAAGAAGTTGCTCTCAGGCACCTTCAAGCTTGTTTGAGTTCTTGTTTGTTCAATAATAATATGCTTATGTTCTTTAAGAAGTGATATTAAACATTTGTTACATCATTAAAGTAGGACACGGCAAAAGGTAATCACCTACCATTTGTTTGTCGATCATTTTTAATGAAAAACATCATCTTTTCAGGAGCTTGGAATTGTTTTCATTTATTGCTATGATCAAAGAATTCGGAGGTTAGCATAGTGAACCTGAAGTTCGTTGTCTGCACTTTTGATGACGGAAAAGAAATACGCAGGAATGATCAATAACAGCAAAGTTCACATCTTTGCTTAGAATTCTTAAATCCCTTCAGAAATCTTCAAAATTCCCAAGACCAATATCAGTATTCAGACATGCCTATCCTGTATCTATGTTTCTTCTTGGTTGACATATTCTGACGTACTATAGATAGATAATCTACTCCAAAAAAGGGAGCTTTAGTTGCTGAGATTTGGGTGAATTAGACGTCAATCCATAACAGTTGACGGCATTCTATGTTATTGCACTCCCTTGATGACTAGGCTCCCGCTATTAAAAAAGAAGCTTTGATTTGGGCTCATATTCCGTTGGTTAGGGGGCTCACCAGGGGCGTTTTGATAACATCGCTTGCATGTATACGAGTACTGAAGGCAAGAGAGTGTCGCTTACACGTTAATGCGTATGCACCTCAACGACTATCCAAGGATACCTTGGAAATTTAATCAGACACAAACGTACGAATATTGTGAAAGTGAAAAATAGGTTGGGAACAGTATACCCTCCTGCATAACTATATCCCTGCAAGTGATTCACAAAGTTATTGTTTTGGCTTAGATAATTCTGGTCCGCTGGGTAACTGTTGCTGATATCTTTCGATGTAGAATAACATTTCTTTAATAGATCCATTGCATGTATTCTCTGTCTCATCATTGTATATATAATACACGATTTAACTCTGTAAAGACCGAGTAATTTTGATGGAATTACAGTTGATGGGCGGGGAGGGGTTCCGATTAAGACTGGAGGCTTTAAGAAATCTTCTTTAAAAACTGGGTTGGTATAATATTAAACAACAGTGAACCTTCATAAAGGCATTTGTCCTTCGATAATAATTCTTTGAAATTATCTGCTTGAATGACTGGAGCCGGCTTTTGTATTATCGATAATTTCGCTAGCCTCGTCAGATGAATTAGATAATAAAAAATGATAGAAATATAACTAACTCAAATTACAGCCCCGCCCCCGGGATTTCGGCGTTCTCGAGATATCAAATTTATTTCAAATCCGGGAATTCATAATTATCTTGCCTTGTTTAGCTAATATGTTTCGAAATTACACCAATAAACAAAACAAAAACAAAATGATTTTCAAAACCTACAAAGGAATATAGCAAAAATAATTCAACCAAACATGTTCAACCGCTCTAGACTTTAACACACTGAATCTTGAGTTTAATATTAATTGTAAACATTTGTGTTCCATTTTGTTTTTGCAAGTACAGGTTACATTGTTATGTTCATTCGTTAACATCAAATGTGATAGTTGAAGGTTAAAAGCGAAAGAACTTTACGAAAAGTTGGAGAACGATTGCTAGCATTTTGGGTTGCTTTACCTCCTAAAATCGACATCAGTAATTAGAGTAGGGCAATTATCTAACGCGCTACTTCTCGACTGTTCGATTTCAACCACAGTTTGATATAGAGGTAATGAATCGAAAACAAGGGTCGAGTTTCAGCAGCCTGCCTCTGCCGCCGCATGCATTACGAAAAATAATACTTTCTCCTTTCAAATTCGTTCCATGCTCTAAAAATACCCAATATTTTGTGTCGGTTTATTGAATCATAACTGGATGTGAACTAGCTTGCTATAGAGGTCACTTCAGTTTTTAAGACTCGCTCAGATATGAAGCGGATTTTGTTATCATTTTAAAAACAAAACAATATTTCTGCATGGGTCAACAGTTTACATAGTAAGATCATGACCATCACGGTAGTAAAAACACTAGGAGATTACGTGGTGGTGGTAGTGGTGGTGGTGGTGGTGGTAGTGGTGGTGGTGGTGGTGGTGATGGAGTTAGTCGTCATACGTAAGTATATTAATCGTCATGTTCCCATTCTTCATTTCGGGATAGGAAGGGATGACTTTCAGTTCACTGCCCAACAAGATTAGTATTTGTACAAAGTTAATTATCGATGTTCTTCGTTTCCATGAGAAGTCTTCTGGCAATAAAATATTGTTTTGTAGTAAATAAAAAATGTTAAACCAAGCAAGAGGAATAAATAAATGAAGGGGAAAGGGGCAAAAACAATGCAAAAATAATAATGATAATGATATCAATATAATAATATCCTTGTTGGTTGATCTATGTATTAAGATAATTTTTTACAAGTTCCTTATTCTTCGTAGCAGATACATATTTCGACCAAAACGAAATATATAGTGAAGACTTTGGAAGGACGGAAACTGTTTTCCAGTTGCATTCGCATACATCTTTGATAAACCAATGTGGTTATGATTACGACACATTTCCGGTTAAATTTTGCTAGATCTCAAATGTGACATGGAGAATAGTCAGTTCCGAATCCCTTGCATTTTAAGCAAACACGGAAGGAGGAATTTTGATGTATTCTAACGACCGCTTTCGGTGTCGTCATTACCACAAAGCTGATGCGGTGTCACAAGTTAAAGAAACCATGCCTGGGGGTAATTGCGAAGATACTATAGTGTGTTGCTGGATTGGGTTTTCTAGCTATCATCTGAGGAAATTATAACCACAGGGGGAAAGGAATGGACTGTAAAGCCTGTATTTATAGTGAGAAGCAATTTCCGATATGATATACAACTTGTACGTCGTCTTCTTCTTTTTCTAGTTCTTCTTCTACTTCTTCTTTTTCTAGTTCTTCTTCTACTTCTTCTTTTTCTAGTTCTTCTTCTACTTCTTCTTCTCATTATAATTCTTTATACTTCTTCTTATTATTATTTATTTTCTTCTATTTCTTTTTTCTCTTTCCACTACTACTACTACTACTACTACTACTACTACTACTACTACTAGAACTATAGTATTATTACATTTAATTATATTTATTCTTCATGTTCTTCTTCTTCTCCTCCTCCTATTCCTCTCTCTCTCTCTCTCTCTCTCTCTCTCTCTCTCTCTCTCTCTCTCTCTCTCTCTATCTCGCCCTCTCAACCTCTGCCTCCCCCAATTCGTCTACATCATGTTGTCCGTGTAAGGCAGACAATTATTAAACCTAAATGTGTGAATAAAATAAAATATAAAGCCAAAGTCGTCTGTATCGTAAAAATTTCTTTCATATTCATCAACACTTTGAATTGAATTTGCTGTATGTATTATACATATATATAAACACTTAAATAAATGCATATTTTTTTTTATTTTTCAACACATTCTTTGCAATGTTAATTTTCATCTGCATTCAGGGATCTGTTTCTTCCGTTATGTAACCCGCAAACCAGTGTTTGTCTACGTGACGTCTTGGAAACACGTAGGCTAGAACTGAACTTGTGCTGATGATGGGGATTTAAAGGTTAAGCGCTGCGTATGATGGATCCATAAAACTTGAAGACAAGATTTCATTTTAGGAAGAAATTAACTTGCATTTCACTCAGCACTTTTAGGTGACTTTTACGATCAAAATTAGATAGTTTTTTCTTGAGCTTCAGCACGTTCTTGTGTGTGGAGATGACGTGCACAAGAAATTGTACAAAGTCTTGGAGCCATGTATATCTTGACTAGGAAAGCAGGAAACGAACCACGTCATTCTTGTAATGTTGTTTAAATGCAGATACTCCCAATGCCGTCAAATATACATGAATTAAATTATTAACGAAAATACCATTGTCATGGATTAAATTTGAATTGGGTGTTTTCGGATCAAATTAGTTGACAAGGAGGCAGATTTTTAGGGAAGACCATTAATGCCATTATGTGAATTAAACTTTAAGAGGAATTATCTAGCGGTCGCAAAATAATTAACATAGTACAGGAACGTGTAGTCAACTCCCAGTCAATTACCAGCAGGACAATAACCCCCCGGAAAATTACCCCCGAGGACAAGAAATACCCCCCCCCCCCCGAGGACAATTCCCCCCGAACAAAAATCTGCTTTTTATCAAAACCAACTTATTATCAGGGTGGACTTCCCTTTAGTGATCAGGGGGGGAGGTGTAATTGTCCTCGTGTTCGTCGTACTTAAACAAAAAATTATAGGTTTTATTTCCACATTATTAAACTGCATATGAAAAGAATTTACAAAGTAACGCATATACATGGTAACAAATCACGTACATATATTCGACAGTTAGGTGGTATTAAAATAGTAAAAATGATTTTTATGCAAGTAATTAAATACAAATGATGCTAACAATAATCTGCAGTAATGAGGAGGAAACCTTGGAAGTATTATGCTTGTGATTATGCTTTATGATTATTCTTATGATTATGCTTTATATAATACGTTTGTTACAAAATACATAAAACAAAAAAACAAGACAAAAGAAGAACAAAAACGGGTGTGTGGTGCAGCCAACCAACGAGTGATGATAATACCGATGGTCTCCATCATGATGACCTTCTTAAGCATTTTCATCCTGAAGAAGAAATTTACGTCTTAAGGGATGTTTATAAGTAATTAAATTGGGCAGTAGTTTGAGCGAAATGTCCAAAGAGTTCCAGTACACCGGACCTGTATAAATAAAAGTGTTTTTTTTTTTGTTAAAGTAAAGTTCTCAGTTTGTATAAGTGAAAAAAGGAAAACTGCCGGGTTGGATAATTATGAAGTTGTTGATTCTTTTGGAATTTCAACGTGGTGGCATGAGGAAGTTCGTTAGAATTTAATTTAAACATAAAATAGCCTTTAAAAAATTATACAAGTCATGAACTTTCAATATTTTTTTTTCTAAAACTAAACTATTAGTGTGGCTTAACCTATCAGTGTGGCAGATTATTCGTATGACCCGTTTTTAAAGTATCAATAATTTGTCCAACTGGTAATTAAACGAATTGGTTGTCCTGGGAGGTATTGTCCTGGGGGGTATTGTCCTAGGGGGAAAGTTTCAGGGATGGGGAGGGGGTAATTGCCAACGGGGGGGGGGGGGGGGTGATTGTCCTAGGAGGTAATTGTTCTGGAAGGGGGGAGGGTTGTTCATGGGGGTAATTTTCCGGGGGTAATTGTGCTTGGTGGATAATTGTCCCGTTGGAAATTGGCCGGGGGTAATTGCCTAGGGGTACATGTAATTGCCTAGCTATTACCTTAATTGGGTTGTACCTGTACTGCTCCTGTACTAGTTCACTATCTGGCAGCCGCCATAATATGCAATGCTGAGGATAATTACATGTGTGTTTATAATGGTACGACATTCATTTCAACTTTCTCTTTCAGCGGTATGAATCACATTTTCCTTGATTAATTTGAAATTTATTTAGGTTGCCTCCTTATACTGAAATGAATTAGTTTGGTATTATTTTAGTATTCTTAGCTCTAGTAACAAACCATTCGACTATTTGATACTGAGCAAAGGAGAGGTGATTTTACAAACCAATATAAACTACTGGCAACCCTGAACATTTCAGGCTTTTTGTTTTTAACTGTAAGTCAAAAAATAAAGTTTACACCCTTTTGAATCTCAGCTGTCACATTAAGTTCCTACAGACGAGCCGAGTGTATTATTATACCAGGCAAAATCTCCTATCATTTCAACAAACCAAAAAACTTGTTTATCATATACATGCAAGATTCATGGTTGTTTTTACAGTTTCCGTCTCGATAATGATGGTAATCACTTTCTTACATCACCATGTTTTGAGACGCTCCGGAAATCATCACAATATAATATGCGAGTCAATGTGAGATCGGCCATTCACCCATCCAGACACAGAAAAACAATTTTTAAATAAAAAACAGATAAGACTATGGATGATAAAGACACCAGCCCACTCGTACATCAATCATTTACTTGTTCATACTCGTATATTATCGATCAGGTTTATAATTCAAGATTCCCTGGAGAGATGTTCAATATTATGTCCAGACTTTGGCTTTAGAGCTGGGGGTGGGTCAAAACATGATTCTAGCTTATGGCAATCCATGTCTTTCAATTTGCATATCATATACCCTACACAGGTCGTGTTGGACAGAACAGCGAATGCGCATATATATTGGGAGTTGGGAACGGGTCCAAATTGGCACCTCTTTTGAGGAAAAGGGGGAAGCTGGAATTCTTGGGTTCTTGAAAGCGTAGTCAACCCTTAATGTATTTCTCTCTCATTTTTGTTGTTGTTGGTAAACCATGATATAATTTTCCAAACTGACCGTAGTCCATCTAGTCTTCTGAGCTGGCGAAGCAAGTAAGTGAAAAGTTCTGAAAATATTCATGTTTATTAATGCGTGCAAATAGATTGTGTAGTCTGTCAATCATTACCTTTCGGCTGATGATAATGAAGGCTGTTTTCTTATTCCATAGAGTCCGCCATTAAATGATATCATTAAAAACCTATGGTTGCAAGTAAGCATAATTTGGGATATAATGTGGATTCCACAATCAATCGCTCTATTGTATTAAAACGAATTCTTTATTCTTTAAAACGAATAGATTAACATGACAATGCGTGATGTAAGTTAATGTTGTTTTAATCAGATATTGCCAGTTTGTTTACAGTTTGCCGATTTAAACCACAGATCTATTGCATGGTTATTTTAAGTCAGATTCTCTTGAAAATAAAATCAGACCCATCACTAGTACTAAATTTAACTTCAAAATAACGTAATATCTTTATCACACGTATGTTAATTAGGGTCCGCGAAGAAGAAGAAGAAAATTGGTAGAACATAAAACAAAGAAAATGTCAATATAAAAATAAATCCTATGTGGCTTATGTTGGATTGTCCATGTTCTGGATTGAGCGTTCTGTCTCCAAGGATTTGAAAGAGATGACCAGAACATCGTTTTCCCATTTTAGTGAGAGATGGATTTGGGATGAATTTAGAGTTACCTACGTCATCTTGCCATGATGATGTATCATAGCTGATAAAAGAAGAATTTAGTGATTCATAAATGTCATATTCTGGAGATACGGTTCGTCTTGTCATTCACCTCAAGTCTTCGTGTCCATTCGGAATCGTAATGACGGTAATCGGGATACAGATTATTACACCACCATTTTTCGTATGAATTTTTCTTTATCATTTCGGTTGGTTACTTTGTTTTGTCCATCTCGTAGATCTATCTTTTGGAAATTTCGATGGGTGGACCCTCGGTCTTGTGCTTGGCGTTTGGTTGCATGGGCGGGAGAACTTCCAGGATGATCTCACTTATTTACCACATTTGCCAACTAATTTAATCATAGAAGTACCTTTTCGCTAAATCCATGATCATCTTTATGCACAATGTACTCTAGTACAATTAAGCAGATATATCTTTCCTAAAATGTGGCAATTATATTTACCAAATCAGAGTGAAGCAGATTAATTATGCTGTATAATTAACCTATGTCAATCATTTTCCAGACAAGCTATTGACAAATTATGTTCCGCTACAATCACAAAAATCTACCAAAAGTAATTGATCGGATACTTCATAAAAACAAACGGTTCATAACTATACTACGTCACCGTGTTCAATTGTACTTATCAGCCTACAAAAATACGCATCTTCTAAACATATAAAATGATTGAGTCATCGACCGGTCGTGGGTGTTGGAGAAAAGCCCTCTATCCCCACATGCACTGCTCTATTTTGTTTTGTTATTATGCCTATGAATGCTTATATATCTCAGATCTCAGCCGTGTATATGTTGTTGTTGTCTTTTTTCTTTCTTCCTTTTTTTTCTTTTTTGAGTCGTCCACGAAAATGCAAATTATGCTTTTGTTCTCTCTTTTCCTTTAAAATTTGACTTACTTTATCATAATACATGTATTATGCTTATATATTTGTGTATCCGAAAATGCCTTGATGACTTATCGTCACTTAATTTTTTGTAATTACAAATAGGTTCATTTTCTATGTGTTATTGCAATGTCATTTGATAACAATTTTATGAAAGCTGTTTTTCAAGTTTTAATTGAGTATGGAAATACAATTATTTGAATTGAATTACAAAATTGAAGTTGGTCAAAGAAATTTTCAGTTACTGATGAACTCGAAGTTCTTTATCGCATAAAAACAACTGCGTTTATCTCACAACATCATTATTTGTCATGTTATGCGTGTGATGACCAATGCGGTGTGTAGAGGAAAACAAATCTCTAAAAATTATACTGATTATCATAAGCATTATCATGGTAGTTTTAAGATTACAGGACAATCTTTTCACATTTAAATACACGCCTGTTCGCTGTCTGCGAAATGCAATTCTTTCGGAAATATTACACTTCGTATACACGCTTTGTGGTTTTTCTAAGAAACTATATAATATTGGATTAAGGGAGACAATCTGCTTCCGCCAATGCTATATGAAAGTAAAATCTTATCAAGGCCTAAGAATATCGTAAGATGATATTTCAAAGAAATGTGATATTGCACTGAGAGCCTGGAAGGTGATATACATGGATAAGCCAGTCTTTTTATAATTTGTAAGACCATTTTGGTGGAGAATGCTACGAACAGCATGACCGTGATGAGAGAGCATGAAGAGAGAGGGAGGAGAGAGAGAGAGGGAGGGGAGAGAGAGAGGGAGGAGAGAGAGAGAGAGAGAGAGAGAGAGAGAGAGAGGGAGAGAGAGGGAGAGAGAGGCAGGGAGGGAGAAAGAAGGGGGCAGACAAATGGAGAGAGAAAATGAGAGAACTAGTGGAAATTTGTTGAGATAGATAATGGTGAAATGAATTTACTATAGAAAAAAGAACTTAGGTGTTTGTTAACAGAAAATATATCGAATTATGCAATATTTTGTACTTTATGGAAATATTTACGTAATTACATGTGCGTGTTAGCTCTTGAACCAAGTCATGTTGTACATTTATTTATTGTAAGTTTGCTTCATTTTTGTGTAAATGTTTACCATGCACTGCATATGTGATCAGTTATATATATATATATATATATATATATATATATATATATATATATATATATATATATATATATATATTTATTTATTTATTTTTTTTTTTTTTAAAGTTTGGAAATGAAATTAAATAAAATGTTTTCATTTAGCCTTAATCCATATCCATTATGAGAATATTGACTTTATTTTTCAATTTTCTTTTAAAGTAATTTATTTACTTATTTAGCGTGATAGTAGCTCAGATCTCCCAGTTACCCGTCTTAACAATGTGAAGAATTGTGATAGCTGTTAATGTGTTCAGTATTATATTTGTTTGATAAACATCTAAATGTTCACTATTATTATTATTATCTTATTACTATTTGTTTAAATAAATATCTCAATCATAAAATGGGCTATAACTAACCATTACTATCATCCGTCCAACAAACACATGATATTATGAAAACTGTTATCCAATATTTTCAGACAGTCAGTATCACCTTAATTAAGTTTATCGTAGAGTTTAATACTCCACAGTCATTCCACTCAAGTGCGACAATTAAATTGCCAATACCAACTCTCAAGATCGAAATACTCGCTTCAATTCAACCATACCTTTAACGCAAGGCCACAACATATTGCGTTTGCAGACCAAAAGGAAGTGTTTCGATGTATATGTACGAGAAATCATAGATTTAACATATTCATACTCATATTCATATTCAAATTTATTGTCCAATGATTGGAAATTTGTTTCATTTGCATGTCAATACAAGGTTACACGTTATAAACATCAATAAGATACATATGGGTACAGAGTAGAACATTTAACTTGGACATAGGTAACAACAAATGCGATAGTTCAACATGCAGACTAAAATTCGGTTCATAAATTAAGTAGTTAAATTCAGTTCAAGTTCGGATTAAATTCATTCGCAATTCAGATTAAATACAATTAAAAATTTAAACCAATTTAATTCGTAATTCAGATCAAATCCATTTCAAATCCCGATCACATTCAGTTCGTAATTCAAATTAGAATATAATTAACAAAATCAAATTACATTCAATTTATAATTCAAACTAAGTAATAAAATTAAATTCATAATTCGGGTTAAATTAAGTTCACAATTCAAATTCAATACAATTCATGATTCAGACAAATTCAATTCATATTTCAGAAAATAATTCAATTCAAATCCCGATCGCGTACAATTCATAATTCAGATTAAATTAAATTGACAATTTAGGTTAAATAAATTCATAATTCAGATTACTACAATCTATAATTCACATCAATTCAATTCGTAGTTCAGATTAATATAAAATTAACAATTCAAATCAAATTCAATATAATTCAAACTAAGTAATTAAATTAAATTCATATTTCGGGTTAAATTAAATTCACAATTCAAATGCAATACAATTTATTTTTCAGACCAATTCAGTTCATATTTCATAATATAATTCAACTCAAGTTCCGATCACCTACAATTCATAATTCAAATTAAATTAATTTACAATTCAGATTAAATGCAAGTTATAATTAAAAATAGGTGATTACATTCAGTCATAATTCGGATTAAGTTAGGTTTACAGTTCAAATTAAATTCACAATTCAGATTAAATTCAGTTTATTATTCAGACTTAGATTAAACCCTCCTCGTTCATCAACCTGATTGAGCTTGGCACAAATGAATTGAGAAACCTGCTCGTTCTGGACCTTAGAGATCTTAACCTGTTTCCTGACCTCAGGGCTACATAATTATTATTTAAGGGGTGACGGCTGTTATGGTAGATTGATTTCGCCTTGTCACGTACTCTATTTCTACATATATCTTCGAAGTCTAGATTCTTCCCTACAATTTTTTCCGCTTGTTTAACAATTCTTTTTAGCATAGACAAGTCTACTTTCCGACATGCTGTGAACCACACAACGCAGTCGTTTACTATTATGCTCTCTATCACAGACTTGTAGAAAAGGTACATTATTGTGCGGTCTACGTGAAAGGAATTGAGTTTACGAAGGAAATATAACCGTTGCTGCCCTTTCTTGTATAGCTCCCTACAGTTGTCATCCCATTTCAGCTTGTCATTAATTACAGTGCCAAGGTATTTGTATGATTTCACTATCTCTATTTCTTTTCCGTTTATTTTCATTGGGCAGCTACTTGGATCTACGGGTCTTACTTTCCTAAAGTCAATTATCATCTCTTTTGTTTTCGTAGTATTGAAGTACAGAAAGTTTTCATTGCACCACTCGGTAAACCAGTTTAGATAATCTTCGTATTTAGTCTCACTTCCTCTAATATTCCCAACAATAACAGTGTCGTCCGCGTATTTCAAGACTGAGACATTTTCCGAAGATGAGCGGCAGTCGTTGGTATACAACACGAACAGGATGGCCGAGAGCACGCACCCTTGAGGAGACCCGATGTTGGTAACAATGGACTCACTCATTTTACAATGCTTAAAGCCCCTCTAAAGTGTCGGGAGCCCCAAGTTCGCCTACAATTTGATAGCAAAATTTCACTTAATTTTGTTATATTAATGTAAGGGAAGATGTCATTTCATACACACTTCTGCAAAGTTTTCTCCCCCCAAAATTGTGTTTGAAGTCGGGGGGGGGGGGGGGGTGCACAATATAGAAACCATGTATGAGATACTCATATTGCGTATTTTTATAACAACTTACTAATGGTCGCCCCCCCCCCCCGCCTTGCGGAGAGACAGAGAGTGACAGAGACAGTCACAGCGAGAGGGAGAGACAGAGAGAAGAGATAAAGAGATAAAGAGAGAGAGAAAGAGGGAGAGAGAGAAAGAGAGAGAGAGAGAGGGGAGAGAGAGAGAGAGAGAGAGAGAGAGAGAGAGAGAGAGAGAGAGAGAGAGGAGAGAGAAAGGGGGAAGGTATCCGATGCTG
>NW_022145615.1:29592058-29614558 GCF_000002235.5 Strongylocentrotus purpuratus | reverse complement strand
CAGCTCACTTGATCACAGTAAATTTATCGGAAACTTAAAATCCTGAAACACAATAATAAAGCTATCATTCTATCCATTGATCATTTTTAACAATTTGTTCTAGAGCATATACATGTACACCTTTTGCTTTATTTCATTGTTTTCGCCCTTTATCAGTGTTTCCACTTAAACGTTTGTGTAGCCTTAATTACCATGCATAGTATAAAGCCCTATTTGGATCACGTGATTATAAGGGGAAAGAATATTATTGATCTGCATCTTGTCAAATAAGCAAATAATTACCGTTGCTGAAGGTGATGGGATAAACTATCACTTCCGAGGCGATATGGATGTAGCTATCTTTCCGAAGCGAAGCTAAGGAAAGATAGCGTATACATTCTGATCGACGAGGAAGTGATAGTTTGCCATCGCCTAAAACCAAAAGGTGATTATTTGCTTTATATTCCACATCTAAAATAATTTAATTACAAAAAGAAAAGGACGTGTGTGCATCTACATAAAAGACACATGGGCCCAAATTCACACCAAACAAGTTTAAGTTTAACCCAACCCCTTGAGGATACGGTGCGCGCATGTGTTTTCTTTAATTGCGCTCATTGGTAATGCGCGCTTAATAACGCCGTTTTAGTGCGCGTTTGGATAATCTTCAGTGAAAGTGCGTTGCCCTGTGTAGATAGTAGTACTATCTACACAGTGTAACGAACTTTTTGCTTCTCTCATCAATAATGCGAACTATCTTTCATCACGTGATTTACTTTTGACCAATCGTAGAGCAAGATTCTTAGTATGTGGGATATAATGAACAATAATTTGTGTACCTGATTGCATTAAAACACGTTTGAGTGCGACATTAATAGTCAAATGTATAATAGTAATAATGATAATAATAATAATAATAATAATCTACATTTGGCAAACTCAACCTAGTTGAGGTAAATGGATACCTGGTAGGATTATTCCTTGAAATGCCTGAGCACTGATAACGGCTGCCGGAGCTAAAGCTAGGGTAATAATTTCAAAAGCTCTTTAGAAGCGCATAGAGACTTAATATCATAATGCGTTATGCGTTGTACAAGAACGGACTATCATTATAATAATAATTATTATTATTTTTAACCAGGAAAGCCCCATCAGTTTGATGTTGATTTTCTTGTAATCGGGTCTTGCAATTATTATTATCCCATTAATTGCCAGGTACACATTTACACCTGGATGGAAAGTAGCAAATGTGGACTAGAATGTCTTGCCAAATTACACTAGTGCTGGGCTGGGATTCGAACCATCAACCCTTGAATTGAGAGTCAAGTGAATGAACCACTATACCACGACGCATCCATGATATCTGACCCGCATATACCTGAGAGCAATTGTAATTAGTTAAAACAATAGTATATTATACAAACGAAAACAATAAATAGTGATGGCTACGAGTTGGTTATTTCCTTCACCTAAGGATCATTCTTCTTGAAAAGTCATTTTGTTTAATGCATCTGTGAGAAGAAATTTATATTAAAAGACCGAGAGAAAGGGGCAAAGCACCTTACTGCACCCTTTCGTATTCCTGTAATGTCTTTTATAACTTCTTCACCTCGATCAAACTTTATTCCTTCCACCATTTTACTCCATTCAATTAACATGATTGAATGTTAGAAGCCTGGCAATGTGGCAAATCGAAGAAAACACATAAAAATTATTAAAACTCAAGATAATTATGTGTTCTTTGTAATATTTTCGGTCATAATAGCTAATCATTTATGCTTCTAACCAATATGAATGGCGTGTCTTAACCAAGGGTTTGGGCATTTCAATCGTTATGTCTATATCCTCAATGCGTTATTTTTCTTTACAGATTGGTTTGGATGGCTGTCAAAATATATATGATCCCGACTCTGTACGATATTTAATATATATATTGCCTAAAAGAAAATTATCCAGTTGCCAATTGGTCATAATGCCCTTTAAACAAAATAGAATAAACTCAAATAGGCATAGTATTGTTACTATGGGCAACCGTTTTGTACCAAATATATTAGCAGAGTATGTACAGTTCACAAAATGAAAAAATATCGACGGCTGTTCTATAATTTAGATCTCTATTCGTCCAGCGAATGTGATAAATAAAAGCTAAGTTGTATATTTATTATATTTCAATAAAAACAAATATAGGCTTGAGACAATTGGCCGTTGCTTCATTTTCCTGTACCAAAGAGCTAAGCAACCAAAAGCGTTAACAGCGATTGATGTTTGAAAATATCCTACCCGGTCACCTTGCATGCACCAAAAAATAGTATTTTAATAGGTATGATTGTAAACTAGCAACAATAATCTATATTTTTGATAATGTCCTTTTTAAAATTTATTCCAGAATTGGCTGTATATTACTCTTGAAAGTTGGCCTAACTCATGGCAATTTTCATACCCTTTTTGGCCCACTGTATCAAAATACATTTAAAGAATCATAAGTATTTAATTTTTGTTTTAAAAAAAAAATCAATTTCAAGCACCAAGGTTTCATGCTAAATAGCATAATGTGATACTAAATAATAATAACGTTTTTTTTGGTTTAAAACAAGAAGAATAAAGATGAATTTGATTCTCACTTATGTCACCTCGTATAGATTCCTAAGCAACAATCACCTGGGCTACAAGTCCCGGACATTTGCCAATAGACAACAACTCGTAATGCAATCGCCCAATGTGGATGTCAAGGGTCAGTGAACCCGAGGTAGTTGTCCAATGGGTATATGTTCTTAAGACATAATATCCGGGCTAGAGGTAGTTGTCCGGGCTAAATGTCCGGAGATGAGTGTTCTAGGAGGCATCTGCCCGAGCGGTTTATGTTGTCATTATCTATTAAAGGCATAGTATCTGGGCGAGATGTCCGGAGGTGAGTGTCTAGGAAGTAGTTGTCCGGTGTTAGTTGTCCGGGGGTAGTTGCCCGGGAGATAGTTGTCCTAGGGGGAAGCTGTCCGGGGGGTAGTTGTCCCGGGGGTAGTTGTCCTAGGGGGTTAGTTGTCTGGGGGTAGTTGACCACGGAGGTGAGTGTCATAGGAGGTAGCTATCCGAGTGGTATACAGTATGTTGTCATTACCTAAAGGCATATAGTATCTGGGCTAGTTGTCCGGAAGTAAATGTCCTACGAGGTAGCTGTCCGAGGGGTATATGTTGTCACTGTCTAAAGTCACAGTATCTGGGCAAGATGTCCGCAAGGCTCAGTTATTTTTCTAAGTTGCGTTACCTAGTATAGACTCCTAAACAACAATCATCTATGCTGCTTGTAAGTGTCGGCTTGCATGGTGATGTAGATATTCAGTATAACTATAGGTTTGCGGGTGCACCATGAGAGAGAGAGAGAGAGAGAGAGAGAGAGAGAGAGAGAGGGTTGAGGAGTCCTTTTCATGACTCCTCAACCCCCTCTCTCTCTCTCACACATGGTGCACCCGCAAACCTACTGTATAGCAATCATCTAGGCCACAAGTACCGGACATTTATCAATAGACAACAACTCGTAATGCAATAGCCCGAGGTACAAATGTAGATGTCCGGAAGTGAATGTCCTGGGAGCCTAGCTATTCGAGGGGTATATGTTGCCATTATGTAAAGTCACAGTCTCTGGGCAAGATATCCACAAGGCGAGTGTCCTAGAAGGTAATTGTCCGAAAAGAGAAGTCGTCCGAGGTAGTTACCAGGAAGTATTTGTCACATGGGGGTAGTTTTTTTTTTTGAGGTTAGACGTCCGAAAGTAATTGTCCGGGGGGCAAATGTCCCAGGGGTATGTTTGCGGGGGTTGTTGTACGGGTTGTTAGTCAATATAGGGGGATATGCATTCATAAAAGAATATTGGGGGGGGGGGGGTGATCTTTACCTATCAAATCCACGATAACTCAAACCGGCGATAAGTAGTACGCTTTACCTGTTACCAAAGTTTTTCATGGTTTCTCCAAAAAAAAGAGGTTGATCCCAGTTGAATCTGAATATATTGGGTTTTTTTTTTTTTTTACTTCGAAGGAAATACCGAATAAGTAAATAAATACATGCCCGACATTCACGTATAATCATATATGAAGCGAAATGTGCATAAGACCATGGAATATCTCCAAATAAAATTTGCTCCGTAAAAATTAGCAATTTCTTCCTTTTCTTTTATTCAGGTATTTGTCAGTTCATAGTGACTATTGATCCGATAGTCAGGAGGATTGGAATAGCGCGTTCCACAACTTTTGTTCAATTGTGCCTTACTTAATTAAACACATGACAATTGACAGACATAAGCGATACGCAGTCTGGTATAACAAACAGGGCGCATCACATTAATGAATGAATCGCTAGGCACTCGGAGACGAAGCATCCATGTAATTAAACCCTCCCCCCTACCAAGTAATTCTTCCGTCGCAAGTCTCTGCGCTGTCCTCAGTCCGATACGCTGTCAACTCTTGTCTGGGTCATGTGACTCATTTCAATACCCGGATGTTCATGCGGACACGAGTGGACAGAGGTCATGACCCCAAACCTGACCGACGTCGCCCTGGTAACCGTCGAATGAGACGATGAAAGTGTTCTCTTCGTCATCGTCTTGGGCGATCGCGAGTCTGAGAGAGACTTCTTCTTCCAACAGCTTCGTAACTGTCGCCAAAGTTTCGTACTAAAGAGCCCGTAGATGATCGGATCTACGCAGATGTTGGAGTATCCCAAGGCCATGAGGACATCGATGACCCACTCCGGTTTGAGCATCTTCTTCTCCTCGGATTGCCAGCCACTGTCGAAATGATACCATGTACTCACGATGTAGTAAGGACTCCAGCAGATGATGAAAGCGGTTACGATGGTTGCTGTAAGCTGTAGGGCCTTCATGCGAGCACGTGGAAGCCGGTCCAAGCCAGTGCGACGCAGACCAGGATGGTTGCCGTTCTTTAAAGCCTTCGTAACTGCATGGAAGGAATCGTTAGATTGAAAATGTTAAGTTTAAATGATTGCGATACATTTACAAAAACCATTGATTCAAATGCTAGTGGATTTAATGATGCAAGATAGTTAAAGTAATTTGGCAGAATTAAGAATAAATGATACACATAATCGAAAAGACTTTCGAAAATCAACCTGAGGCAACGCGCATCACCTATTGAAGTGTGCGATCATGACAATGGCATTTACGTAACCACAACATAATTTCCTTAGCCAAGGCAATCGGGTTTGAAACTGCCATCGATTAGATTTATTGAAAGTCTCTACGACTGGCTTGCATAATTCAGGTTAAACGTTAGAAATACAACTTGCAGGCAAAGTATAATTGAATTTATTGATGAGGACAAATAGACACATAATATCCTACTTCTTCTGAAGTCGAAATAATCAATTCGGTATACAAATCGGTTGGTTGTCACATTAAGATTTTTTGAAAGACATCAATAGCTTGATCTCTATGGTGAAATAAACTGGATGGGAAGTAAGTGACTGTTTACAGGTTTGCAGGAGTGGGTGCAGTTGAAAATAATTTAGAACGTATCACATGTTTTGTTGTTGCTGCTGTTCGTTTGTTTATACTTGGATTGTGTTCGACCCATCTTCTCTATGTTTGGCAAAAAAACTGAACTAATTCATTAAAATGTGGATCTGTTTATCGCTTCTATATTGGATTGTCAATACAACCTACGAAAGAGGGTTACAGTATGAATAGTATCGTGAAAAGCTACACTAATGTACTTTGGGATGAGCATTTACAGCGTATATCTACTGTGATATCTCTATCGGAATCAAAAATTATTCCCCAACTAATGCTCTTATCTAAATGATATGAATAATGCGTATTGTCAGCTTTGTTTCCTAATGATGGAGGCGTAACAATCTCCCTCGACATCTCCGCAGCTGAAACAACCCTAGCGGTATCAACCACCGGGATCTCTTCATAAATCATTGGTATGGATGCAATATTGATAGGTCACCGGAATTGAAGAAATAATATAGGCCAAAGGGTTGCACGCAGGCGTTGCATTATACAGTTATGAATATCTAATTATTTGCATTTATCCGCCTTGCGGAACAGCCCCCGATCACAAAGCGAGATAAACAACACATGTGTTGTTTTGAGCGGCTAGTCCGTAAAATCCCTTGTGGGTTTCTAACTGATTTCAGAGGCCTCTACTGTATAATGTGATGAGGTAACCAGGGTAGATCTGTGGCTATCCGCCATCGCTAAATAAAATCCATAAACCTGTCGAGTCTGTCTCGCCTACAAGACTTTCATTAAAGGTAATACAAAGTTTGGGGAAATTGTGAAAATTGGGTGGATGGTAATTCTTTACGATTTTGATATATTTGGATGCCCCTGTGGATGTATTATAAGCACTAGAAAATTTAGCCCCTAAACTACTTCTGCTTTCGAGAAAAATTGAATATAAAAATTACCGGTGCTCCCAGTAAATTTTGATGAATTTCAAATAGTGCCTACGGCCGTACAATGGTAGCTGCGACCATGAAAATCTCAGAATATGTAGTTGTGATATATAATTTCCGAACGGGAACAACTAATCGGTAGATTTTAGTCAAGAAACATTGTTTTATAGCTTAATAAATATCTTGACCTTGAGAGGGAGCTATACAACATAAAGAGTTTATTATTTACAATTTCACAACTTAGACTCGATTTCAACCGCGACAACGATCACTGAATATTGTAGGACCGCATGTGCGTCATTTGAAACAATTTCATGACCCCATACCAAAACTTTGTATTACCTTTAACCTACGGGTAGCTCAAACTCGTCCTCGGCTCAAGAGCGTACAGAAAAAGCCAGGAGCAAAAGCGACAAGTTTTACTAGAGCAGGAAATGACAATGATAATGATTCAAGTTTTTTGATTTGCACAGTGTACCTAGAAAATGTGCAATTCCTTGCATTGAAGAGATTTTACAGTGCGTCGTAAGTGGCTAACACATGGCGGAGTATAGTGATTGGGTCACTTTAAAGTGAACCGGTAACATTGTTGAAGGTAAGTTTTGTATGAAATGTTACTTATTATTTTCCTTCTACTATATTAACCCTGTACACTGTAAAAAAAAGAATTTGTTCATTGGTAATTTTTACGTATTTTTTCCATGTAGAATTTACTTGAAAACATTAGTTTTGCCACTTACGCACTAAATTTAAGTCTTGCTAACTCAAACTTTCAATATTTAAGTAAAATCAAATACATAAGAACTTTAAGTAATTTCAGCTTGTATTAATTTAGTAATTTTAACTCAAAATCAGAAATTATAAGTATTACTCAAACAATTTATGTTGATTATTCTTATCTTTTTAAAGTAAGGACCGATGCAGTGCGTAATAGAAATATTTACATAATTTATGAATATTCATTAAGACCAAATTAAACTCTTTTTTAAATAAAACAATTCTTTTTTGTGGTTGAATGAAAATTTAAGGACTTTAAAACATTTACTAATTCATTTAACATGGCTAAGCAAAGACAAGACAATTTTTAATTGTTACCCAGTTCAAAACAAATCAAAACTTGATATTTCAGGAAATTGTCAACCAATTTTCCTTTTACGATGCTACGATCAAGTATATATAAAATTTGGAGCCTTTCAATATGTGTCGAATTGAAGCGTATGTAATAGTTTGTGATGGTGGTAGATATATATATATATACGATTAATCTTAAATAGAAGTAGTGAATGATTAGTGGATGTTACTTGTTAGATTAGATGGGTACTAAATCGTGCAATATGTAATCATAGCTTTTTTTTAATTATCTAAAATTATTACAATACTTAAATTATTTACGTTAATGTAACTCGATTTAACTGAGTAAAAATTTATTCAGCAAAATAAGTAAATTCTACTTAAGATGCCGTAGGTAATATTTACTTACTAAAAATAAGGCAATTCTTTTCCTCAATTTTATTGAGTTATTTCGACTATTATTTTTTTACAGTGTATTAAACATGCAAATGTTCTGAAAAGATTCTCAAACACCAAAGATATTTATGGTTTTCTTTGAAGGCGTCACTGGGCAACTGTATTTCTCTCCCAAGTAATTTTACAATTCTCCTAACCGTTTTTCCATGAAATAATATTTCAACACTTAAATGTTTGGAATGATATATAAAGCCAATTCATAACTTTGTGACGATTTACATGCACCTTCAATTTAATTAAATTATACTAAAATAGTTGGGATAATTCAGGAATCGATCAGATCAGTTTTCCCAATTGTTATCATTAATAGTAGTTTGTTTTCACTCTAACTTTCAGATTATCTTTAATTGTACATCTATCATTGAAGTCACTACCTTAGCACCATTTTCTATCATCTGAACAATAATTCAAAGTCCCTGGCGGCCTCAGTCCACTTTAAAAGATATGTGTAACAGGGGCTTAAGGGAATAGGAATATACAGTAGTCAGTTATCACCGAGCAATATGTGCTCGTTACAATATAGTTCGATTGTGGGTACCTTTTACTTCGTTTTTTTATAATATAACGTAAGCAATTTTCTATTTTTTACAAACTAAATTGTCAGTTGGAACATGGTGCGATACTGTGAATCTGCTGTGTGCTGGTCACACAAAATTAAACGAAAACCCCTTTAGAGATATCCCTGAATGAGAAACGTGACGTGGCTAAAATTGCCAACTAATCCTATACAGCCGAGCGCTCGGCCTGGAAAAAGTTGCTCCGAAAGAACAATTACAAAATCATGGCTATGCAATGGGATTCCTTAAGTATTTATTCTGGAACACTCATTACAAAATCAAATTAAATCAGGAGCAACCGACAAGAGAGAATTCTAGAAATGGCTTTTGGATTTGTATATTGCGCATGCATATGTACCACCCGCGAGCCGAATGCGTGCACCGTAAACCGGAAGTATTTACAAGTTCCGGAGGTGGATACAATAATGATGTAGCAGTCAAGGTATGTAATTCGGTGACTCAGGAAACGAAACTGAGGTTATCATGTAAAGTCACATTATTGTCATAAATTGACAGAGACTATAGGCCTACGTAGATTTAAAATTATATGCATTTGTTTGATTAAGCTTAATTGAGTTTGATTCAATTAGCACAAATAAAGACATCTGAGTAGGCCTACATATAAAAGTGAAAAATATACATATTAATGAGCAGCCATAGATTATTTGTGTAATCAATAGAAGTTTGATTTATGATATAATCTAAAGAGGTTAGGCATGAATTTCGATATGATGCCTTGTAACGATGACTCACGCAATAACGTTATCACGTTTTAAGTACTTCTGCAGATACCTGCTATCTTATCTACGAAGTGTAGGGTGGACAGAATGAACTTCTATCCTCCACCATTCCAACAATCCAACAGTCATATCACCCTTCATGTAGAGGAGAATATATTAGGGGTAATATTGTGTGGAGTTGATTCAAATCTAAACTATAATGAATTCCAATGCAAAATGACTGTTTTAGTCACTCTGTTGAGAGTGGATGCCACATTATTTGCATTAGCGTGAACATAAAATAGATGTGATAGATTGTACGCCGTATCCGGACACCTACCCCCTGGACATCCACCCCGCTGTATAACTACCCCCAGTCAACCACCCCTAGGACAACTACCCCCTAGGGCAACCACCCTAGGACGACTACCCCCGGGAACACTACCCCCGGACAACTACCCCCAGACAACTATTCCTAGGACAACTACCCCCTAGGACCATTTACCCCGGACAATTCCTCCAGATAACTACCCCCTAGGACAACCAGGACAACTTACCCCTAGGATAGTTGTCCGGGGGTAGTTGTCCTAGAGCATGGTTGTCGTAGGGGGTATTTGTCTGGAGGGTAGTTGTCCGGGGTTAGTTGTTCTAGGGGGTAGTTGTCCCGGGGTAGACGTCCTAGAGGGTGGTTGACTAGGGGGTAGTTGTCCTAGGGGGTAGTTGACTGGGGTGGTTATCCGGGGTGGATGTCCAGGGAGTAGGTATCCTAGAACCAGTTTACGCACCTTCTCTCGACTTTTTGCATATCTTATAGACGATGGCGACGTAGCAGCCGAATATGGCTATTAATGGAACAATGTACATGGCTAGGGTAACGAAGACATGATATAGCCACCAGAGTCGAGGACGATTGTTGGCGAAGTTGTAGTCGACGCATTGGGTGAAGCTGGGATCCTCCGGTGGGGAGCCAACCTCGTGGACGAAGAGCTGTGGTGAAGGATGGTGAGATGGAGACATTGATGGCAGAGTGGGAGTGAGAGAGAGAGAAAGAGAGAGAGACAGAGAGAGAGGGACAGGGAATGAAGGGTCAAAGAGAAAGTTGAGAGAGGTAGGGAGAAGATGGGGAGAAAGGGAGAGAGGGGGCGGAGAAAGCAACGAGAGAAAGGTTTTAAAAATGTTTAAGAAATGTCCGCAACTGAGAACCATGACAAACGCACCTAAGACACAAAACAAACCACAAAATAAGGAAAATCTAGATCATAATCGGATGCACATCAAAGTTTATGTGCATTCTATACGATATAGAATGAGTGATGAAATATAAAGAAATCGGGGTTTTTCATTTTTATTTCATTTTCACATAATTTTCAGAAATGGTTAAAAAATATAAATGTGTGAAAGCTTACTACATCCTGTCATTCACTGTCAGGGCACTGGCAAAAAGAGCAGACATGCACGTTTTTTGGTCTAAACTACAGCATGTGCATTTAAATTCAATGAGGCTCATATTAAAACGTTTTAGGACTTGAAATCTTAAACAGGAACATCCCAACAGACCAACATTCTACAAGATTGACAATGTTCGTTTAGCGAAAATTCTAGGAAAGTTGTGCAGAAGGCAATTGAGACCAACTTATCGGTCTCGGGGGGGCTTTATCCTCTTGGGCCGACGGTATCGTGGGCTGTCGATTGCTATAGCCAGGGGCGGATCTAGCCAACGGCGAGAGAGGGGGCCCAAGAGGGAGCCAAATTCGTGAGGAAATATTTAGCGGCGATTCAGCCGGCCAGCCGAATTAGCGGGGGTGGGGGGGGGGGGGGGGTGGAGCTCTTTTTTAAAAATTTTACTCAACACCTCCCCCCCCCCCTTTTGAGCAAAAAACCCCGCCTATTTTTAACGTATTTATTTGGCTAGAGGAAGGGGCTTGCCCCCCCCCCCTGACCCTCTCCTGGACACGCCCCTGGCTATAGCCCTCAGATAACTGTTCAGAGGACCCGAGAAGAGAGGAGAGACAGGGCGGTGAGAGTTCTAATTCACTAATAATTAAATTAGGAACTGTGGAATCATTTTCAATCCAGAATAAATTAAAAACGAGTAATTGAAGCAAACAAATTTTAACACATTGAAGAAATAAAATGCATATAAAAACGTTTAACACACGTATCTATGGGGTGTTTTGAATCATGTTTTGATGTTTATAGAAAAAACGGGCGATTTAAAATGCGTTTTTAAACGCGTTTAAAAACACAGTGTTTCAACGTGTCAACTCTGACATCAACACTAATTGGCGACTTGCATTTTTGGTTAAAGAGTATCATTTCATACACGGAGACCTATCAGAAAAACCTTAAGAGGACGTAGAAGAATGTGACGTATTTCGGGGAAAGTTTGAGAAAAACATTTTCTTAGATTAAAGATGGAAATTTATGACATCCAGAATGGATATCAGTTCGAATTTAGGAAATCAGAGTTGCCAATTTGGCTGGGGGTTCTTTTATCTTTCTCATAGAGATTTGTCTCAAACTTTTCCCGTCCCGTGTCATCTATTTCCCTTTCTCCATTCTAATAAATTTGATTTCATATCAGGGAGGATAAATCTAAATGAATCCGCATGTTATCAGTCGTTGACATGAACCGGGATTGAAAGAGATCTGAACTATAGAGTTTGCAATTTTACGCTTAAAGCATAAATCACAATACCATTTGCCGCCTTCCGACGACCAAAATAACTGCAACCATCGATAACCAATTTGTAATAAGTTGGTGGTCGATGAGTTGCCAATCGGTTGTGGAAAGATGTACTTATTTGCGACCGCTCATGGAAATATTGGCGAATGGCTGGCAGTTGTTCAACAATAATCGGTGATAATTATAACTGGTCGGAGGTCAATGGCCGATGTTCTTACGACGGTGAAGGAGTAGTAAATGTATTTGTTTAGGTGAGGTGTTATTTCATTTATATTTTTCACTTGTTCCATTTTAACTGTTGCTTAAAAGACGAATAAGTAGGTTGCATTGAAGCCGATTATCATAATTTGATCATTAAAAAAAGAAAATAACTATTGTCATACAAAAGAGAGCGGGATAGATGTAAGGTTAAACATTGAAGACAGAAAGATGATGGCGAATCTGCGTGCAGATAACAGAAAAGAAGACAGTAGATTTAATGGAAAAGGAAATGAAATGGGAAGTATAGTGTGTGATAGGAGGGGAAAATCTTTTTCACAAACATAACAAATAAGAACCGATGTAATGTTCGTATTATCTATTTTTCAAGTGACTGTCATGAAAATAACATAGAGCGATATGTGACGATACTGCACTCAGTCTATAAATTGGTTAATAAGTATGATAACAATGTTGATGACTCACACTTTTGATAATGGGCATATTTGTTGCTAAAAACATTATCGTGGCACGTTTTGTTGTTGTTGTTGTTAAGGGTCGAAAGATAAATCTACGGAAATACATCTGTCCTGAAAAAAACAATGTTATAATGTTGACACTTATGCAACAACAGAAGGTTTTGCTTAAAATATCATTATATACATATCCTGAACGATAATGTATGGGAACGGTCTTCATTCCTTAAACAGTTAATATCAATGTTTCATTCTGTTGGGCCGGATACTAAATAATGACGTTTACAGAAGAAACTAGCTAGTCGAGTTTTGTGCCATTTTTTTGCCTATCAATTTGGTTCTCGGGTGCTCTTTGGAGGAAATTAACTGGTGGGAGTACAATAATCTTCGTATTACCTTTATTTCCATTTATGCGTTTTTTGTTTAAACAGGAAATTTTAAAAATAGATTAATCAACAATGAAGATTGTGAAATTGTTACGGGTAATCCGCTTTCTGATACCCTTGGATAAGGAATAACAACGTTCTCGCGTTTTGAGCCAGGATTTGTCGGATCTACGTCACAAACTAATGCATTTTACCTTCTGTCAAGTAGGACAAACTTAGACTTTTAGAATGTCTTTCGAATATATAAATAGACTATGAAATCAGCCTCATGTAATTAACTTTATTTTAAACGTTACCCGCCCCCGCCCCCATCTTACCTTTTAGGTCCCACAGGAACACAAAAGGTGATTTGAACCTTTTTCCAATCTGCAACGCCTAAGCCTGTGATATTAAGCTACGCTACAAATGCGTTACGGTTAAGTTTAGCGACTGAACAAACAGTTACAATTTGTGACGGTTATCGACTTTTGCCATTTACACACAATATAGTTACACAATAAAATGCAACTATCGTGTTTTTTTTCTTCTCAATAATACGGAAATCATATTTATCCCATGATAAGCAATATCATAATATTTTGCACCTTTGCCATTATTACCAATGATGCGTCCAGGGCACTGTTGCACAAAACTTACCATTGATGATAACATTAACATCAATGGTAACTACCATGGAAACCTTGATTTTGATTGGCTGTTGAGCCCTGTTACCATGGTAGTTGCCATTGATGGCAAAGTTACCATCAAGGGTAAGTTTTGTGCAACAGGCCCCAGATATTAACAATTAGGACATAGTTTTGGTTGGAGCATCGCTTCTTCAATCCTTGTCGAATTGCACTGTTCTAAAGAAATGTTTGAACTGACGCTCCCTATCATTTTATGTTCCTTCTATATTGTTGCTGTTCTTACTTTTGTTGTTGTTGGTAATGCTATTTCTGTTGTTGTTGTTGTGTTGTTGTTGGCCTTCTCATTTTTTTCTTGTTATTGTTCGTGTTTTTCTTCACCTTTTTTTTTCCTTCTCATTCTTCCTCTTCTTGTTTATTGACCTTTCATTGTGCATTAAAAAGGAGATTAACGAAAAAGAAGGAAATGAGCTTTTAAGAAAGGCAGATTAAATTGCTATACGTATAGATTCCAAGCGCATTCTCTTTCCTTTTTGACGTTTCGCTTCAGACGTTTATGAACCATTCAGTGCCAGACCAATCAAAGAAGAGTGTGCGATCTGTCTCGATGGTTTCTCCTGCCATTTCAAGGTTATCCCGAGGGCGCTGTTCACGCGTTCCTTAAGTGGCGCCAGGGGACCATTGCGCCATTTAGCTAAGCATGGCATGAAGTACCTGGACCTCCCCCATGGTCGCACTAATGTGATGTGGGTGACTTCCTCTTTATGCGGCCTCACATTACTTTCACGGTGTAAGAATACGTCTATGTTACCTTTTAGAAGAAAAAAACTAGTAGTATTGAAGTCAAAAGGGGACCGATCATTCGAATTGCAGGTATAGGTGGTAGTCGTGGTATCGGAGCAAAAAAATATATGCGAGTGTATGGATATTGAAATAAGAATGTTTGATAATGTTCGCTAGCATTGGTTTGATGTGAAGTTTCGTCTAGCATCAATCGAATCATTATGTAGCTAGTGGACCTGGGGATATGACAGCCCTCTCCACTCTCATGAATCCGTCACCAAATTTTGTTTTGAAGTGAAGGAGAAGACATGGTAACTTTACTGCCATTACAATGTAAACTTTTATCTTATTCTTGCCGACAGATATCGAACAATTGTATTTGCGCCTTTATTTTTTTATGAATGGTCGAATAAATAATAATAATAATAATAATAATAATAAAGAAGAAGATAATGATGATGATGATGATGATGATAGTGGTACACGTATTACTAAGAGGCCTACTCTACTATCATAATTAATGATGGTAATACTGTTAATAATCATCATCATAATAATAATAATGATAACAATAATAATAATTATGCCAATTTACACAGCTAAATTTCAATATCACATAACTTTTGCTGGGTTGCTACACTCATTTACTGTAAGCGCTTTGGGCTTATTGGAAAATCGCGGTATAAGTAATAATAATAATAAATGATAATACTGTCTGTCACAATAATCAAACGCTACACTGCTTTTTCTGGTGCCTCTCCCCCACCCCTCCCCCCTTCATTTTGCCCCTGATAGTGAAATAAAAACGTCTTTATATTGAAATTTAAGGGGGGAAGGGAAAAAAATTGAATTAGCATGAATATATAATACAGGTTCGTTACTAAAAACTAAAGTATAAAAAGCGGAAGCAAGTTTATTTGATGCTCTCATTTCTTGAATACACTCACTTCTGTCGATATTTTGTTGGTTTATTGTCGACGTTGTAACTGGAAAAATGTATTGAAGACTTCAGGTGTCATTTCTCGAATAAACGTTAATTATATTGATAGAAGAAGCGGTAATCCTTAGAAGAAGAAAACAAACTTGTATTTATATTTTGACATTTAGGATGCTTTCACTTTTAATCCAGGGGAGATAAAGTATAGTGCCGCGAAAGCTTTTTGGAATGTAATTATGTTGATAAACTTTGGAGGAGGCGATCTTAGTTTACGTCAATAACAACCCAATTCCATTTTAGTTGACCCAAAAAAAAATCATGACGAAATTACGAATAACATCAAGAGCTGGGCTAAAAATGAGTATGATCAGGCTTACACGCAAATTGCTGTATTAAACTAAATTGCAAAGACCTCCATCATTACGGCCTGATCATAATTACAGCATTATCGGGATTATATCACAACTTTACTTAGCGCCTTTCTAATCATGCAGGAATTCAACCATATCGCCTAGATTGATTAATAATTCTCCCCTTGCCATCATGGTATAGTATTGACATGCTAATAATAGCTAAGTAGAAATGCCATAGCATTTTGTCATTCGGTGGTAATGGTCTTTGTTTTTAGGCCTTGGTAGAATTAGATCCAAATTTTGATCAATACTAATAAGATATTGTAATGAAGCAAAGATATTGTAGTGAAGCAAAGATATTGTAATGAAGCAAAGATATTGTAGTGAAGCAAAGATATTGTAATTAAGCAAAGATATTGTAATGAAGTAAAGATAGAGTAATGAAGCAAAGATATTGTAATTAAGCAAAGATATTGTAATGAAGCAAAGATAGAGTAATGAAGCAAAGATACTGTAATTAAGCAAATATATTGTGATGAAGCAAAGATATTGTAATGAAGCAAAGATATTTTGATGAAGCAAAGATATTGTAATGAAGCAAACAAATCAGAGAAAAGACTAGTAGTCGGCATTTTTGTTTGTTTATTTTGTTTATGTTGTTTTCTAGTATTTGTTTTTGTTTTCGATTTTGTTTTCTTTGGATGTAGTTTTTACGGGGTGATTTTTGCTTCTTTTTCTTATAAATGCAACAATTGGCTCCATAAAATACTTTTACATAGAAAAGGTAATCGCAAAGATAGGATAAAAGTTAGTAAAATCATCACATAGAGGAAATAAAGAAGGATGAATGTTTAATACTGTTCTACCACAATCATGAATCTTTGAGAGTGTGAACCCTCAATATAATGGATGATTAAATGTCTAGCGGCAAAAGCGACAGAGAAACATGACAAAAGGGTGATTACAGCAAGAGTAAGAGGGGCCATGGGAGTTATTAATGTATGTTACTGGTGGAAGTGAGAAACGCTAATGTTTCCTACATGAACACATGATTGCTAAAATGTTTGTTACCGGTGAAAGTGAGAAATGCTGATGTACCTACATGAACACATGATTGCTAAAATGTGAGAAACGCTGATGTTTCCGTCGTGAACACAATGATTGCTAGTCATGTAAATACTTCTTGCCAACAATAATGTGTTTTATCAAGGGCATCGGGTAATGTTATACAGTTGTAATCTTTGTTGCGCTTCAAGCATAGTATTCATAGCTTCATTATTTATTTATTATTTTACGAGACATTCTATGCATACATACGTGTTCGTCGTCTAATCGTTACTGGTAATGTCACTATGTTATGTTTAGTCTGAGTTTATTTCTTCCTCCTCACATCCGAATGTTATTTAATATTCTAAATGTATGCATCAATCAATGCAATTCAGGTACGAATGTTAGGAGGTCCTTTCCCATCATACCTTTTTTCCTATATCATTCCTATATTATATAAGCCATATTCATATTACTATGTCCGTATTCCGATTCCTATTGACATAAATATCTTCACCTATAACTAAAATAGTTATCTTTGGCCTTCTGTGGTCCACACTGCATGAGTTTATCTCGTTGATTATAACATCTCTTAAGTTATTTGTGGTATTCGATCTATTTCTTCAACATTTCCTTTTACACTAGCGGCCTTGAGTCGAGAGTGGCAAAAGTCGATTAATGTCTAGATAAAAGACACCAGTGCCAAGATGGCGTTCGAACTTTCGTCTCCGCAGTCATGTGTTTAAACCCCTCGAATACGACACTACTCCAATTCAGCGTAGTTTCGGGATTAACAAGTACTGCTAAAACTGGTAAAGTATTTTACAAAGTCTGGTTAATTAAAATTAAAATTCCTGAATTGTCTGAAGATTTTGAAGACTGTCAGTATATTATGCACCTGTGGCAGTTAACTATGTATTAAGGTATATGAGTTAACGCCCTTTTGGCTCTAAACAGACGATATTTTTAAAGACGAATGAAAGCTTTGATTTTCCCCATCCGATGTATCCCGCCCGTTTGGAGTGAACTTTCTTCTTTTATAATACTTCCAAACTCAGATTGAAAGCCACAAAAATGAATTAGTTGAAAATTTCCATTACTCCTTTCATTCTGAAATTGGAAATTCAATTTATTTCACTGTGCTTCTGAGTATTGAATTTCTGCAATTTGATCCTTACACAGGGTGACGCTGATTTCATCTTCACTTTCGCCATTACAAAAAAATGGGGAGAGATATGGACAATGATAGGATTTTGTTGTGTAACATAATATTACGAGGATGGGTTTTGGACAATGGATATAATTCTGGCAATGAGAGAGAGAGAGGGAGAGAGAGGGAGAGAGAGAGAGAGAGAGAGAGAGAGAGAGAGGGGGGGGGTCTGTATTTACATCACTTTTTTTGTCACATTGCTTAACTGAATGAAATGAAAGCAAGATGTTTTCCCAAGTTGTTTAACGCCGTCTCCCTTACGTTAAAACTGTTATTCTGTTAATTTGCTTATTTGCATTATGCATCTACAAATGCTCTACCTGAGTATCTTCTTGATATGGGAAAAGAAATGGAATAAAGTACTGTTATTTGAATTCCATTGAAATGAATTAAATGTATGAATTATCAATTCAAGAACAACGTGATTAAGTTTACCTGTGGAATACTACAGAAGACCGACGAAGACCAGGCCACCCGCAGCATGATCTTACACCTCCTATCTGCCTTACTGACGCTGAGTGGGTGGACGATGGCGGCGAAACGATCTAGACTGATCACGATAAGAACAAACGACGAGGCGTACATCGCACTCGACTCGATAAACATTAATAATTTACACATGACATTCCCTGCCAGCCATCGAACCGTGCAGAACCAGATCACATCGGTGGGTATGTTGATGAAAGTGATAAGGAGATCGGCGAGGGTGAGGTGCATGATGAGGAGGTTGATGCGTGATTTTCGACGTCGTTCGCGCCAGAGTGAGGCGAAGACGGCGACGTTGAGAGGTCCAGATAGCACCATGATGGACGTGAGCGTGACCACGCGGATGAGATACTCCGGTGTAAAGACAGGGACCTCGAAGTCTGTTTCGTTTCCACTGGCATCGAGGGAATCATTTAAACTGTAATTGTATGCGAAACCTATGTCCATGGTTGGGGCTATAATAACGACATCTGCCCCGTCAAACCCCCCAGGTTTACCCCATTCGGCATTCATACCGGGTTCGCTGCCATCACGGTGCGATGTCGGCACCGCCATATTTCCTTTTCGCTCTCCTTCTCCTTATTCTTCGTCTTCTTTTTCTTCTTTTTCTTCTTTTCCCTCCTCCTCCTTCTCTTCTTCTCCTTGCTGATCTTGCTCGTTTGTCTTCCTTTTCAAAGTGTGTTACGTTTATCAAATAAAAAGACGAAATTTCCGAGTCTGCAAAGTGTGTGCTTTTCAAAGTTGAACGATGTTGAGTTGTCACTTAATAATAAATGGCCCCATTACATGCCGAGGAGCTATTCAGACGGGTTGATTAGATTAAAGCAAAACGGACGGTGCTCCTCGAGGTTTCTTCAAGCCCCTTTGATTTACTATTTCCGTTCATATTTGTTTGCCTCTATCGATTTTCTTTTCGCAGAACATCCACTGAGCATGTGATCTTCTGTTATGTCGTTACATCCATCTGCCAGAGCTGTAAAGAATTAAAGAAAACGACATTTTATAAATCAAATATACTTTCAAATCAAGGGGGTGGCTTAGAATGAGAATACATTTCCATTGTATCGATTAATGTAAATGTATTAACATAGTAAATTGACATATTCATTGTAATATGTTATGACAGTAATAATGTGACTTTCAGAACGGGGGTGTGGGTGTCGAGACTTTGTTGTGATACAGAAACATGCAACATTATCGAGAATGAGAAATACATTTGCATGCATCTTGAGGTACAATTATAAAAATACCATAGTTCGCAGTAATGTAGTGAACATTAATGTGGGGTTACAAGCCGTCTGTTTCAAGACACAAAGGGTTTGAGAATTTGAGGTACTCGCAGCAATATGAATTTCTAGTGTGAATTATTTTGGATGGATAGGTTTCATAAATAGAGACATTTTTCATCTCACCAGTTGATGGTGGATGGACGAATAGTTTAATAATGAAGGGATAACCAAATCATGGCCGTCGCACGTGGACTGCACTCCTACTGTTCCTATCCTGATCCATATTCTATTCTACCTTTTCTTTGTCTTGTCTTGTTTTGTATGCAACCTTTTTAGATGATTTGCCTCAATTTCTTTCCCTGAATTTTCTTTTCCTTCAATATTATTTTCACTCCTAATCTTCTCTTTTCCCGCTGATTCTGTATAGTTCGTTTAATTTCATCGTATTCTTTTTCCATGTTGTCAGTCTTAATCTCGTTTTAAAATGATCGGGATTACTGCATTATAGCGGTCTTACTTTAAAATCGTAATTTCCCCCTCTCATTCAATTCATCTGTAATCCTACCAATTTTTCAAAGCAATCTACTGTCGCCAAAGGCATTTCAACTGAAGCGACGATTTAACTCGTGTAGGCGGAGAGGATGTTCAAAGTATGTTCCGTTTTGTATGGCACTTAATATATATTTAAAAAAAAAATTAAATCCAATCATTATATACAATTAATATTGACCATTTTGGAATGGTATATATTCTATTTATGCACATCCTAACTTTGGAATGACTGCATTTTGAAATGGAACGTTTACAATTTATTTGTCAAAATGCTTTAGGTATCTAGGCCAAAACTAAGCCGCGTGGGTTTTCAAAAGAAGGGTATGTAGGCCCATTTCTTCAACGACACGGCCTTTACCTAGTGTGAATTATCTGGAAATGCAATATACGTCACCATTTTATTTGATCGTTTTCCTCTAAGGATTTTTCAACTAGTGTAATTGTACCCCGATATCAACTAATTCATTGGCTTCCAGCTTACAATCAAAGATGTATGTCTATTAGCTTTTGAAATAATTTTTAGAATTCAACAATTAGACGATCGAATTTAAATCGGAGATAAGTTTGCGAATATAAGTGATATATCGTTTTTCCCCTTTGAAAAACCCACACCTTTAAATGAAAGCTAAATTAACTGTTTGATAAACTTAAAGAGAAGGTTGAGTTCTGGGAAGAGGTGAGCGTTATCATTGTATTATGCATCAGGTGAAAAATGTTCCCGGCTGATAAGCATGGCTCTTCAAATGCCTTAATAGTCTAAATATGGCATGTAACATCATACAAATCGGGACGGATTTTTATACCACATGCTCATGTAGTCCCATATAGGCCTACATCTTTCTTTGTACAGTGCTGGTAACTATACCAAGACATGGCCAAACTTCTTATCATGTTGATGATTCCAGAACCTTGCAGTACACACCAATGCGTATATATGCTAGATGATCAACCTTTTCTGATCGATCCAACAACGTTTCTTTCACAATGCTATCGCATGACCAGAACTTAACTTCATCTTTAATGATGCTCTGGATACACCGATAAATGAATCAAGGAAGAAGAAAGAAAAAGTAAAGACTTTTCATTTTAACTCTACCTTGTTTCGAACTACGAAATGTTTACAACTTTAACGTTTCGAGTACAGTCCGGTTATTTGCCCCTCACATGACTAACTCATAAACAAACTATCAAGAGGAAATGTGTCGCGAGGTTGCCTAGGGAAAAGATGCTAACGGTCGTGATGGGTATAGAAGCCTTAAAAGTCACCGATGCGTTGCCTATAGTGGCGCCCATAAAATGATGGGCTATGTGTTTAATTATGCCATGCCTCATCGGCGCCTGAAAGCGGTGAACAGGGGCCATAAACAACACTAAGTTACTGAGAAAACTACCCCTGTAGTCGAACGTGAAATTGTGCCCTAAATGTGTTTTTCCACCAGTATGCATATATACTTTAGGTTAAAAGAAGGCAATGCTATACCACGAGGGAAAGGGGCAAATTAAACAGCTTCTAACTACTTTAAATTAAAACACAACCATCCCAGGAGGCGGCTCATGCTGCAAAATACTGTACTGTAGTGTACACGTGAATGCCTATTTTTGTTTGCCAAGTACTTGAATATTTAAACTTCCATTCTACAGTTTTCAGTAGATGATGATGCAATAAAACGTCATTTCAAACTTGTTATGTGATTTTACGAGCATCCTCAAGCGGCACATAATCATTAAAACGGTACTTGTCAAGAGCGAAACGAGAACTAATTATGGTGTTTAAAGGTTATTAATAATAACCATTGACACCAACACAAAAAGAATGCCAATTCCGAAATGTCAACCTGGTAATAAAATGCATTAAAAAGGGTTATCCCTTATTTACCAGACAAAATATGCACAAAGATTCTAAATTCAATGAAACGAGAACTAATTACGGTGTTTGAAGGTTATCAATAATCACTATTGACACCAACAAAAAAGAGTGCCAATTCCGAAATGTCAACCTGGTAATGAAATGCATTAGAAAGGGGAACCTTGAGAAGTCGATTACCCCTTATTTACCTGACAAAATATGCACAAAGCTTCTAAATTTAAACCCTTTCAAAAAAAAGTATTAAGAAGAGTGTCTTTATGGTAACGACATAGGACACGTTAACAAAATGAAAAATATTCAAATCTTCACATATTCCTTGAGCGGTACGTGCAATTGTCATTATTCACATCAGACTACTCATAAATTACTACAGTCAAACCTTTCTAGTAATGACTGGGGAAGGCAACTCAGTTAAAACGGAAAAAGTGGCCACTGCAGACATGTGGCCGCTCTAGACGGGTTCTACTACACATT
>NW_022145615.1:29522058-29587058 GCF_000002235.5 Strongylocentrotus purpuratus | reverse complement strand
AACAAAACTACGCACTTTGTTTCGATTTACCGATCTAGATTGGCATTTCCAACCCGTTTCGAGATCGATGTTAGAAGATGAGGCACTTTTCACTCACTTTACTTTTGACTTGTCTGACTAGAAGAACATTTTTGCCTGAGGGGAACGCACCTATCACTTTCTGCATCAGAACTGCTCCAATTTCCGCGATGAAGACATTTGAAATAGAAACTCTAATTCATTTCCGTTATTAGACAAAGTGTCTGAAAATTAACGTGTCCATATATAAATAGCATTTCAGAATGTTCGTGTCAATTGCTTTCCTCTTTATCATCAATTGTGGTCTCTCATTTGAAAAGGCAATTCTATTTTTTTCTATTTGGATTCAATCGTTAACATCTGTACGGAAAAAACGTATAAACCTAAAAGTCTGTGCCAAAAGAGAACGATCTATTTTCAAAATGGAGTTTGAAGAAATAGTGATTTCAGGGCCATGTGTGAAAGGGGAATTCTGGTTGCTTTGATACTTTTGATATTGAGCTCTACGTAAAGACAATAGTTAAGTAAAAGAAAATGTAGAGTCGGGCACGGTAGACAATGCGAACTTTCTGTTAAGTCATACATTTGTTTCCTTAGTGCTAAAAGTTACACTAGGCAAATGCAAAGAAAGGGCATCTAAATCCCCAATTATACGATATTAAAGTTTTCATCACATGATTAACCACATATCAATTTCCCTTCTATCGCAGTACCATTATATAGTTGTGACAGGACAATCTCCGAAAAAGCAGGATTTAAAGATGTGTCATTCATAAATCCAATTATCAAATTACGCGCATGGATCTGCGGTCTAAAAAATAGATTCATGAGATGGCTATTATGGGAGCTGAACAAGCTTGAGGCATTCCTAAATCATGTCAGCTCCAATTGTTTGTACATGATGATGTATTGCGCAAGGGAGGTATCATCATTCGAAAGATGACATCTGCAATCTAACCACCTCCCACCCTTGTGGTGTAACTGAGCTATCACTTTGATCGGTAGGGGGTATCAGATTTGTACTGGGCCTCGAATCGAGATTTAAAATGGCGTCGAGAATCTATCTATCTGTTCAGTTATTCGGTAATGCATTCTTACCGCAGACCCTAATTGCTTCCATGCAGCCCCAGTGAGATTTGAATGGAGTCACTTTTCGAGAAAGCCCAATTGCATCATTAATGAGGCTTTACAGGACAATGCATGTATTCGGTTTCATCCGTCGGATCCACACAAATCCTTTCAGGGCCTATCTCACTGAGCAGCGAACGCTTGCGAACGTTGCGAATTTGGATTCGCCAACTTTTCTGACGAATGTTGGCGAAAATCAGCGACATTAAGTGACGTTTAGCGACAATTAGCAACATTTGAGCGAATGTCTCCGAAAGTGTTTGCGAAAGGCAGTTGGCGACTATTAGCGACTGTAAACAAATGTTAGCGACAACTTTTGCGAAGATTATCAACTATTTGCCAATCCTTTGCCACTATTTGTGAACGTTTGAGACCTTTTGCTAACTACTGGTACTCAATGGGTCGATTTTATAAAGGAACCATATGGTAACGTGGTCGCTAGCTTTGGCGAAACACAGAGAACTGACGAAAACAAAGAGCAAAACCGTTTAACAACCGTTTGCAAAGGCTTACGACTGTTTTGCAAACGCTAACGACTGTTTTGCAAACGCCTGCAAATGTTTGCGGAAAAATAAATTCGCAAAGAAATTTTGAACATGTTCAAAATTTCTTTGCGACAAGAAAAACTGTTTACAACAAAGAAAACTGTTTGCGATCTTTCTTGCAACCTTTTACAACATTTTACAAACTCTGGCGAAACCCCAAATTCGCTACATTCGCAAGCATTCGCCGCTCAGTGAGACTTCATTCATAACAATATATTAGATTTACTTGAGAATTGTTCATCCACCAAACTAAAGAATGAGGTGAGGGGAACAAGTGAGTATGATCAGCGAAACTTTGCTGCTATGAAACTAAACATTGTAAAGTATTAGTTTCTATCTCCCGACATTACTTATATCACTGGCATGGCGGAGGTGTCTTATAGTTTGGTTTGAGATTACATTTCTAGACGCGAGACAAACACAAATTCTCTCAAATTATTTCCAGGCCTCTCGGCTGCCCAATTTTTCAATTTTCCCTCTCCCCATTTAAGCGAAGTTTGGCTTATATTTCTAATATTATTGTGGTCGTTATGGAGTGATATGAATCACAGGACTTTAGACAAAGTGGTGAGATCCTATAAATTACTACCAGGAATGTTTGCGATGACTACCCCAGTAAACATTCGACACTAGACACTATATCAAGGTAGTCATAATTCAACTAATTCTGTTGTTAAAAATTGCCATAGTTAGTTTATGGTCGTGACAACATCATATAGGGACATGAGAGTCATGTGTAACTGCATAATCTGTTTTTATCTTCCCAAATCATAGCCATGACGAATTTCACCAATATCGTGTTAAGACTAAATCGAATGCAATTATAAAGGTAAGTTTAATGGTCATAGCCCGAAGAAATAGATGGGATCGTTACCTCCACATCCTTCATTCCTATGAATCTCGTTTCCCAAGACAGTTCAGCATCTTTGGATACATTAAAGTAGCTGTGCGAAGATTTTAAGAAACTAAATATATTTTCATTATTGCAAAGGTGATACTTTGATTGGACAATTTTATCAAAATTCAATGCTTGGAAACATTCGAAGTAAAGATTATTATCATTTAATACAAAACGCTTAAAACAGCCCCAGCAAAGCACCTAAAGAGCTCTCTGAACGCTGCTGAGGTGTGTGACATCACAGGCTAGGCATGATTTGCAAAAGCAGACGACATCCCATATAGAATTAACATAATTGCAATGCTATTATTTCTCAAATTATAATGAGTTTAGTGTACATAATTAAAAAAGGGATATGAAACCCATTCTGATAACTAAAATCTTTTGTTTGTAGAGACACAGGATAGGGGGAATGAATAATCAAAGAAACCACACTTTCAAATTGAAAACCACCCGGAATGATAGCATGGAAGGCATTTGTTCCTTCTTGAAACGCCGAACACACTGCGGAGTATGCAGCTGGAGAAAAAATGGCGTCTTATTTTGTTTACAAGCGACGGATTCCTTTATTTTTTCATCGCTGCATTTTTCATCGAACTAATACCATCCGCGGAATTAAGAGTGAGGCAATGGATTAAACAATTAGCCTGACGGTAGTGAAGTAAGAGAATTGGCTGAAGACAAGATGACAAAACAGGCACTGAAAATGTATGAGATGTCATGGGACTGCTTGTGCAAATCATGCCCAACCTGTGATGTCACACATCTCAGCAGTGTTCGAAGAACTCTTCAGGTACTATGCCGGGGCTGTATTTAAGCGTTTTGTAATTGATGATAATCATTACTTCGAATGTTTTCAAGCATTGAATTTTGGTAAAATTGTTAAATCAAATTTTCACATTTGCAATAATTTTTAAAATATTTGCACAGCTACTTTAAATCCTGGATTTGGCTCATGCTGCAACGATAATTATGAACATTTAGGTCAGTCAGGAACCCCATTACATTTACAAGCTGGTCGCTTATCCCATTATCAAGATATTTATGATTGGAAATCGAAATCAAATTGTTCATTTTCCTAACAGTTTTTACAACACTACATTCTATTGGGGGAAATGACTATGGTAAAACCGGTCACTCAAAGATTCTTTACTTTTTACTCATTTCGAAGCGCAATTTTTGTTAAGGGCTTCAATATTACACCATATCAAAGACACTGATAACACGCAGAGCCATGCATCTAAGATTTAACATTGGTAAACCATGTCTTTAAGGAGTAACATCGATCGTCTTTCATAAGGAATAGCAATTCCATTCCAATATCCATTCAGTTATGAGGATATCGTCTGAGGCTTTATATATCAAAAGGTTTATTTCCTAGATATTTCAGTACTGAAAGGGAGTGAAAAACCCTTGTGTGGTGCTTTGATTAGTGTTGGATGCCTTTCAAATCTAGCTATAGCGTAAATAAAACGCTAGTTTGAGAGGACGTTCAAGGTGTTACCTTGACAAAATATCATCCATAGTCTGCAGCCGGTGTTGAAATATATCGATGACAGTATTCCTCACATCAGATGAAAGAAAAAAATATTTCCAAGAAATGTTATTCCTATAAAAAATAAACTGTGGCTTTCTTTATATTAAATTTGAAATTATAATGAAGAGAAATCCAGAAAGATACGCTACAGGGATTGATCAGTTACTGTAACAAAAGTATACCAATAACTTTGTGGTGTTTTAGCTTAAACGTTTGTTTGTATTCAGTGAGAAGCACACCTCCCGTGGAAGAAGATCTCTTGCGGCGGACTGAAAGAACACCACAAAGATATTGACTCTGGGGTAGACATGTATCTTCTGCTTTAACGTCATGAAGATCACGGTGCCGTCAATTCTTCATCCTGTATCTACCCCACCTAATCTATATTCTATGACTGTAGTCATGTAGATGAAGTGAGTTGTCTGGTCGATGAGAAGCGCCAGGCTTAATATCAAGTTTCATCGGACTCTAAAACCTAGACGCGTGGTTCAAATCTCTGCTTAAGCACATGCATCTATTGCTAGGATATTTACATTCCAAATCCGTAAACAAAGAAACGCAAAGAGAAACAGTTTGAGTATGTAAAAGCCCCCCCTCCCCTCTTAATTGTATTTCTTTTCTCGTTGAGGCTAAGTGGCAATATGATTTCGCCGATTCTATGATTGTCAAACAAATTACACCCACAGTCTCTACTGGTGATGATTTGGGCAGTTGAGCATGGGTTTATTATCGAAAAAATATAACTGATATAATTGATAAACATTTTGTTATCAACCTTAAATAGGATCTAGGATTATGCTTCGTTTCCCTTAAAAATCAACATTATTATGAAGGGAAGGAACTACGCGAACGATTTATTTACCTAATTAAATTTGATGCAGAAATTGTTGTGGCGAGAGTCAACTGCCATATTATTCCAAGCGAATTGATAAACATCAAGGGATTTCGCTAGATATTAATGCTTCCTATATCGGAAGCTGCGTAATGGAGAGTAGTGGACGAGAAGTGATTCTTGCAGGCAGTTCTGAAGAGATTAATTCCAGATGACCGTCAGAAGTGTCAAACAGCTGAACGGTCTCTGTCTGTAAAAGAAATCAGATTCAGTGCCTCTCTCTCTCCGAAAGAATAACGAATATCCTTCCTTCCTCCTTTTGGAAGATAATGGGAATTACACTGAGGCCTTGATACCTGTGTCTAGATGAAGGATATGCATGGGTTAAAGATGGTGGGTTAATGGGATTTCAATAAGGCTCTTAAGTATAAGATAGAGTCACCCTTCCATTTACTTGTCAGGTTGATAGATACGAATGCAGAATCTTTCAAAATGAAGATGTACACAGGTTAATCTATTGGAATTTATATCAGAATATAATGAAGGCTCGTAATTCTGAAGATTTAATTGTCACGGGCATTTGAAAAGAAATAAATACATATAATTAAAAGAAGTTGGAACAAAGACGATACCTAGGGGTATAATTTCATGCTGTTATATTGATCAATATCGCCTACCCTTCTATAAATAAATACCACATTACGTACATTCACAACAGATAGATGGGCAGACATGGTGACATAAGTAGAAAGAGAAAGAGTAAAGTAATTCAGATTCACAGTATATAGTACAGACAATTTTAGGTCGTAAAACGGCAATGTTATTTTGTTAACGTTACCTTGTTTTGAATAAACAAAACAAATATGATTAACATATCTAGATCCCCATTATGAGCATGAACTTCCTGGCATAATCCACAGAATTACCATACGTATATTTTTATCATCATCGAAGATCACCTTCTTTTTTTAACGACTGACGTTTTATTCAATAAGTAAAACCAGCCAGAGAAATACTCGAGGAAGATGTAATGAACAGACAAATGATTTCATACCAACTGCCAACAATAAATACGATTGATTCAATATCGATCAAAATTTACGTTTTCTAGATGGTTGGCAATGGTTACAAATGATAATCAATACTTGATGGTGCATATTAGTGGTAGAGTGCAATATCATGGCCATTATTATCCAATATCAATTAGGGACGCTTATTTCATCTTGAAGGACACAACGCGTGCACATGTAAACAAACACACACACGCACGCGCACACACGCCCACGCGCATACACTCAATAAAAAGCAGGTTTGAGACTCTCCGCCGCAGCATAAAATGGTTATTTGATGAGCCCAATTAGGAAGGTGTTTGTTACTTACCGTCAAATAGCATTTACCATTATTCCGGCATCTGATATATGAATCATAGCAGCCAATAGTCAATTCCTTTTGACATTGGAGTTATAATTGCATCCGATAAACAAAATAGGTCAATAATTATTTATAATATATTTTTAAATAACATCCTGTTTCTTCCATTAACGTGCTTTTCTTTTTTTCCGTGGAGGGTCGCATACAGAAAGTGTAAAGCAAACAAAATATCAAAAATGGGTAATGAAAAGACTGAACGAAATTTATTTTCAGCGAAATCATGGATATGTGAAACATTTACTATAATATTTTCGAAGAGGACAAGATTACAACTCACTTAATATATTCCCATATTTTATTATCAAAAGATTGTATTTGGATAATTTTTTTCGGTATAAACAATGTTTTAACCGATTCCGCCCTCTCTCAATTAGTCTGTTACCCCCAAAATGGTTCTGAAAAAACTGTTCAAATCGTAGACGCTCCCAAGAAGCTCTTTGAACATTAGACATGTTAGAATAATATAATCATGATAATTCGCTTGCTGAGATTAACATTTGGAGCCCGACAATATTTAATAAGTTGAATGTTAGATTGGTACGGATAGGTAGGTGTGAAATAGTGGTTTCAATTGAATACGAAAGCGTTGGAGTCGGAAAATGAAATTTGAGAAACGGACGATACATGTCTTGATATCTATTTAACAGCGTTTAAATATTCATGTCGAAATCTAATACTCAGTCAACATGAAGCCCATTTTAACCTTAACAATAATAATTAAGAATGTCGGAAGTGTACTTCTTCCATACTGCTACCAATGTAATTGAGCATTGAATCCTGGCGTTTTAAAGTCATGTAATAACCGATAACGTTGCTGCCCAGAAGCACTTTTTACATTATTCCACTTTTTTGAATAGATTTACAGGATAACATTTAATTTGAAATAGCTGAACCGTGATATATTTTTAAAAATTTCAAATTGTAAATGTTGTAGTAGAAGCAACCGCTTTGAGTTTGTTTCATCTTTATTTTACCCCCTCTACTCGTTTTATTAAACCAGTAGTTGGTAATGGAAATGAACCATTAAATGCTATAATCATTGCCACTGGTAATCTAGCAAAACAATCTTTTAATTTCAATGTTGGTGATGATTATTACAGTAATTTTCTCCGGGTATTTGATTAACATAGGTGTTATATAGCGCATGGATCTGGGAATTTACACGCAATCTTGAAACTCGTCAATGACCAATCACTAATTTGCACTTGTGCAATGCGCCCGTATGGCAAAGAAGATTTCCCAAAGCAACCCTACAAGTCTCTTACACGTTATACTTCTTCCTTATTGTGTTTTTGTTCTTCTTCTGTTTCTTGGGGATACAGAAAATAAGAACACTTTGTGATCACATGGTAAACAATTTCAATTTTTTTTCTCACATATACTATATATAGTTTCATAACACTGATACACGTAACCGATATTTTTCTAAAGAAAACGGAATCTTTTGCATCAATACCAGACGAAAATCTACTGCAAATTAGATTTTGAGGTACAGGTATGAAAATGAAATTGTATACTTAAAAATCAAAGACGTAGGTGAGTAGATATTCGACACATAGGTATTCGAGAAGGAGAACAAGTGTTCTTGCCCTAAGCAAAGAAGCAGCGGAAATTTAATTAACACTACATTTTTAGTCCCGGATTGACAGCATACCCTGATTTAATTCAATCTATTCTCTATTTCCACGTATTCCCATGTACACCAGGTTGGATTTACATTGCTTTATATAAGCTTGTCAACCCTTTAAATAGGATACAGTGATATCGCTTTGTTTTTTTCATAATAACAATATAATGTTTTTCAGAGGGATTTAACTATGCGATCGGTCATCATATTTTTGACTATCAGGCTTCTTTCTACAGAATCAATATAAAATACACATTGCCATGCGATCTTCATAGGGATTATAGTATGAAATATTTATTGGAAAAGTGGGCTTCTTCAAATCTTTTATGTCACAATTTGTGTGCACTGATGGTTTACTCATTATTGCACATACGCAGAGACAACAATAACTGACAAAGATCTTATATTCAGAGAAAGTAGAGCGCCGCTTCTAAGATATCAATGCGAAGATATTATTTTTCTAAAAGATAAAAAATTGACACTCATAATATATTTTCATTTTTCATAAAATATTCCAGGGTCCACAAAAGCAAGACGCGAGTCAGGATTAATAATAATGATATTGTTTTCTATGAATTCGCTAATAGGTACCACGCAAGGTACTCAAAGCGCTCAAATACTACGGTTTTAGCGCGTTATAAGCGCGGATACCCATTGGAAGCTCAAAGAAATCATCAACAACAAAAAATCTAAATCGGGTATCCATTTTAATACCTACTCCACGAAGAAAGAGAGTAACAAATAAAGATAAGTGTCTTCCCAAAGGGACGTCAGTGTCGTACAGGCTCGAACGACCGACATTCGTATCTCAGGTTAAAGGATTAAACCGCTCGACTAAGACAAATCATAATGTTACCTCGTATGTACTGTTATCTCAATACAATTCTGAATTGAATTAAACTTGCTGAAGAAAGTCCTTCGGCTGAAGTAAGTGTTGCTCTGTGTAGATTAATGAATGATTTTTCGTTAAAGTTTAAATGAGACTTTAACTTCATATCAAATACACGTTTTGTAACAAATATTTGCTATGAAAAAGTTTTCGTTCTCCATTTCTCTCTGATAACTTATTTATTTCAAATATAATCTTTTGTTAGGCCTTCTCGGTAATAACAGATTCATTCAATGTAATATACTTCTTTAGCATAACAAATCTTAAAAGAATTTTCTGTATATACAATTCAACTTTACGTGCACAAATTCTCTATCATGTCTGTACTATTTATCTCATTTTATGCGACAGCTTTATGAATTGATGAAGTCCAGGGCAAATATAAAGATCAAGGTCATTGAGCCCTTCATATTTGAGACATTTGAAATTGGAGGCCAATAACAAAGAGCACTGATTGTAAATGCTGGTCATTACTGCACGTCGTTTCATTAGATATGGAAACAGAACAAAATTATCTCTCTGTGTATCTCTCTCTATCACACACAAACGCACTCTCTCCATCTCTCCCAGACACACACAAACTCTCTCTCTCTCTCTCTCTCTCTCTCTCTCTCTCTCACACACACACACACACACACACAAATATATCTCTCCTTACCTCCCTTCTCTCTGCCTCCCCTCTGTGTTCCCCCTCAACTCTCTCTCTCTCTCTCTCTCTCTCTTTCTCCCCCCTCTCTTTATCGTTCTCGCCCCCCCCCCCTCGTTTTTTTCTCTCTCGCATTCTTTTCCAATGATTTTGTTTCTCTTTTGAGTCTCCTACTCACTTGACGCAGTAAATCGTCTTAAAGATACAAAATGAATGGCATGGCCGTAGTGCACTTCATATTTCCATATATTACATTGTTGTATACCAGATAGAAAAATCAATCCGCTTTATTTTTGGTCTTTGTTGAGTATAGCTATACTTGCCATCTCCACTTGAAGTTTATGTACACATAAATATTTCTAGTTCTTTTAATTAGACATTTCCTAGTGAAGAAATTGAAATGGAATGTATGATCATTTCGTAGTAGAAAACGACACTGCATCTTAATCATTCAAACGACTGTAAAAGTTACATGTCCATCTGATTTCCCTATAGACGAATTAACCAGCTTTAAACCCAACCTTAACATACACTGTAGATACACGTCATTATAGGGATGCATGCATTGATTTCAATAAAAAAAAAAGTTTGTGGGATAACCAATAGGGATTATTAAGTATATAAGTTCAAACTATTTTAGGGTCAGATGTAACTGTATCTTTTTAAGCAACGAAAATCTGGCCGTGTTCCAGAGCGCTTCAAAAACGCATGAACAAAAGAAATGAGAGTTGGCAGCCGGGAGGTAAACAAAATATGAAACGTATTACAGCAGACAGGAGATATGTAAATATTTGAACCGATTAACAGATCTATAAGTAAAGATATGACATAATCAGACATCGTCTCTATGTCAATTATATTTATAGAACAGAACCAGATTCATTCTTTCTTCTCTCTTTCTTTCTCTCTTTCTTTCTCTCTCTCTCTTGCTATAGCTCTCGCGCTCTCTCTCTCTCTAAACAAAATATGAAACGTATTACAGCAGACAGGAGATATGTACATATTTGAACCGATTAACAAATCTATAAGTAAAGATATGACATAGTCAGACATCGTCTCTATGTCAATGATATTTATAGAACAGAACCAGATTCAGTCTTTCTTCTCTCTCTCTCACACTCCCTCTCTCTCTCTCTCTCTCTCTCTCTCCATTTCTTTCCTCCTTTCTCTCTCTCTTTCTCTCTCTGTCCAGCTGGTTGGCTATCTTTTCTAAAGTTCAATCTGGGAGGTTGCTCTAGATGATTCCTCTCCACCTCCAGTGTATGCCAACGACGTCATAACATGATACCAGGTACGTGTAGGAGAAAAAACGAGCAAAATGTACTCCAAACGTGAGAAAAGAGCTGCGAAGCCCCCAACGAATGTAAGCTTGGTGTTGACACCATCTGTCAGAATGGAAGCTGATATACTTCTGTCAATAATTAATTAAATCTTCACATTTCTCACAGTTTCATATATATATATAGTATGCTTTGGGGTCTTTGTAAATATCATATGTCGATATAGGCTTACTACGGTTTAGGGAATTGTCAAGTTGTCATAAATTATTGCCACCAGACAAGGAAAAATGTTGAAACATTCGTTGAAATGGCAAAACATGACAAATATGTGATATGGTTATCACTGTTACCTTCGCTACTTTCTGTACGCTACATTTCATAATGTACCACCCATTACTATGTTTATGATGTATTGATGTAAATTTTCTTCACAAACTGTTTTTTTATGAAGTATAACTTGAAGCAATAAACGTATAACTATTGAAAAGAAATTTGCCATACATGATTTCCACCAGACAAGGAAAAATGCTGAAACATACGTTGAAATGGCAAAATAAAACAAATATGAAATATGATTATCACTGTTATCTTCGCTATTTAATGTACGCTACATTTCATGATGTACCACCTATTACTATGTTTATGATGTATTGGTGTACATTTTCTTCAAAAAACTGCCTTTTTATGTAGCTTAATTTGTAGCAATAAACTTATAATTATTGAAAAGAAAGTTGCCATACATTATCGCCACCAAACAAGGAAAAAGACTGAAACATACGTTGAAATGGCAAAACATAACAAATATGTATATCACTGTTATCTTCGCTATTTTCTGTACGCTGCATTTCATAATGTACCACCCATTACTATGTTTATGATATATTGATGTAAATTTTCTTCACAAACTGTTTTTTATGTAGTCTAATTTGAAGCAATAAACTTATAATTATTGAAAAGAAAGTTCCCATACATTATTGCCACCAGACAAGGAAAAATGCTGAAACATACGTTGAAATGGCAAAATATAACAAATATGTAATATGATTATCACTGTTATCTTCGCTATTTAATGTACGCTACATTTCATGATGTACCACTCATTACTATGTTTATGATATATTGATGTAAGGTTTCTTCACAAACTGCCTTTTTATGTAGCCTAATTTGAAGCAATAAACTCATAATTATTGAGAGAAAAAAGTTGCCCTACAAACTCGATATCGTTTTGTGGAGAAAAAAAAGGATATAAAAATAAAAATACGAAGCCTCTGAAGAAACGTAACATATCGATTTAAAAAATAATACCTGGTAGCAGAAGAAAAATCGGGAAAGCATGATTATGTCAATAGACAAATTATAAAAATAATGTGGACCGAATGAAGTGGCATTTTCTCTCCCTGCTGGTAAAAATGGAACAAACGATGATTCACTAGTGATACAAATGTATCGTGCAGTTTGATCAAGAAAATATTACCAACGCCCATAAAGTTTCATCTTGAATCTAATCTTTCAGATATGGAAAATCGAAATTGACAGGGAAATGCTGACAGTAACTTGATGGCGGGTTACAATTAGCAGCTGATGAGAAAGCCCGTAGTTGGACGGTGTACATTCGATAGGGGTCATGGGTGAAATACAAGCACGTAGTAATCAAGAGATCGTCATATACTTTTGGCAGGACTACATCATAGCTGGGGTAACGAATCTGTCCAGAAGATAGCAAGCAAAACACGTGTTTATGTTGGACCAGTAGCCAGCACGTATAAACTAAAAGTCCGACAGCAAAGGTACCACATCCATGACATCTGTCTAAAGGGAACTTCCAAATGTCCCTTCCATATGGAGAATCACACTTTTTGTCATGTAGAGGTGACTTTTTTAACAATACTTAATCACTAACGACATCGGCAGCTCATGAGGAAGATTCCGTCTGCAGGATCAATCAATACATCATTCATGAATCAAAGTCTTGAGGAGAGAGGAGAGAGAGAGAGAGAGAGAGCGAGAGGGAGAGAGAGTGGGGGGGGGGTGTCCCCTGATGAACACCGATGGAATTAGTCCTACTTGAGTGTCGCAGTTGGACATTCACGCCCGTTGCACCCGAGGAGACATTTGCCTGACGGTGTCAGCGCCTGTGGAGGCATCATGTGAAAGTAACATCGTACAAACAATGCAAAGAGTGAAATGCAAAATGAACAGTCAATGACTTGAATACCTGGCGTATGGGGGTATTGCCTTCTCATGCCCCATCGGCGCTAGTCACTCCTCATGTGCAACAGGCATTGCACTTTCCGTAAGGAAGAGATGTATTCTATACGATGTGGCATCGTTTCAACAGCAATAGGATCCTCACTCTACCACTACCGGAACCCACTGCATAAACGCTGTTCTTTAATTCTTTATTTTTGTACTACAAATAGGTTTCAGGCCACATTAAGGTATGTCAAAAATAAAACCCAATATTTAAAAAACGAGAAAGAAAGAAAGAAAGAAATGCAAGATAACAAGGAGCTCTGAAAATAATTGATCAAGAAAAAGCCCTCTAACGTGCCAAATACCAAGTGCTTCCAACATATATAATGACAGCACAAATTACGGACTAGCCCCCAAAAAACACGAAGAGGGTGTATCATATATCATGCTAGAAGACTTCCCACTGGCTACCTGAAATTAAAATTTGACACCAAAAGGAGGAGAAAATTCAACCACTGTCGAAAATCTCTCTTGAAACACGGACAATATTTAAATGTTTGGAACGAAATACAAATATATCTGCGTGAAAAGACAAAGAACTTACATGCAAATTTATGTAACAGTTCGATTCATAGTTTCGTAAACGGCAGAGAGAAGTATGCCTTTAGAAGACCAGTTCATAGTTAGAAGGAAGCCTACGTGATTACATGTTTCTAAAGAGTTCCATGAGAAAATGATGCAGTAAATATTATTTGTTAAAGCCTTTTAATCGACACAATGGCAATATCCAACTCACGATCATGAAAGAAATTGTGCATTTTGAAACCATCTTCAAGATAATAAGATCCCATAATACTTTTAGATGAACATGACAAATAAAACGAGTAGATTCAAACCAATGAACCTGACTCAAGCATCAATACGCAACAACAATAACAACAAGACAGAAGTGCAAGAACTGCCTGAAAGCTCGAATAAAGATATACAACGAGGCTCTAAAATTCTACCTCGTGCGGCCTAGAAAAACACTCATGTCAAATAATTCCTACAGGGTATTCAAAAATCAATTCAATTCATGCGAGAGTAGAAGAAACGATTATATTATGATTTCAAATAAATGATTCATGAATGACGGAAGGTTGAATTACCTCGCAGCTATCAAGGGATTTTACCAGTCGTCCCCTGGGAAAACAATTCACAAGTCTTTTGGTTCTGGTTCACAGTTTATTCCACTGCTCTTTCTCGAGGAGTTTCACTTCAAACAAGAATGAGAACCAGCCGTTTTTCAATGACTTCAAACAAGAATGAGAACCAGTCGTGTTTCAATGATTTTCGTCAAGCAACATGAACAGTTATTCGCATACGACACACATTTGAGAGTAGCTCCAATGAGCATGTGTGGACCCTTCCGCCGAAAAGAACTATTGAAGTTTTTTTCTGAATAGTCTTCAATAGCTCCCAGTAGAAACAAAAATAACAAGTGATGAATATTACATGCATCTTGTAATATAAACGAAATATAAGGAGAAAAATAACGAATGGTAAATTAAAGCACTTCCTGTCTTCCTGTATTGTATTCTTCGACACAATGACTATTCAAGACGACTTTCTAAAGATTAGGGTTTTTACATTCCAGATGCTTTGAATGTCAAAAATAGACTACGTAAATCATTGTCTGAAACTTGGAGAGTCTTTGTCGCTGTTAGGATTTACCGGTGATAAGAAACAAGGAAAATACTGAATCCGCCTCGAGAAAATGTACAAATTTAAATAAATGACTTTAGCTGAAAGAGAGTACAACTTAAATAAGAAACCACCTAAGAGCAAAATAGATTTATCTTGTTCTGACTTCCTCTTCCCATCTTCATCCCCCTTATTTCCATCCTTCGCCGGCCCTCGTTTTAATCAAAGTCTGATGATAATCTCAATCAGGTTCTTAGGTATCAATAAAAAACAAGCGCACCTAACTGCATTACCTGTGAGAGTAAACTGACACTGCACTTACAACCACCGCTGTTATCTAAATTCCAACCTTACATCGACAAACAGGTACTCACTTTTCTTGTCTTCCAGGAAATGCAAATTCAGAGAGGGAAATCCAAAGTTCCTTCGAGCGTACGAACAGAACAGGGTGACCAAAGGATCCAGCTTCGAATGCAAATTTAAGGTTTTCCGGAGAAGATTTTTTTAAAGTTGGTGGATTCCCTGTCGTGTAAAAAACCAAACGAGTGAAGCTGAAGCAATGGTTTGAGTAAAATGAGATCATTAAAACAATGTGAACCTCCAGGTGAATAAAATCGAAAGGAAATACTTTTTTACCTGTGGCAAGAAGAAACAAGTTGAAGTTATGTTCAGGACAGTTTGATTGAAATGTGAAGCCTGATGCCGCGGTGCTCTTCCGAACGACACGCCGGGCTTTCGATCGTAGGCGGACGCGTAATTAAGAGCGGCGCGTGTGCACTTTGGAGCTCATCAGCCGAAGATAACAAATTGAAGCATTATTAGTTCGGCCTCACATTCCTTCTAGTCAGCCACTATATATGTATTTCTATTACCATTACAGGCCGTCATATTATTACCAGCTTTAAAAGACCCACTTTATTGACGGGAGAACGCGTAATTGAGGTAATACAGTGCGATTTTTAGCTAACGTAGATGTGAAATGATTATCACATTCAAACGTCGAGAAAAAAAAAGTAAAATTACGGTAATATTCGTCAGTTTTCATTAATTGTCAAGCTTTCCTGTAGGACCCTGCGATTTCGCTAGCGAGATAAGCGAGCATAAAATTTGTAACCCTATCATTCTCAATATAGTGTATTTACCTTCATATATTCTCTCTCCCCTGTTAATACCCATTGCTTGTTAACCTACTCCGCCCCATATGTTCCTCTTCCTCCCTCTTCCTTCCTCTGCTCTCTCTCTCTCTCTCTCTCTCTCTCTCTCTCTCTCTCTCTCTCTCTCTATCTCTCTGTCCCTCTCTCTCTCTATTCTCTCTTTATCTCTCTCCGCCCTTCACCTCCATCTCTATGTTTGGCTGGTGATTAAATATATATTCGACCTCTGGGAGCCCTTTCTATACATAGCTCGGATGAGTTATTTGTAATGCCTTTCGTTGAAAACATCACTCCGAGTAGTTTTTATATTGAGATGTTTAAATATATATATGACAACACAATGAAACAAATGCTCTAATGGGGATTAAGACGAAATGTCATACTTTGTTTTCTCATTTATCTCTTAGTACCTATTCCATGAAAATCTGATTAGTTTTTTCAACCAACGACTATTGAATGAATAATTGGTTAATCACAATACTTATTGAACAGTGGCAACATTCATCAATGTTGAGGAATAGTTTATAACTTTGCGCCATTTTACAGTAGTTTAATAATCTTAAAAAGGTGGGCATTGGTCAAAAGTTTTCATGAAGATGTGTCCAGAACAACGGGTTTGACCTTTATCAAATGTAGGGCATTTAAGTCTTGTTAAACATATCGTATGCATTTTTGGAGTTCATGGAATGAAAACAGAAGGAAAAAATGGCAAAAGAAACAAGCGGAGAAATCAAATCCCTATAATCTCTATCATGTCCCCGGGCACCTGCATCACATGATACTGAATTTAGTGTTAACACAACAAACACCTGAAAACTTAATATGATAACTGATACTCTACCCTACAGATTGAGGCCTATAAATCATAACGTAAGTATTGGGACTTGGAACCAGAGCGACAGCCAGGTAATTAACAACATGTTACAGTTTCTGTTAAGATAAACATAATATGTATATCGGGCTTTGTGGTGGGCACGAGCAAGAAAAGCACCTTCTTGATTTTACCACCGTTCATCATTTAGCTGATGTTCGTATTTCTTCGGTGTTTCCCCCATATACTTTTACCAAGTGCAACAAGGTATTCAATAACAAGGCAACTTCTGAACTTAAATGTGTCCGAAGGAAGAAAGCAATAGTAACGGAAACGTACAAAGATATTTTTGTAATTGTTAATGAAAATCACTGATGAAGTTATCCTGGTACAATGAGATTACATTAATTATAAATATGAAAACAGGTAGATAATTATAAATAATTAGACAAATATTTTTTTAAAACTATATAAATAAACAAATACAAAAAATAATGAATGAATTAATATTTTTTGAAAAAATATTAATATATACATTAATTAATCGATACAAATTAAATTATATGTTCTGGACTACTCCGGCAAATACTGTGCAGGGCGACGATTGCTTGGAGCTCTTATCACCGAAGACCAGGATCAGAGTTGGGATAGCAACTGGGTTATAGGTTAGTTTAGGGTTAGGGTTAAGTCCAGTTTATGGCCCAGGGATGACGAATTGTGCTAGTAGAGAATATTGACCGAACAGCAGCAATTGTCGCCGCAGTATGTGTCCTACAGTCGACCCGGGACAATTTGAAACCTAATAAGAATTCGGTTACCTTAATGAATAGATTTTTTATTACAGCTGTCTTATCACGACTTCAAGAGTCAGTGCCACTTCTACCCAACCATTCTTAATGACCTTAGCATTCGCATCGTCATGAACGATAATCCTAAATTTAACCAACCATACAAGTGATAAATTGAGATTGAAGTCACTCTAAACTCGGCCCTTGAAAAACTCTGGTTTCCATTTGCTATCGTGACAATTTAGTCGAATTATTATATGAATGCAAACGAGAGGAGTCAGACGAATTTATATCAAGTTCAACTGCTGTTGTTTAGATGGCTAGCTTAGTATTAATTGTGATGTCAATCATTCTTTAAAAGACTCCCGTCTGCCGGATGGTGAGGTGTATCAAGAGTTTTACGTCTTGTGGCCGAGGCGCTAAATGCTTCCAAATCTCAATCCGATTAATCATAATAGACAACCTGGTTTAACAAACAGCACGCTTTAAAAACAAGACGGGGTGCGACCAAGATGATGGTTCTATTGACTGATCAGATTTCTAGAAAGTCTCGCTAAGTGTGAAATAAGAGTGAGGCCAATGGTGCAATTAACTTTGTCGTCATGTTCTGCCCAATGACTCTGTAAATAATCCATCTCCATGACATTAACCGCGACACGGACCACCTGCGCACTCGCGGTGAGTCTGAGAGGGTGGTTGCCGGGCATTTCTCGTGTAAGATGGAAACTATTGCTTTAATAGAAGGTCATAGCATGGCGCCTAGTTTCATGCACCTTACTTGTCCTTCTCCTTCGCTTTAAAATGAAGAAAAGTTCGAACACTCAACGTCCTTTACATTTCTTTTTAATACTATTTCGTTTTTGTGTGAAAGAGGTTTGTATCATGAAGATTTATCATCCTTTAGATTGAGAACCAACCCTTTAAAAAATAAGAAAGATATCACAAATGCCAATTATCATGATTATACATGTGATTTTAAAAGTGAATATGTGATACATGTATTTCAGAGGCATGAAAAGGCACAAAAGAAGTACAATATTCCAAGAGATTAAATAAAATTGTATATCCTAAAAGTAAACATGGTCTTAATTAAACAAAAGTTAGGTAGCTTATTATGTAAATTAAGTATAACCGTATTATTCATTTACTATGATTTGAGGGGGGGGGGTCCACGAACAGCCCAAAAGATCTGATTTGGGGAATCAAGCTTTACCAGAGGCCCTTCAGACATGGAGCTATTCATTGATCTCAAAAAGATTTACACCCAGGCGAATGTATTTCTATGATTGTTCTATTAGTATACGGCAACTAATGCAATTTAAACGTATAGATAGTAAACAATTTTGCATTAATTCAAGAATGTTTAACTGTATGTTATAAAAGTATCAGCAACATTATTGAAATATCTTTATGTTAATTTCACTTCTGAAAGAAAGACATCATCATCTAAACTTAATTGTCCATCTGCTGTTCATCGTAAGTATAAGGATACTGTTAGGTTAGCATGCGCATGAGACTGCAGTGGCACGTGATATTATTATGTATTATGATATATTATGATATGATGATGTTATGATACTGTTACGTACTATAGTTATAAAGAAAAGTGCATTTCTACGAACTGGCTAACCGCGGCCTATATTTCTATTAAAGAACAGGCGAAAAACAATCAATCATGACAGGAAGGTCGTAAAAGTAAATACTTTTTTCAAGCTCAGGTTTATGATGCTTGCAGGTCTAGATTGAAAGTGAAGTTTAGAATACAGGTTTCAGGGAAATGTGAATTAAGGGGATAAGTCGGTAAAAGGCAGCTGCCACTTGAGATGGGGGAGTCTCAGCTATAATGAAATGAATGCTCATGTTAATGAAAGGAGGGGGTAGTGAGGTAAAGGAAAGTTCAACGTAAATCACCCTTGTTTAGTGTTTTTGGATATCATTAAAAAAGAAATTTAGAGTGGAAAATGTTGCCATTATCAAAAACAATTTTTAAAAGCGAGGCCGTTTACTTCTAACTCTGCAAATGACTGCAACTTGACTTTCAACTATAATCTGAATTTAATATTATTAGACTTGTGTTTGATTTATAGATTAGAATTCAAAGTACCTGGAAAACATGATAATTAGTATCATATAGACCATTCACACACGCGTTATAGAGGCATGTGTAAAACGTCCAATTTTGTAAGTTTGTAAATAAAATTAAAGAACATAATTCACTTCCTCCAGTGCAACCCTCTGCGGTGAAAAAAAAAAATGGAACTTCGACTGCGCGCAGTCGAAAATGATGCCTCCGTCATAGAGCAAGTTTACAAACCAAAAAGCAATTTCTCATATACATATATGACCCTTTGATCTTTGACCTCATGACCCTAAAATGTACTCAGTTCATTGGCTCTGCAAGATGTCCTGAGTTAAATAGTAATCCATCTGTCAGTTCTAATGAGAATGCGTTCACAAGCTATTTTTGCATACATAATGAGCCCATGACATTTGACCTTTGACCTCATGACCCAAGAATCTACTCAGTTCATTGGCTCTGCAAGATACATACATGATCTAAGTTTGGCAGGAATCCATCAATCTGTTCTAATGATAATGCGATCACAAGCTATTTTTTGCATACATAATGAGCCGCATGACCTTTGACCTTGACCAAGACCCCAAAATCTAATCAGTTCATCGGCTCTGCAAGATACATACATGACCAAAGTTTGGCAGGAATCCATCAATCGGTTCTTGAGATAACGCGATCACGAGCTGTTTTTGCATACATAATGAGCCTTGTGACCTTTGACCTTTGACCTCGTGACCCCAAAATCTAATCAGTTCATCGGCTCTGCAAGATACATACATGACCAATGTTTGGCAGGAATCCATCAATCGGTTCTTCAGATAACGCGATCACGAGCTGTTTTTGCATACATAATGAGCCCTGTAACCTTTGACCTTTGACCTCGTGACCCCAAAATCTAATCAGTTCATCGGCTCTGCAAGATACATACATGACCAAAGTTTGGCAGGAATCCATCAATCGGTTCTTCAGATAACGTGATCACGAGAACGGGACGTACGGACGGACGTACATGTACGTACGGACGGACGGACGGACAACTCGAAAACATAATGCCTCCGGCTACTTCGTAACGGAGGCATAAAAAATGTCTCTAGATCAAGACTCACTGCAAGCTCCTGTACTATTTTTTTAAATAATCAAACAGGTTAGAGAGGCGGGAAGGGGGCTTATATCGGCTGCCCCTGGCTGGATACGCCCCTGTATCTTCCTACAAACACATACTGGTTTCCAGGTGAGTATTCTTGTTCCTCCCACTACATTTCCCAGCGGCATGAAAAAAATCCGTGACCATTTTGTCAACACCAGACATGACTCTGTCTTACAATCAAGGCCAAACTGATCTTCTGAGTATTCCTATACCGGAGTAGGCGGTTTCAAGGGCGGTGATGAATGTAGACGTAATGAACGCTGTTAGGGCGTCATTTTCGTTTATATTATGGAGTATGGTGGCCCTGAAGGAGGCCATTATCCCGAAAATAGATATGGAGACGAAGCAAACAAGAGAGAGGCTGTTAAATGAAGAAGAAAAACAGATTTTTTTTTTGTCGTTTATTCCTTTTTTAATCTCTTAAATGTAAAATGTCTTTATCTTTACTTATTTGATCTGATTTAATCACTATATCCTCTGATTATGGTTATACTGAATGAAAGTATACATTACAAATATACTGTTTTAATAGACTTAACATATTTCCTAAGCGGCGATATGTTTGTATTTTCTTTAAGTCATCAAAAATTAACAATATGTCAAATAATCATGATAACTGCGTCAAACGATGCATAGTTCGATTTATTTTTAGCTCCACTCAGAACCCATTCTTTTCCCCGTGCTTCCGATGTTTTGTTGCCTATAGGAGTAGCAATGCATGTTTAGAATAACGCCATATATATGGCTAGATTTCAGTCATATAAACGTGGAAATGACCCAGAAAAGGGTACACACAATGGCCATCAAGCCGAGGTTAACGGGTTTGTTGTTCAAGAAATTTGAAAAGTAAAGGTAAAGGCTGCTTTCGTCTTATCCTTTTAAAAGTACTGTGGGTGGTCAATTTAACCTTATGAAATATATTTGGATAAAAGGATGGTTAAATATACACATATCGGTACAGTAATATTGTGAGGTAGGAAATGGTCAATGGAATAAACCTCTCTCTCTCTCTCTTTCTCTCTGTCTTTGTGTTTCTTCCAGCCCTCTCTCTTTCTATTTCATTTTTTCTCTTTTTCTCTTTTGTCTCTCTCTCCCCCTCACTCTCTCTCTCTCTCTCTTTCTCTCTCCTACCTCTATTTTATTCCACATTCCGTTTTTCTTACTCAATCTGTACATTATTTATACTCTTTGTATGAATTTAAATTGCTTTCATATATTTCGTTATATCATGAATATTAGGGTCAAGGATAAAACGTTAGCAGATTTTCTTTTGGATATTATTCTTACTGCAAAGTGAGTATAATTGTTTTTCTTCATCAAAAAGTTCAAATCAGGGTAAGATGTGAACATACTCACTGGTTGTGTTCCCACATTACATATAATACATATGCTATATGTTTTTCTTTATATTCATATTGTATAACCCCCTTGCTGAATCAATGATAAAGAAGTGTTAGTGTGAACACATTCTCGCATGGATTCAAATACATCAACATTCTTACACAACACACCCATCGGCATTTTGTCAATATCCTTTACGATGTCAAACCTAGCTTTGTACTTTCTAACGTCTTGTGCTTCTATTGTTTCATCTCTAGTCATTGTCCTCTTCCGCTCCTGTGTAATTAATGCTACAATTATAAAAAGGTATAGAAATCAAGAGACATGCAAAACTCAGTCCTATTCTTAGCATCATTCCAAGACGCATCAGACATCGCGTCGGAACAAAATGAGGGCATTTAATTGACGCTTAAAATTAATAACCCCTCGTTTATGTAGTATTATTCTACAAGTCTGCTTTAAATATTTGAATATTAACCAATGAGCCGGTAATGCTTACGTTTGCAATAGCTAAACATTCGTACGTTGCCTCTAATGCTGTATGCAGTCTGGTTAGTGCGACTAATCTTTCTCGTCAAATCTGCCAAAAATCGCGCGCACTTTTCCGTCTATTTCGCCTCTTCGTGTGCCCCCTCAGGTATCGTGCTATCCACATCGTCTGTGGAAAAGTGGAAGTAACTCCTTCTGGAGTTTTAGTGTCGTTTTTATGACGCTTAGCGATTAAGTATCCTTCGAAGTGGAAAGGGATATTAGGGGACACTGTACGGCCTGGTAATTAAATAACGCAAAGGGGCAAAGTGGCACACACCAAAGGAAGCTTCAACAAGACACTCCCCCGCTACTCTCTTCACTTTATCTATTTAATTATAATCGTATTGGTATGTTTGTTATTTAGAGTACTCTAACCAATTAGCAAATGCCTGTGAGAGTATCACTCATCTGTGTTGCACATTACCTCAAAAATAACTTCTGTTTCCGTTCGTTGATGATTCCGAATCGGATATATTACAGTGCAATTAACTAGGAGGGTCGTATTGCAGCCTTTTTCTTTCACAAGACGTGCTGAATTAATTATCTGAATTGACTATTTTTTTTTAAATCATAGAATGATATTAAGTAGTAAAAGGGGATGGACTGGCAAAACAACCGAAAATGCTGGAGAACTATTTGCAACTAAATTATAATTCCATTAAATATTAACATTCCAAAAATCTCCTACCGGAATTTCCTCAACCTCCGCTGTGGATGAAAAAATACTAATATAGAAATCAAAGACGGGGTATTAAAACCATTATCCTGATCTTCTTGAGCATTTTCAAAGGACGGTGTGGGATGAAGGTACAAAAGGAATGTTAAGTGGTATGGGGGTGGTTTCACGTCAGATATTCCATGGTTCGTCCTCTCAAACAGGGACGTTGTTGTGGCATGGGATGTGTCAGTCATCACTGACAACTCAGTGAAAACATTTCCATCCGTTCACTCTATTTCGCCTCAATTTGATAATAGTATTTAATATCAGAGAGATATCGGGTGATGTCATTCATACTGTACCGATGTAACTGACATATCTTGGACTGTGGAACAGCTGTATTCAAATCATTCAGCAAGAAGGAATAGATTTCCATCCATCTCGCACAAAGCGTACACGTCAATATATGTACACCCTTTCGCCCATAGCAAGTTTTGGCATTTTAGGACTCAATGTGGGTCATCACTTTGCGTATTAAAATGAAATCCCTGGAATTGTTTGAACATTTGGATGTGAAATGTCTTTGGTTTTTTGATTTGCAACACTGAACACATGACATCCGAAAGTAAAAGAAAGAAACATATACGTGTCTTATCTACCAGTCTGTAGGGTAGTTTCGTTTCAGTTGTATTTCCTAAGTCTCTTATCTTTACTATCAATCAATTCAATCCTATCCACAGTGTATTCGTATTACGCCTTTTCATTAGAGTTTATTTATACAGGGTGCTTCAAAATTTGCCCAACAAAGGCCCCATATAACGACGTTTCTATCAAAACTCTTTCCTATAACATTGTGAGTACGACTTATGGATACCTAAAAGAGTACATTTTCACATATTATATGTTTTATAAAAATGTGTAAATTATGTAAATCGAACAATTGTTATTTCTACTTTTTTTTAATTGCTTTGTGGGTATTCCAAACGTTTGTGCACTTTACCAATTCAATCTGCTGTCAATTTGTATCCATGATTCAGTTTTATTCTAATTCTTGTTTGTTGTTGTTGTTTTTACCACACTTGGATACATGTCCGTGCCGTATCCCGCATATGGTGGGGCTACCCGCCCCCTCCCATTAGATGCCCCTTTAAAAATATCACTTGAAGTTCATAAGTTTGCCCAATTAGGCACGTAGGGCTGACAGGAAAATTCCACCCCCGTGACCATGATTTTCTAGTTACGCCAACATGGTTATTGCTAGTCAACGTGCATAAAAAGGACGCTACATTGTTCACTATATATCAGCGCTCATGACTTGGTATTTGATTGTAACGTGATCAGACTGACGTCATCCCAAACGTTCGGTACTGCCTGAAATAAAGGGTTAAGGATTACAGAATCCATCACGGGATTGTTCAATCGCGCATGCATGAAAGCAAGACGTTGAATCCGTCGGAAGTCTTGACAGTTTTTTTCTCTTTCTAGATTGTAAGTATCAAAGTGACGTCCGCCAGGAAAGGAGTCTGAGGGTTTAAAGGTCAATTTTAAGATACCCGCGGGCCTTACGGGGAGCTTAGATAATGCACGCTGATACTGAAGTTGATGAAGATAATAAGAAATAGCTCTTAGCCACCGTCCTCTAGAAGAAAAAAACCTTTGCAAGTATAGACGGTATCGTAGTCAAGATGGTCAAAATAATGTTCAGACCACAGCCTTAAAATAGACAGCAGTTACTGGCGAGAGTGTGCGTGTGTGTACGTTTGTGTTGGCGCGCGCGTGTGTGTGTGGGCCTGTGCGTGTGTGTTTGAAGGCCGTGACCCCCCAAGTGAGTGTTTTTTTACAATTAAATAGATTACACCTCGACAGCAAGAGGGTCGATGAACCTATACTGAGCAGCTCATTTATCGTTTGGACATACTAGAGTACACAGTAGGGTAACGGGGTCACTACCGATATTGTCTTGAAGTAAAATCTCTAAAGTAATAAGGTAAAAGCACGTGGGTAGGATATCTTTGAAGTGGGTCACTACAGCTAGGATCCTTCAAAATGGCTGTACTCGTTATTCTCTGCAAATATAATGGATATCACAATCATATGAACATCACTCACAAAACATCCGCTGAGTGTGTGCCCTCCTGGCTCCAAACAGACGATTATTTCACCCGGTAATATTAATAAAAACTTTAGTAAATCGACTGGCTTTGTAGGAGTGTGAGCATATACTGCCCGAGATGAATCACATCGCCAGAGTCAAAGACGAGGGCGGTTGTTGCATAGAAGTTAAATAACCCCCCCAAAATGTCAGTCAGAATCATTTGTATCGTTTATATATCAGGTGAAAAGTTCTCGAATGCTGGACAGCGGCTAAGAGGCGTCGATGTGTGGGCGATTAACGGACTTTTTTCATATCCTTGCCAATTTTCCATAATCCTAAATATAAAGGGAAAAAAAGATAATGGAAATACATTAAAACAAATTATGACTTTGATTTGCAACTTTAGTGGGTTACATATTGCAACTACATGCGATTGCAGCTTTTAAAACAATGCATTTTAATGGGGTCCTTTATCTTATTTCTACTGACGAGGTTTCATTGTCTTCATTCAAGCAGTAATCCATGAATTCCATTTGAGACTTGGTAGTAAAACAATACCCCATTTTAAAGTCAGAAGAATAGATGAGAGAGATACTAACTCTGTTTTCTTTAATTCCACACCTATGATCATGTTTACACGAAGAGCTAGATGTAGGCATGATCTAGAGTAATCATTCTAAAGTCTTTACCAATTATCTTGGATCTTACATCTAAAACAAGCTTTCTGTCAAGTCTAGACGATAGTGGCCTTCTGAACCCATGCATCACACCAAACTAGTTCTCACTATAGGTTCTGAAACCGTCCTAGAAAATCGTAAAACGGGTTGTAGTCGGGGCAGAATGTCTAAATATCTAAGGTAGAAATAGTTAATAATGAGTTTAAAATGACTACAGACTGGCTTGGACTGCCTGGAAATGGCAAATTTACCCGATCTGGACTTGATACGAACGGATTGTGGACGGGGTATAGACGAGATGGACATATTGAGGACTGTTTATGAACGAACTAGGATCGTATTATAACCTAAATCCAATCCGAGCCCGTCCATGAAGTCCTTAAACAGATCTTAAACTGTTGCTACTATTTTCAACTCAGTTTGCACACAGTTTGAGCCCGTTTGGAATCATTTTCGAGAACGTAGTGAGAACTAGTTTGGTGTGATGGGGGTTTAGCAGCGCTGCTCAATGTCAACACGAAAATAGTGGAGTGGTAAAATACATTTAATTTCTGATAACACAGTGATCTAATGTTGTAAAATTCGGAACTGTTGATTGTCGATCCTCTATTATATCCATGTGCTACACGTGACATTAATACAAATAGCTTAGTCTCTCCTGACGACGGATAGTCAACCTGTTCGAAACGTCGAGCCACTCCTGCAACCTATCCTCTCCAAGCGCTATAGTTCTCCTTAGAACTATAAGCTAAGAAAGAAAGATAACCAACAGTCTTTTTTAGGACTTCACACCCTCAAGAAAGATTACCGAGATTCCTTTTCAGGACTCCCTCTCTCTCACATGGTGCACCCGCAAGCCTACTGCATAAATAGCTTCATGTTTAGGAACTATTACCCTATAGCTTCAGCTCTGGCAACATTATGGTAGTGCAAAGTGCATTTCAAGCAATGCACCTTAAATATGACCTTCGTAAACCTTGGTTGAAAGGGGTAAATAGAGCTTAATTGTTTGTCAATAAGGAATATAGGTTTCCTGATGGTGATCGGTGATGACCTTCGCATGTCAGTCCAAAGGGTCTAACCACTGGGCTATTAGGCCTTAGCTACTGAATGTTCAAATCTGGAATATCTTTGTATTCAATGAGAGAAATATAAGACCGAGGCAGTAGCTGTTCTAGAAGGGTTCGGGGGACCCAACAATTTGTTCAAGCCCAAACCCCAAAGAAAATTAATCTCGAGGCATATGTACAAAAAGAAAACATGAATCCTTATGACCCACTAAGCCAACTTACAACCCCGCCCCTCCTCTTTACCATATTATATATGACTCCGTATCCAAACGATTTTGTTAAACTATATGAATGTATAAAATGCAACATTTTATCAACCGTGTCACGTTTAAAATATAGATGCCTATAGCAAGGTAGTTAAAGGAACTGTGTAACTTTGCCTCAAATTCTTTTTAAAAATCCTGGATTTAGCTCATGCTGCAATCGTAATTATAAACCTTTAGGTCATAAAATGAATCCCATGACTTTTACAAGCCAATCGCCTGTCTGATTATCAAGATATCTATGATTGAAATTAGAAGAAAAAAAATCCTAACGGTTTTGTACAACATTACAGTCTATTGGGGGAAATGAGAATGGTGAAATCGGTCAATCAAAGATTTTTACCTTTGTGATGCACTTCATGATCATTTTGAAGCACAGTTTTGTTGGGGCTTCAATATTACACCATGTCGCAGACACTTATATCACGTAGGGCCATGCATTTCAGATTTAACATTATTAAACGATGCCTTTGAGATCTTTCTTTAAAATCTTAGTTTAGCTGCTGACAGAGACATCACCCCCAGGGTGAGACAGTATTTGAATCAGATTGTTAAGCATCCATCCACGCTAACTGAAACCAGGTCATCTATGATGATCGAAGATAATCAATCTTGTTAGCTTGGCTAAAAAAGGGAGCTGATGAAAACAAATGCAAATCGTGCATGTCAATGGATACACGTTCTACTTCCCATAAAAAAAAGGGAACGTAAATGGGGTCATTCAATTCGTCTTTCTGCTTGAAGCTAGTAACATTTAACGATATGGTAGATACAAGTAATTTTTTTAATCAAAATATAAATGCAGTCTTTTTTAACATATCAGCGACGATGATTTAAGAGGTCATCAGGGAATGAATATCCTCTTACCAGCTCTACCTCTCCAATAATTTTCTCGTCAAAACTCTGAATGGCATAATGACTCGTAGACCCATGTATACGCCACATAATTTTTATATGTTCCTTTATTTTAATGTCACACGCTTATTTCAGAATTCAGGAAATGTAAACTTTATTAGCCGCGTGCAACTAAAAGATTCGATAATCGTGGCTGTGGATACAATCCCTTCTCTTCAACTCTTCTTTTGGAGGATGTTTCACAAAAGATCTATAAATAAAAAGGAATTCTGCCAAAGTAGTGTGTATTTAAATACCTTAGAGGAATAGATGTTTAAATAGAGAGCAGCTGCACAATTTCAGATTTAAAAAAAAGACAGTGAAATCTTTATACCCTTTTCCTTGTCGTTTTACCTGGCTTTACCACCAGCCGCACTCACAAATATGAACACACACCCCACTAACATCCCATAGCCTTTCCTCCCCAAATATATTAACGCATAAATATGGCGTTATCATGATGAAATTGATTAACACAAAACTGTTTGAACCTCGACCTAAACTGGTAAATAGATTTCTCAAGAATTAGACAAAGGCCAATTCACGGGAAGTCGGCGAGATTATTAATCACAAAAAAAATAAAAATATATAGTCCTGATTTACTGAGCATCATTCCTGTAATATTTGGTCTGAACTGCCAAGACCCCATGTGCAGGAGCTTGATTTAGCATTCACATGATTTCTAACAAATCATATTCATATCTACCGAAGATCGGTTATTTTCCCAAGTCTTGACGCAATAACCTTCGTCTACTCATCTATTACTCTCATCAAACTACCTAGAGGACACGTCGTGACAAATTGAAGCACTATTAATAGCGTAGTGTACTTCACGTCGCTGTATATTTTAAGACACGGATATTAATGAGTACTCTTTAAGAGAGTTCTTGGTGTGCGCCGCAATTATCACTCTTTTAGCAGCCATAGTTTGCATCAACTTATTTTGTGAGTAGTGGTTCCAATGAAAAATGTGAGAGTGGATCTCACTACTTTGAGGGTTGATATTCACTCCATAACGAAGTAGAGTTCTTAAATATGACTCCCATAATTAGAGGGGATTTTCACTCCTGTTTTAGAGGGTACTTCGTTTTCGTATATAATAGCCATTCATCTACACGTTTTACTCTGACGAAGTGACGTTTACCTTGTTCTTTCTTAACGAGGCTCTAAGCAAAGTGTTGGACTGGTGTTGTTTATATAGGCTTTATTCAAAGAGCAAAGAAAGTAACAAGATGTTAATAGATCGATGTACCAATTCTCTTAAGTGGACTGTTTCTATACCTTGGTCGAAAAGTGTATTTGCACTGGTGAAGGCGTAATGGGAATTTCGTACAAACACGTGCACTGAAAACAGTCTTACGAGGAAAGGGGGGAGGCACTCAATATAATAGAAATAAGAATATCGTATACATGTAATTATAAACGGCACTATCCAAGATTCCCTTGGGACAATACTTTTCTCGTACACATTTCCCAATAGTCAATGCTGACAAACAAAGCAATAGCTTTTCACGCTACGGTCATTACGTGATAGTTGTCAATCAAATATTGAATTTCGAAAACAGCCAATATGTTTGCCAAAAGTAATCCATATGATAAAGTTTATATATTGCACTAAATTATATTGCATTCCACTTGAATTTGGGCACGTCACTTGAATCTGGAGGCCTTGTCTTCGTTAGTACTTCATGGTATTATCTACACTATATTTTATCCCTAATCTTATGATCCTGTTCAATATATAGTGTATGATCCAAACGATCTGGAATGATTCAACGGGCAAGCTGAATGTCCTTGGGCGTGATGGTAACCCTCTTGGCGTGGACGGCACAGAGGTTGGTGTCCACAAAGAGGCCAACTAGATATGCCTCGCTGGCTACTTGAATGGCCATCACAGCGGAGCTCTGGAAGAGTAGACCTGTCTTGAAGTCTAGTGCAATATCACGCACTATACACTGGAAAAGAAATGTTCATCAAAGATATGAACAATTAACAGCAATTTGTCTACGTACATGCTTCAAAGATAGAAACAGTTGTAAACTGGCAATTTTCCCTTGAATATTTTACGGCCCCAAATGCAGACTGATAAATAATGGCCCCAGTAGTTTTCGAAGGATGCTTCGTATTATGCATTTATTAGCAATATAAATAAGTATCCCTGCGGTTCAGTTTGGTTTAAAGATAAATGATCTTTAAGCAAGATGATGACTTTTTTTCTCTTGTATCTAAACTAATTGATAAAAGCCACACTGCGGAACACACTTATCTCGAGAGGCCTACTATAGTATAATGAAAATAAGCTATATTAATTTTACATTATCCACATAATTACGAATGCGTCCGGAATCTATGCATGATTTAGCTAGAGAGAGTTTTTTGTAAAGTTCAACAGATGTCCGGGGAATTTAAGACGAGTAAATAAGCTCTTCAAATTGATCAATCGTTTCGTTCTCTCCATATAAAAGTTTCTCGGCAGAATGATAGCTGAATAATGATAGAAATGATAATGGTTATATCACTTTTAAGAAAATAACGTTAGGTGCCACTGAGTTAACTTGCATGTATCAGAGCTAAGATTTCATGACAACAATTTTTAAAATGATGTTTGGTATTTTCATTCGGATGAATATTGCAAAAATATTACAATGATCGAAAGTGATAGAAAATAGTACAATGTTAAACTTTAATTGTTCAGTTAAGAAAAGTTGAATATGTATAAGTATAAAACAAGGTATGAAATAAATGATAGATTAAAGCTGGGATAACAACAAAGTTGCCAGGGTTGGGAGGACCTTCAAGCAAAGAAATAGGCTCGCATTCGAGACGTCTCTATTACATCCGTTTTCTTAGTAGCGTCATTTTGCGACATGTTTTAACGGGAGATAAGTATGCATGTCACATCTACGGAGCTCGTCTTACTTGCCTCTGTTCCGCTCGTTTGATCGACGATGCCGACGGCCATTGACGAAGTCGCGTTATCATTTTCAAAAAGCGGATAATCCCGGTCACTCGGCTTCTCTAGTTGCTTACCCCCGGCCTTGGGAGCTCATCACCAGAAACATAAAACCATCTCTTCGATTGAAAATGGCTTAAATCGAGGGTTTTTCATTTCCATCTGCCCTTCATTTCCCCCTCGACACATGTTTTCACTAATTTCATATTTTTCATCATAATGTCTTCTGTTTTTCAGCCTTGTGCTTATCCCCAAGTAACAAACTATAGATATATTGAATCAAAATATAACTTTTAATCTTATTACCCATTACCATTTAACATGTTGTAGAAAAATATGGCAAGCAAAAGATCTCCTCCCTCGATTTGTAGTAACTATTTCTTTACTTTTCCTTCATTTTGTCCCTGCTTTAAGCTCAGCCTATCTCTTCTTTTTGATATATCATGTTGTTTCCTTTCTGTATTTTTTAGATTTCATTTTCTGTTTCTAATTTTAAAGTCTATTTCGACATTTCCTCTTTCTAATCTACAGTTAAGAATAGAAGGATGTTTAATTCTGGCACAAGTACTAGTAAAAAAAAGTATAAGTTTAAAAAAAGTTAACGCACTTCTGACTTTCAGCGAGCGTTATTTCCTTTCGCCTTTTCATGGCAGGATTCCGAGCAGGGTCTTCGGAAAAGAATTCAAGCTAGCATCACACAACTATATCTAAGGGTAGAACATGCTCAAAATGGAGAGATGGAAGAAATAACAATCGAATTTCCGGAAACGGAATACGATAAGAACACATTTATCTTCCAGTACACTAGATGTGAAGGTAGGACATATAGATTTACATTTCCTGGGTAAAAACACAAAATGGAGAAAAGTTGTTTGTCTCGATCACGGATCTTTAATTTGTTTCAATTTCTTAATTTTTCCAATCGGACTGGTAGACGAAGTTATCATTTGACCCTATTGGGGAGGAACATTTTGTAGGAACTAAACTTTCATAAGTAAGTGTTTAGACAATACCTTCTCTCGGGATTAAAACATTCGCTAATTAGCTGGGCTCATATTGGCTGACTTGTGTTGCTATGACGTAATACGACGAGTAGATCACAACCATTTCACTTAGCTTTTGACACGAAACGCAAAATGAAAAGAAACTTCAAGATGGTAAGTGGACTAGGAGTAAAGACTAAAGAGCAGTCCCTCGTTTTTCCATTAACTTATTGGTGATAACAAACATGATTCGTTATTATACTAATTATCCATATATTCAAAAAAATTAAATGTAAAAACGAATTTGTAACTAGAAATGCAATCGTGTCAGAACGATGTGCGTGCAATGACGCCGTGTTTCTACGTGTCAAACGAAAGAGCTTCTCTCGGACTATCCAGAGCAATTTGCACGAAGTCTGTAGCGTGAACCCGATATGCCCCATAGACAATGCGTGTAATGAATGGGCGGAAAACGTGCAGGATCTGTATTATGGCCGGAGTTAAATTGTTTTTTCTCTCTCTCTTTACGTCTCTTTATGGGCCGTATTTGGTATCATTAGAAAGAGAATTTCATGGTTGTTATTGTAAACCACTCTCTTTTTTTCTATGATAATCCTATCGAAACACGTGATGTAAAATAGATGTATAGGACAAAATGGCGTCTTAAATGGCCCCCTTGACCAATTTCAAAAATCCGGCCAAGAGGTGCCCTGCGTATTGGAACTCGGCATGTCACTGCAAATTTTCAAGGAAAAAAAGGACGTTTAAGGGGCGAAAAGCAGTCTGAAAAAATGACGTCATAGCCGAAACGTGTTAGGTTCGGGCGGAAACTCGGCGGAATTCGTGTAGTGATCTTTGTTCAAATGCGATTTACTCACAATTTTCTGTGTGAACATATATAATACTTGGTATCATTCGAAAGGGCACTTCATTGCGGTCAGTTTGACACCATTGTTAACTGCGCGCAATGTATTGCGCGCATTGAACGCGCTATTACGTAATCCATAGTAAATTAATCATTTTTGGCGATAACTTTGCGCTGACATATTCGAATTTTACCAAACTTTGTAAACAGTTGTCACGTATATGGATACATATGTGTGCCAAGTTTCATTGATGTAGGTATAACGATCGCCATTTTAGAGCAAGTTGAAGTTATTTCTCAATTTTCTTGAAAATGGCGAATTTGGAGGGCAATTTTCTCAAATTTGGTCAGTGATAGGGTATATAATTTTGTATATGGCTGGAAAGGGCATATCTTCAAGTATCTAAATCCAAAAAAGGGTACGGGTTTGCCAAGCCATTATGGAGATACGGCCACAGAGAGAAAGCCAATTCCCAGAACTTTAGAGGGCGCTATTTATGTTGTGCAAAGCCATTGGAGCGTGAAATTTGGCATGGCTATGTGCAATTATGAGATAAAGATACTGTAAGATTTAAATACAAAACGGAATTTATATGAGAAAGTTATGGCAGTTTTAGATTATTTAGGGGTCCATTTTTCAAGAACTTGAGAGATTTTTGACGGAGTCGGTTTTAGATTTGAATTTCGAGTATGAAGATGGCATTTTGAAGGTCAAGTCATACGTCGCAGATGAAAGAACATCTCTCAGACTATCTAGAGGAATTTGTTAGAAGTTTGTAGGATCTAGGATAGTGGAGATAGGAAGGAAGATAGAAAGGGCTTAAAATGGACCAGAAACGGACAAAATGGCGCCTGGACGGTTATGCATGAGTGATTTCGAAAATCGAAAAAGTAGGTGACCTTGGTGAGATGCTAGAGATGATGCCTACGAAATTTGAAAGGAAAAGGACTTGAGGAAAGCACCTAACTAGGAATAACAAACACTACGTGCAAAACGAATGGGATTCCGGACGATAAGGAGGAGGATAAGTATATTAATGGGGCAGAATGTGAACGAAAACAAGGCAATGACGAAGGGTCGTCATTGCAATAATGATTGACCGATATATTCAATAATTAATGTACAGGTAACATACGTGATTATATTCATTTATTGTTTGGTCGTTTTTGTATACGAAATTTAGTTTATGATCCTTTTCCCCTGTACCAAATGTACATTTGATAAACAAAATAGCGATGAGATAAATTATCAAGCATTCGATGTCAGGCGTGATCAAACAATGGGTATTTGTTCAATTTGTATCATCTTCTTTTTAAAGACAAAAACATAATACTCGAGATCGGATTGTACAAGATGTGTCAATTATTTGTGTCTAGGATGATAGAGTTCTTCAATGTTTGTCCCTGTTTACCTTTTATTTGCAGATATAAAGACAGATTGAAACTTCACCCCAGACCTTCGAAATATGTAAAGAGACGTGGGTTCAAATGAACCCGCTCTAGTAGAGATTGTGCGCCTTCTTTGATGATTATGTTGAAATAAAGATCGAGTTATTGAGGAGGTAGTCATACAAACAAACCGTGTTTGTCTCCGTAATAGAGCTATCAACCTGTATTTGTCTCAGACTCTTCTTTAGCCTCAGGGTGTGTAAGATCGCTAGTTAAATGTCTGACTCTGCTCAAAGGATATGATTTTGTAAGGTTCCATGGGCGATAATTAGACGATCTCGAATGAAACATTTACACTACAAAAATATGGAATGTGCGATATATATTGCCACTAAGACCCCGTTCTCACTCACCTTGAAAGTGGTCTTAGTTAGACCGCTCCAGAGGAACGGGTCTTGCGAGCGTTCACATTCCGAGCAGTTTTTTATGGCTCAAACCGCTCCACGAGTCAAAGTGGTCTTGTTGCTATGGCAGCTCAGGTCAGCAGGTCAATTTTTTCGCGCGCGGAATACAAACCGTATGTACCGTACTACATGTTTCGCACGGAACGTCAATAGCTCACTTCCGTTCAAAGTACGCTTCCGTTCACATTGCACGTTAGAGCGGTCCAAACCGCTCTTAATAAGACCCGTTCCTCCCGAGGTGGTCTTCTGGAGCGGTCCTGGGGGGTGTTTCACAAAGATCCTAAGTAGAACTTAACACTAAGTTGGACTTAAGAATTATGGAAAGCCATTAGCATCTTTGAAAATATTTTGTAAAAGTTATTTTGAAAGGCATTAATTGTTTATTCAAATCTTTCATATTGTCTATCATCAAGGAGATTTCATGTTCTGGATGTTGAATTTATAAAAAGTCTAAAATACTTGAATTTCTGCTTTTGAATATATTTCATTTTAAGACTCCAATGGCTGTCCATAACTTTTAAGTCCAACTTAAAGTTAAGTTCTACTTAGGATCTTTGTGAAACACCCCCCAGGAGTCCACTTCCTGGACCACTTTGACCGTTCTCTAATGTCCCTTGGCAAGACATTGATCTACATTTGCCACTCTCCACACAGGTTTGAAATGGGTACCCGGTAGGATACGAAAGTTAATGTGGCTAGATGAGCAAGTGTGCGCTTGTAAACATGACACCTGGCTGGAATGCCTCCCAGGGATTGGAGAATGTGCATGCATTGTATGCGGGTAAGCCTGAACCCGATGACCGGGGTGATAATTATGTAAAGTGCTTTGAGAGGGCCAGCGGTCCTGTGATGCGCTATAAAAGCACGAACTATTATTATTATTATGATATATATACATTTACAACATTAACACTGAGAAAATTCTCATGGCTCATTCATCTTGGAAGGAAAGTTGTGTTTACTTTACCGAGGAAATTCATTCAATACCCAACAGAATTCTGCAATTTAATCATAGCGTTCAATACAAATTCGGCAAAAAGAATGAAAAATATATCCTCCTGAAAATCCTTTCTTTAACACGAACAGAGAATCAATAGCGGTAAGATGATGTTGAAGGAAAACGATCTGATGAATTTTATATCTCTTTTTAAAATATCCCGTTTAAAAAAAAAGGCAAATGTATAAAGACAGTAAGTCTCCTAGCATTTTAAATGTAATTATGTTTTGTCTCGATTATTCTTTCTTTGTTTCTTTCCGAAAACCAAGCATACACGTAAGATTTCATCGCGCTCGTTGTGTACATACGAGTGAGGGTGTAGGTGTGGGTGTGTGCGTAAAGTGTGGGGGAGGTTGCACCTGCGTTTGTAAAACGGCATTATCGCAAATTGAAAAGGCTTCAAGGGAAATTAAGTTTGGTGAATATCAATTTATAATATACCGAGGCTGAATTCATTTAAATTGGATTCTTAATCAATCCCATTGGAAGCACGTACCTGGTCTCAATTTAGATTAATTCTTAATCGATTTGAAATGGCAGCTAGGAAAATGTCATTTTGGTTGTTTACTTCAATGTCTAACCACTAAATAATCTGATCCAGGAATTGAAATCCGCTGCCGTATTTCTTCTTCAGAATCTGTGAATAATTCATTACCATGAATGAATCGCTTAAAGGCGTATTTACATTCAACAGATTTTCATACCTATGTTTCTTCTTTTTTTTGTTCATTGCAGGGGTCACTACCCAACCTTTTTTTGACAGACTGACACCAGGCGAAAGCGGAAGAGATACTATCTAGTCTAATCCCTCATCGGATTGAAGTTCGATAAAAACATCCCTGTAGTGTTGAAAGCTTACACGCAAATGTATTCTCATAACCTAGGTTGCACTCAACCATGGCGTGAAATACCTTAAAATGTGTAATACAGTAATGTCTGTGTGAAACATGAATTTCTGTTGAAATACTCCCGCGTTAAGCTGTCAGAATCACTAAACACCATAATCGGCCATAAGATACTCTGTATTTATGTGTGATTAAACCCCCATGTGAACACTGGATAAGGCCTTTAGAAACACAGATAACCAATATGAAAAAGGTCTAGCAGCTTGATAACCACGAAAAGATAGAAAGAGTCACCAGATCTCTCTTATTCTGCACTTTGACATTCAATTTATGGGCATTAAATGTGGAAGGCGCCTTCATAAGTTTTAACAACCAACTTCTCCCCTATTTGACTTAAATAAGGCACATTGGCGAGTTTTACCAAGTCGCCTTTTCACCTTCTAATCTTAAACAAGGCACCTTGGTGAGTTTTAACAACTCATCTTCTAACTTTCTTGGCCTTAACAAGGGACCTCGGCGAGTTGAACAAATCGCCTTCTATCTGCACGTTCAGGCTTCTGTAATTATCAACTTAATTAACGCACCATCCAGATCCATTGAGATGCGACATTTCTATTTTTGTTAAACACTTAGGCCACAAAATCAATGACGAGTAAAAAAAAAAATCAAAGAAATTATAAATGTCATAATTATCTTTCTGAATCGCTCCATGACATTTTCGTGTTCAGTTTGCAATTTGAAGATTTGAAGTCTAAAGTGAAAATGTGATTAATTTTATGATCAACCAGATATCAGGAAGATGGCCATTAGTCCTCGTATTACATATAACATCATATTACACAATGTTAGAAGCGAAAACATATCAAGGTAACATAAACTTCAACTGCACGACAAGCCGTACTCTATCCAAGAAGAGCTTTGCTTCCCTTAATGTCTGAAATGTCCTCTTCTTTGAGGTCACCATCATTAGCGTGGCTGTTCGAAAGGCAGATTCGGTGTTGCTTCATGGTCAATCTTTAATGCCATCTCGTTTTATCAACTCGTTGATCACTTAAGACACCTGTTACACATTCGTCTGCAAGCCGGACTGAGGCCAGGTGGACTCAGACTCCTGTATACATGCGTCGGCTTTTAAAGCGGGCCCCGGAGGCGGCCTCACGCCTGCAATTTGAAGCCGCCTCGAGATCATCAAACCCCTGTTACACATGATCTCGGGCCCGCAATTTTGCGTCTACATATAGGCCGGCCTCACGTCGCCTTTTCACGAGCTGACGTTGGTGCGGACTCCAGAAAGACAGAAAGAGAAATGGATAGAATGATAAAAACAAAGAATAACATAAGGAAAGACGGAAAGAGAAAGTAATAGGGTGATAAAAACAAAGAATAACATAAGACCTCTCGTTTTCGGCTCGGTGTAAAAATGTCAGAGGTAAAAATGTCAGAGGAAAAAATGTCAGAGGTAAAAATGTCAGAGGTAAAAATGTCAGAGGTAAAAATGTCAGAGGTAAAAATGTCAGAGGTAAAAATGTCAGAGGAAAAAATGTTAGAGGTAAAAATGTCAGAGGTGCAAATGTCAGAGGTAAAGATGTCAGAGGTGAAAATGTCAGAGGTAAAAATGTCAGAGGTAAAAATGTCAGAGGTAAAAATGTCAGAGGAAAAAATGTCAGAGGTAAAAATTGTATTAATTTGAGCGCTGCTTTATTTTCTTCTTTATGTAACTTTTATTTACCTTTCTGCCCGAAATTGGGACCTTTTTCCCGATTATTGCCGAGAGGAGACGAGGGGGGGTGCATCCTTCGTAGTGACCCGGCTGTCTCCCCCTCATATGCCTTTGTCTAAGCAAGTGATACTGGTACACTGAGCAGATTTCTGGGGAAAAAGAATGTCTAAAATCGGGTAGTTTGGCCATGAATAATTATAGGCCGAGTTGTGGCTCGGTGGTGTAATCATTAAGTAAAAAGAAAAGTCATCAGAGCCCCCCCCCCCCCCTCCAAAAAAAAAGAATATAAGATATCACGCTGTGAGTCCTCGATCACTATTGCGGTATAAATAGTCTGGGAGAACATCAATAAGCAGCTTGATACTCCGATACAAAGCAGAAAGCCGCCAATATTACATCAAATGCTAACCGCACCATCACATTCCAGATAAGCGCGCGCTCTGCAGAGGTTCTGTTTAAGCTACATCGTTCTATAATTATTTGCTGTGAGAGATCAAACTCTGAAATTGACAAATATTTATTCATGAGTAACATATCAGAAACATAGTTTTACTGTACACATTTATAGCATCATGATCAAGGGCGTCAATCCGAGTTAGAGCATGGGGGGGGGGACACAATTACATGTCACCTTTACAGTTACTTTCAACATTATACCACGTTATGTTGCTACACACACACTCTCTCTCTAGTTATTCTGTTTCACGGCATGTACTTTCATTGGTGACCGGTTCATTCATTGCCTTTCTTTAATCTTTGACGTTTCATTACATTTTTAGAGAAAGAAGACGATTCGTTGTATACCGTTCTCGACTCTTAATCCTTGTTTGAATTCAGTCCCCCCCCCCCTTTCTGCGCGAAGCGCGGAAGCTTTATCGTTTCATGAAATTATTAGAGAAGGAAGACGATTCGTTGTATACCGATCTCGACTCTTAATCCTTGTTTGAATTCAGTTCCCCCCCCCCCCACCCTCCCGCGCGAAAGCTTTGACGTTACATTCAATTATTAAAGAACTTCTTTTCTGACAAAACATGGGGGGTACATTTCACCACCAGGATTGACGCCCCTGATCATGATACTGCTTGTATACATGATAATATGGTTTGAAGGATATTTGGAGCAGGATTTATACAAGGTGTGCTGGCATACACTGTATACGACAGTTTCCAGCAGGTACATATTCGTACAAGTGTACACATTAAACAAAATGCATCATGAATTTGGCAGAACAAAAACAGTTGAAATTGAGGTACTTATTTATACTGTATTTCTCCCACGTTTCTTAATCACAAACATGATTTTTGTAAATATGAAGTTACGCAGTGTTATGGTCGAAACTCGAAAGCACATGACAAAATACCTGGGTAGATATGTCTCAACGTTTACCACTTGTAGGCCTACTATCTGACATTCTTCAAGCGAAGCTTTGATATTGTTTGTTAAACTTTTGTAATAAAGTATTGATGAGGGGGCCAAAGCATCCGTGTCTTTTTATTAATGTTTTCTTGTCATAACAGTCTTTGATGGGATGGACATGAAGATGGGTCTAATTACTGAATTTGTGGAATTTCTGTGCGATCTTTATAACTGATTCCCTGATGTATCTCATTCAATCTTAATATTCTATGTACTAAGGCCTACTTCCTCAAAACAAAATAAACATTAAAACATCAACCAATTTAAAAAATTGAAAAATGATAGAAATTAACTATTTACTATGTCCCTTTTGCAGCCAACCTCAAATTCTGTAGAACTTTGCAGGAATTATGAATATGTCATGTATGTCCTATCTGTGAAATTTAAACGTTAGCAGTGTCCTCATATTCAAATTATGCAAGGAAACCCATTTACTTGCTAGACTTCACTGTCAGACACTATTGAGTGACTGACTGGCTTTTTTCTTCTTTGGAAATAACATACATGAAAAGAGTTGTAAAGGGTACATGAGCATTTGTCTACATCAATAACCCACTTCTTGTGATGGCCAAGTTTAAACTGATTGAATCTTTGCGCAGCATAAAACGTATGACCATTCGGTACAATTATTGTCTGAAAATCAAGACTATTACTTTTGGGCTCTATAGCCCTAAAGTTGATTTGACAACTAATAGTCATTATTTCCCCACTTGAAGACATTTTCAAGGGAAGTTCTAAATAAGTATTATCTTTCAAATGCAGTTGGAATTTAACTTTTTCATTTTTTGGGCCTGCAAATGGGACATAGTACCTCTAATATATGCAAACCTGATCACAAAATATAAGTTTCAAATCTATTTTCCACATTGTATTATCCTCAGGACTTGTACGAAGTACAATACACAGTCATTTATAAAGTATAATAGACCAGCCCAGTGCTTACATCTTGACATTTTGTGTGATAAAGTGCCGAGATATTATCATGGCACCAATTTTTCCCCCTACATTTTTTTTTGTACCTGACATTTTTACCTCTGACATTTTTACCTCTGACATTTTTTCCTCTGACATTTTTTCCTCTGACATTTTTACCTCTGACATTTTTACCTCTGACATTTTTTCCTCTGACATTTTTTCCTCTGACATTTTTACCTCTGACATTTTTACCTCTGACATTTTTACCTGGCACCTCGTTGGCTCCCGGCTCATCCCTCCCCTCTCTCTATCACACACATACAGTACGTTGTCAATTGTTTGTCACCTGTTTCAGATTGTCCTGATGCAATTCGGTTTGATAGGCAAGACTATGGTCGAAAACTTTAAGTTTGTTGAGTTCAAGCTCTGGTAGGCTCATTTTAAACGTATCCAATATACTGCAGAACAAGAAAATGCATGCCCAAGAGAATAAAGGATGGTTATATTCTCATGTGTCTGCCGTAAAAGAATTTCTACTGAAACCAATTCATTTTAAGTGTTGTTATTATTTTTTTCTCAGCCTGCCTGCATGAAGTGAAAAATAGTTCTACATCTCGATAGACAAACAGGGGGCACTTCAACCAATACTCAGTGGAACGAGAAAGTGTGATTGTGGGTTTGAAATGAAAGTTGCGCCATAAAATATCTCTTTTGTCGATGACTTTAAAAAAAAAAAAGATCCACAACTCAGGAAAACTATTACAGAGAATGTTTTCAAATGCTGTATCCGCAACTGCATTCATACTGAAAAAAACTGTTTTATCAAAAAACATTGACTAAGTCACTAAGATTAATTTGAAATCGCTTCACGTTGCATTATTGTTGTTCTTACACGATTGCACAGATTTTCGGGAAATAAACTCAAGGGAAATTTCAAAACTATATTGCTTATCACGTAGAAGACATGTTCAGATTACGTAAAACGTCACGATAATAATCTCACATTCAATAGACGAATGACAAAGCTATTGACACTGCCGGCGGTCGAAGGGTGATCCAACCTTTTCAGATAACTGCTAAAAGAAAGCAGAAAAAGAGTTTCAGTTAAACACGGACAAAAGATATTTTTTAAAGGTAGGAATTTCTTAAAGTTGTTATCATCATACGTATGGGCACTTTTAATTGGCTAAATCGGGTCACTGTGACAAAGTACCGGACTATTTTCCCATTTTTTTCAACATACAAATTATTGAAATTTCATTTTTCTTCAGAATGTACGATTAAGGAGCGTCTTTTCTTTTTAGAGGACCTATAATAATATGTTATCCATAATATTTATTGAGTAATGCCCAAGAGAGAAGGCACTTAAGAGAAAAAAGATAAATTAATGACATTTTTAAACGGGAGAATTGTCCCATAACGGTGACCAAAATAATTGCCAACTTGAGTTTTGCATAGATTTAGTGAATTCATATTTCAAACAATCATAACACCCTTATTTATTTCTATCTTTCGCAATTCTGTCTCTTTGTTTTGTCTGCTCCAATACCAATGAATATTACACAGGTTCGATTGCCTTTAATTTTTTTAAAGTTTATGCGATGCAGTTTTTATAAATACTTTGGCTTTTTTTTTTTGCTACTCATGAGTTTCAACCCGTTATTATATATCGATGACGTTCTTTCATCGAAAAACAGAGATTTTTGTTTCAACTTCCACCATTTTCTATATTTCTTGAAGAGCTCTTTCACTATATTTTAATCGACCGCAAACCTGGCTAATGCATCATTATTATGTAATGAGAATAACAAACTTCTGACATTACTGATCAATTATCACTGATCTGAGTTTTCAGTTTCATTAAAACGTTCATTAGGGGTCATAAGTAAATTATTACACTAGATAATGGTTTTTCTAACGAAATTGCAGGATAAATATTTTCACATTTAAAAAATAACTGCAACCTCTTGACGAGAAGATGGATGTTCTCGAGAGAACATTATATTTCTTTGATGACTGGTGTATCAAACATAAAATATTCATCTTCTAAGGGATTTCCCCACCCCCACAAAACGTATTCAAGTCATCATTTATTTACCATTATGGTAATGCCATAATCAACTATACTGAAAGGGTAGGTTTATAAGATTGTCATGGAAAATATAAAATGCATTTTATTACAACATCATTTTTTTAAACCTCAGAAACCTTCAGGTGAGCAGATTCCTTCTATGCAGAGATTGGTAGCGAGGTGGTGAGAACGGAATGAAATTGGAAAGGAATTAAATGGACGAGCAGGGAGAGAGATAAAGAAAAGCAATATGATTTTTTTCCCCCAATGTCGACTGTAAGGTTTTAAGATGAGGCTGTGTGAGAGTTAACAATATAAGCTGGTTTCCATTCAAGAGAAAATGGTTTCAAAACAGGACGGGGTATATGCGCTATGAAAAGGGGCGTTGCTAATAAGGAGACTTGTCAAAGAAGGAACTTTGTTACTAATTTCGGGAGAAAAAAATCAAAATCCTAGAACACCATTGTTTAACTCCATGGCCCCCACCCCTATTCAAAATATTACAGGATGCCCTCTAGAATACGAATCATAATAAGGTCGAGGAGGAGGAGTGAGAACCTACAGTCTATTCTGTTCTGAGTTTAAAGCCCCTCTAAAGCCCCAAGTTCGCCAAAAATTTGATCACAAAATTCCACTTAAGTTGTATCATAATGTGAAAGAGGATGTCATTTAAGACACACTTCTACAAAAGATTTCTCCCCCTAAAAAGTGGTTGAAGACAAATAGTGATAAAAGAATCCATAATTTGGGTTTTCTGTTGTACGCAGAAAACCTAAATTTTGTATCCTTTTATCGATATTCGACTTCAAACACAAAGTTTCGAAAATCCTTGCAGAAACGTGTCTTAAATGGCATCCTCTTTAACATTATGATACAATTGAAGTGAAATGTTGCCATCAAATGTTGGGGCTCCTAACACCTTAGAAGGGCTTTAACCTAATTTCTTTTAGAAACCCTGCAGACTATTCAATTCCCTAAGACATTCTAAAAATGACGATTGCTCTCACTTCATTTTGGTCTGGCAACGTCAATTTCATTGTTCCTGTGAAGACTCAAAAGGGCGATTGAATGCATTTCTGCGATATTGCCACTTTTCACTCGGTTTGAAAATTAATCTTATCAAGCATGAGAAGTGGTTTGCAAAGGGTTGTTTGCTTTACTCTTCCACGGAGACATTCCTTCCCAACTTCAATGGTTCGACTTATCGTGACGTCATGACTGCTTGAAATGGCAAGTGCTCCCTGAAAGACCTTTTTTAGCCTTCGTTCTCTTCTCATTTCTCTCACTCTCTTTTTCTAATCTTAATCCAGCTTTTTAAGAGCTTGCTGTATGATTAAACGTTAAATGGGAAGCACATGTTCGTTGAATTTCAACAAGTGTATAAATAGGATGCTATTATAAATGAAGAATAAACAATGGATGCACACCCTAAAAACATAGCTTCGGTTGTGCATTTTAAATCTTACTTAAGACGTACTGTTCATTATTTCGTTTTATTTCCGAAATGAAAAGAAAAATGTATCATATTTTCAGCATATAACTACAACAGATGCTCCATATCAGCTCTGTATATTTCTTCCTTTAATAGTGATGGTGTGGTACAAATTAATGAAACAATAAACAAAAGAAATATAAATCATAACGTGAAATTCAATTTAAGATATTTAGTGGGATATGGTCTTTAGAACTGCATCACGTTCTCACATGTCTCTTACCTGTAACTTCAATTCAACTACAGTCGATGCCCTTTAAGGAGTTGAAATGTACGAGGGATGTCACGTATTTCATTAGTTTAAGGGCGTACTTAACCTTGCCCATTTTGTCTCATGAATGAGAAAAGAGAACTCCTCCAGTGCCGATGAACATCTGTTCCCTAGGGGATAAAAGATCAGTTTCATTTATTTCATCTCTCGAAAAAGAGCTCAAATTACATTAATTTAAGACTAGTGATATGTATATACATGTGTATACACAGAATTAGATAAATGGAAATGAACATCCAATATTCAATTGAATTATAAACGATCATTCAAAAGAAATATTTATTCGTTTTCTTGAATTGCTTTTGACATGATTTAGTTCTTTAAAAATTGTTAGGAAAGGGGCGAATAACGTTATCAATGATTATGGCTGGGTATTTGGACGTTCGACAGCAAAGCAAATTAAGTGCTATTAAATACACTCCTCACATGTAAATAATTAAACTGTTCTCAACACCCATTTTGGGGAGAAAGGGTGGCAAGATTGATTTTCCCCAAACGGATACCATTCATTCTCTCTAGCTCTCTCTCTCTCTCTCTCTCTCCCTCTCTTTATATATATATATCTCTCTCTCTCTCTCTCTCTCTCCCTCTCTCCCCCCTCTCTCCCCTCTCTCCCCCTCTCTCTCTCTCTCTCTCTCACTCTCTCCTTCTCTCCTATTAATATCCAACTTTCTGTCTCACTGTTTTTAACTCATTCTCCCTCTCGGCAGATCACCTGCTTTCTACTCCCTCTCCCCCTCCCACTTTACCTTCTCCATCTCCCTCTGACAATCATAAACCAACCCTAAAACAATCACACACTCACTCTCTCTCATCCACTCGCATGCATCATTCCTGTTTTAATTCGTAACTCATATATTAACTCTGACTTTTATTTCATGTTGATGTATATATTCAGCCATATACATAATTTTTCTTGGTTGGAGTACAATTGCATTTTCTGAATGAATAGCTTACGTTCCGTGGCATTCTGTTTTCAGAGATAAGTGCCTTTTTGAAGCAGCCAATGATATTGTTCATAGTAATGATGGATACTCATTCTTCATTGATAGCATACCTATTCGTCATAATTGCCCTTTCTTGTCGTTTTCTTTTCAGTTGACCTTTCAAGCGCAACTGCTCTTTTGTATGACTATACCTGATTTTATTTCTGTACTCAATCACCTCTCTATATTTCACTCTGAGAAAAAAGTCAATTGTAGGCAATTTAAACTAATACTTACAAGTTAGATAATTCAAATTTGTGTCAAAGGAATATCGACGTTTTTTTCAAGAAAAATGCCACATCACTCTTTACATATTTAAATCTCTCTCTCACACACACTCTCTCTCTCTCTCTCTCTCTCTCTCTCTCTCTCTCTCTCTCTCTCTCTCATTGTATACTCATATCTTTCTCATTCTCTTTTTCTCTTTATCTCTCTCTCTTTCTCTATCTCCATCTCTCTCTCTCTCTCTCTCTCTCTCTCTCTCTCTTTCTCTCTTTCTTCTACTCGATTGTAGAACGAATATCGACGTATTTCACATCGCTCTTTACATGCCACATCGCTCTTTACATATTCTCTCTCTCTCTCTCTCTCTCTCTCTCTCTCATTATATATATATATATATATACATATATATATATATATATATATTTATATCTTTCTCTCTCTCTCTTTCTCTTTTCTATCTCCATCTCTCTCTCTCTCTCTCTCTCTCTCTCTCTCTCTCTCTCTCTCTCTTTATCTCTTTCTCTCCTACTCGATTGAAGGCAGGCACATCCTGGCACTATAGTACTGTCCCGTGAGTATAAGTGAAAGGATAACAACTTCAACAGCGGCATTTCAATAAATTCTTCACGGACAGGACAACGACCGGTCAGTCGTTCAATAATTCCTTTAAACTAATGTCCAGAGTCATCCACTCTAATCGGAGACCCCTCACACCTTTAGAGAATATTTGGTTCACCTTGCTCGTGATCCCAGCAGCTAGATAGATTAAGGCTCCAGGCATAGATAGAATAGTAAATGGATAGTCCTTTGGCAAGTAGCGGACCTTAACCAATTTAAGACGATTAATATCCCAGACCTATACAGTAAGTAGCACATGTCCTATACCTTCTTTGATGTCGGCGCTTTATAAATTTTGAATTGTAAAGACATTTCGGGTATTAACGAAATAGAACATTTGCCAATATATATCAAATGATGACAATGGCGAAGGAGGCGGAAGTAAGGAGGGGGTATTGACAGGTTAAAGCCTCCCACCCCACATTCCACCATTCAGAAATCAATTCTTTAATTTATGAATTAGTTAAATTAATATTATTCGGGTAGCTATATTTTGATGGTAATCTTACATTTTTATCAGATTAAAGTGATACAATTTGAGCTCTCTCGCAAAATGTAGAAAAAGGAAAATTCATATTCGGTAAGAGTCGTCAGGCTCCCCCCCCCCCCCCCCCCTCCCTTCACCCAGCGAAATTGGGCCCGTGTGGTTAGGTATGATGATCGGTCAAAGCGGCAGTCCTAAATCCAAAAAAAATCATAATGCACATTGCATAAACTAGAACGAAATTGTGCGATGATACATATCACTCTAATTTGCCTGTATCGAAATGTGAATGAACAATTTTCAGAAATAGATCAGGTGAGGGGCGTACGCAAGATTTTTTCAAGGGGGGGTTTTAAAATCGGGCCCAAAATATTTTGCTCCCGAAAATTTGAAAATCGTGCCGGCCGAAAAGTCGCTCAGGGGGGGGGGGGGGGGGGGGGGGGGGGTGGGGTAAGCGGACACTTTTTTTGGCTTTTTTTTTGGAGTCCAAAAAAATCGCAACGAATCAGCCAGCCGAAAAGTCGCTCAGTGGGGGGGGGGGGGGGGGGTAAGGTCACCTTTTTTAGGTTAGTCGTGGGCATAATTTTTTTTTTATAATTAAAACAACAACAACAAAAAAATAAATAATAAGATTTAGGTTTTTTTAGGGGGGTTTACACACATCAAATACCAAAGGGGGGGGGGTTAACCCCCAACCTCCCCACCCCCTGCGTACGTCCTATTTGAACCTTTTACGTGTGACTATCACCACATCACTAAAATGCGTTTTCTACGATCAGTAATACTTATTCTATTCAAATGAGGCCTCACATCTAACGGAGATGCAGATGGTTTATTTTTAGATGCCCCTCACTGTTTAATACATGTATGGGAAAATAACAGGAAATATACTTCCTGGCTTCGTTCCTGTTTTTTTCTAATAGATGGGGTTTTAGCACATATGATATTATTGAAAGATGAGCTTTGCCCGAAGTAACACATTCGAAAATTGTACAGCTGGCTTATGTTTTCTCTCTGTATTCTCCGTCTCGAACTCTCTCACTCCTTCATTAATATACGGCCTCCTACCCCCCCCCCCCCCCAATTCCCAGTCTCTCTCTCTCTCTCTCTCTCTCTCTCTCTCTCTCTCTCTCTCTCTCTCTCTCTCTCTCTCTCTCTCTCTCTCTCTCTCTCTCTCTCTCTCTCTCTCTCTTTCTGTTTCTGTTTACATACTAATTACCAAAGACGAGTCTGCAGGAACAGACTCTAATTTGGCATGTTACCACAATTCCGAATCAGCAAAGTGCAGAGCCTATGCAGTATGCCATCAGGACCATTCTTACATGTTACATAAGGCCCCGCGGAACTTTTTTCAAGTGGAGGGGGAGGGTGGGGGCTTAAGTATTTATGATCAGGTAAAGCAAAGAAAGTGGAGCGTCAATTGGCGTGGGGTCCAGGGGGCAAATAGAGATTTTATGCATTTCATTACTGTCAGATGAGCATATTTTGATACTTTATTTGTGACACTGGCAGGTCACTAATTAGAGTGGAGTCCAGGGGGCGGAGACCCAGAAGCTCAGGAGTTTTAGGCATTGAATTACCGACAGATGAGCAACCAGTGGCTCGCCTAAGGGCCCTTGGTGGGGTCCCCCCGGAAGCTCAGGAAAAAAATCATGCCATTTCAGAAACATTTGTAAATCATGGTATTGAATTAGAAATAAACCACGTTTTAATTTTATTGGGGGGAGGGCAACCGCCTCCTATCAAAACGACAGTGCACAGTGCAGACAATTTATATACTCACAGGGACTGACAAGGGTTTGTGCATACAAGCTAACCAAAGGCTTACCCTCGATTTTAAAAGTAACCGAAAAGATATCCTAGCAAGGTCATCGGGATAATTACAAGTACTGTTTAATATGTTACATCGGCACCGACAGTCATCAAAACGTTATCAATGTCCAGAATTTGAAGAGGCAGTTTTATTATGATTTCTGTGTTCAGGCTAGCCTTTGCGTGTGTACGGGGGGTGGTGCGTGTGCCCGTGTGTGGGTGCGGGTCACTTGTTTGTTTTCAGCTTGTTTTGGGGTAAGGGTTGTATTAGTTTGTGTAGCGATTTCAGATGAAACAGGTAAAATAGATTAAGTTAATTGCATTTGAATTCGTAGTTGGATACAGTGAAGCATTGAAGAAACGAGGGGCTGAATTTGTTTCGTGTAGCGATTTCAGATGAAAAAGAAAGCATTAGAAACAGAAAGCATCAAAGAAAGGAACAGGATATATTATCCTATCTTCACTTGAAATCAGCATTAGATGGTAACGTATCAGCTTGTCGAACATAGATGCTGCGTACATGACTATTACTTTGTCACATTGGACTATAATTGTCATGCTTTTTCCATCGTTGTTATCATCATACTGTTATGGTAAATTAAATACTATTCTCTTTACTTTGTTAGATCTACCTTCCTTTCAATCCTTTGTTACAGTTTTCTATTTCATCTTTTTGTTGCTCATAATGAAAGATAAACGGTAGTTTACTTTGACATCTTTCTGGTGGTTATTAAAATAATGGTAGCGAAAATTGTCAGGATTGATTCAATAGTATGCTCTAACACTGGGGCATAACATTGATGATAGTGCATAGCATGAGTAGTAACAGCTCTCTCTTTTCATCGCCCTCCTATGTGATGATTGGTTTCCTAACCCTCAAAGAGTGGATGCTTTCTATTCATTAAATATTGATAGACACATCATCAAAAGCCTATCATGATCATCTCCAGGGTTGGGTAAGACTAACAAAGCTCTGGTAAGCACATCATCCTCCCAATCAGCCTCTATCAAACGTGTTCACATCGTCGTGGCTGTCCTTGGGTGGATGCAGCTTCCTTGGACTCCTGGGGTTGTTTAAAAAATATCCTTAGTCAAACTTAGGTCTAAGTTGGACTTAAAAATTATGGAGAGCCATTTGTAGTCTTAAAATAAAATATATTCAAAAGCGAAAATTGAAGTATTTTTTAGACTTTTTATACATTCAAAAACATGAAATCCCCTTGATAATAGAAAATATGTATGATTTGAATCAATATTTTGTGCCTTTTACAATAACTTTTACAAAATATTTTCGTAGATGCCAACGGCTTTCCATAATTGTTAAGTCCAACTTAGAGATAAGTGCAACTAAGTATCTTTGTGAAATACCCCCCTGGTAAATTGAAGCCCTCGATCTTAAATTCTTGCTAGTCCTTCTCATGCCATACGCATCGTATAGAAAAAAAGGAAATGTATAAACGTTAATTAGGAATGATAGGTTGACCATTTGATCAATAAGGATAATTGTGTGCTGAGAGTTTGGAACCATACAAATTAAACAAGTGGCCGAAATTGCTGAAAATGGCAAACGGATGGACACAGATATGGGTATAAGGGACCACATACACAATATGATGTGGCATCGAAATTTAGTCCACGTTCACCTATTTCTGGTCATTTTTTTTTGGAATACGAGTCCTTTTCAAGATATTCTTCTACATAAAGATAAAATAAATACAAAAATTAAAAAAATAATGGTCATCTTCACCAGTCCCCGTCTTCGCAGACCTTTACATTCGGGATTGTTTTTCATTGTTTTCATTACACTTTATATGATTTTAATCGCACGATTGATTTCCCGCATGACTGATCAATGTTAACATTGAGGGTTTGGACAGGGGATACCTTATTGACTGTGACACACTGAATATTTTATAACTTGACAACACCGCCGCCGCCCAGTGCTGAGGGATGCGGTGTATGTGAACGCCACTTGTACTCACTGAACTTCTCCGTGTTGTTGCCCCTGTATCTGACTGTCAAAGGATTCACAATTGATTCTTCCATCATTCCTTGATGTGATCCTGCTTCGGTCGACCTCACACCCTTGAATCAATAGTCGAGCAGGGGAAGAACCTTCCGTGTAAGATGACTAGTTGGGAGGGCAGCGTGCAAATGAAATGATTGTATCATGCTCAGCGAACAGGGGCAGGAAAACGTCTTTTTTCCATTCACGGTCTATTTATATCCACCATTCCTTTTCCCAAACAGCTTTTCACATCAAGCAAGCCATCCTTTAAGGAACATCATATAGATATTTCTGAAATGTGATCGTGATGATGAGTTTACTTTCGCTGATTGACTCGTCCCCGCGTACCGTGCTTAGTGTCATTTTTGTATCAACCTATTTCATTCAGCCTTTGACAGTGTTAAAAATAGACCATAATTCAAAGAACTGTGTTCGATTAACCGGTCGAGCAGAGGGAACGTCGGTGACGTATTTTGAATCAACCTTTCATTTTTTGTCAGCTTCCTTTTGTACCTGGTTGGTCGCCTGAAGGAACGGAAGATCGAATAGCAAGAGTGTGCTATACAATCAGTGTACCGCCAACTGAACCACAACAACCTTTTATGATCTTGTAACTATAACAGACGCAGATTTTCATCCAAATTATTGGAAGAAAGCTATGAATTGTACAGTATATTATTTTTCAAAGATCGAATTATTAGATATCAAAGACAATAAAGTATATAAATTAGCGAGAGAAATAAAGTGGTTATAATATGGAAATTGCGATGACCGTGATGATGCTAATAATAAGGACGATGATGATGATGATGATGTTGACGCTGATCATGATGACGAGAATGATGAGGACACCGATGATGATAACGTTCATGAAGACGATGATGGTGGATGGTCATATTAACAAGGAAATTGGTAATGGGTTGCTGCTGAGTTCCACAGTCATCATCATCATCTCCAACGTCGTCGTTGCAGTCGTCACCAATCACGACATTTTTAGAATGAAACAATTAAGAGGCTTGCTCTCTCTTTCCCCTCTCTATTCTCGTTTCCTCTTCCTTCTTTCTTTATATATCTCTCTCTCTCTCTCTCTCTCTCTCTCTCTTCCTTTCCTTGTCCCTCTCCCCCTTTCTCTGTTTTTATCTTTTTTATTAATCTGATCTTCAGGTTTCCCACGTGAAGGATCACAATCAAACACTTAACCTTGTCATTATTTATATTCAGATCTTTATTTACCCAATACAATTCGTAATTTGCGCAAACATTGGCAAAGGTCGTTTAACAGATTCCACAAAGGAAAATGTATATCAATTTAGTTCGGTCACGTAAATGTCATTTCCAAGAGGTTTGTATTATCAATTAATGTGTAATTAAGTTAGTATGGTAATGTAATTATAGCGAAGCGTCCAGTAGCAGAAAGTTCCATGAATACTGAACTTCGAGTAGAAGTCTCAAGACCTGTAGATCAATGCATGCGCGTTGAAAGGACGGAGCAGGGGGGGGGGGGGTCACTTGCTATGTTTTCTGTTGTATGGCTCTATATCAGTATCATGCTGTTATGTAGTAGAAAATCGTGAACCCAGCATGATTCAATAGACCAGTTCACGGTTAGTACATTACTGCAATGACTCCAAATATCCACAGATCTTCAAAACATGAAGAGGTCCCGCTTCGTACATTTTAAAATAATCACTCCTACAGCGATGGAGGTGCTACATACATAGCCTTTGTTTCCCCTTTTCAAAGAATACTTCCACCTGTGTATAATGGAGTGCATACATGAATAATGATTACATAACTTTCATGAGCACGTATCCAGTATTTCGTCTCCGTGTATTTCACATTTTGTTCTGCAATGACCTTTATCTGCTCATGCTCAGACTGCAACCGTGAACTGGCTTATTGGCCATTAGTTTGAATCCATGAATGTCCCTACAAGATTGCAAGACCTGATGTTTCCATAAAAGCTGATACTAATAATTATAAAAAGATCGATTTATATAGCGCTTAGTAGGGAATACCGTATCTAAGCGCTTTATAGATATCACACCCCCCCCCCCTCAGTGTTATTTAGGGTAGGCGTATGCTTGTTCCCTTCCTTAGAAAGCACCCCCCCCCCCTCCCTCTATCTTCGGTGTGAGAGTCAATACTGGACTTTGTCGCGCGAAAAAGTACCCCATTACCGGAAATTTTGGGAACACGCATACGGTCCCGCGACCCCGGAGTGTGGGGGGGGGGGGTATTTTTACCCCGGTCATCGGATTCATTCGCGCACATTTTTCTTGTTTTACTGTAAACAAAAAAGTAGTCTATTCGTAATGGATTGATAACTTCAAACACTCAAAATATAGATTACTCCTATTGACTATGAAATCAACATTTCAGAATAACTTCTTCCAAATTGCAGTGGCCTATAAACCATTACTCTTTACATCATATATTCTTCTCGCACACCTGCAGTCGGGATGGATGCTTCATCTTAAGTTGTAACTTCAGGCCACGATGCTGACAGTTTCCTTTCTCCATTTCCAAGGAAAAATATCGCTAAAAACAAGGTTCAATGTCTTTGAGATGTTTTTGTTATTTCATATTACGTTATTGAGTCATTACCACGGATCAATGTGACACGCGACACTTATTAGATTGTGGTTTGTTCTCGCGTTCCTTATTGCGTTTTTGAATATATCTGGCGTCCATTTGAACTCGTCTCAAGCCGATATCATTCATTTCTAAGATAATCGTTTAGCCGCAAGCTTATAGATAGTCATGGCCTTTAGAAGGATTTCATATCGATTTGATTTCAAGATTGTATGAATCACTATTTTAGACAAAATTGTATGTTTCATATTTGAGGAAATATTGAGAGGATGTTGATAAAAGGGAAGGAGATGGAGAGAGCTGGTGAGAAGAGGGTGAATTATTTGTATTGTTATACGCCAGTCTCACCTTAAGATCGACACCTCACCGACTTGACTTGGGTATAAACCGGAAATCGCTAATCCCACTTTGGTGATCCTTATAAAAATATTGGAAGGCTTTGAGTGTGATACAAATATATATTGGTAGAGCTATATCTACAATATTGGACGAGTCGAAGGCGAGCCCAATATTGTCACGGCGAGAGCAATATATTCTTTTATCACACGAAAACAAAGACAAACAATGTTATTATTATTATTATCTATATCAGGCTGACTAGCGAAATAACAAAATTTGACTTACCTCAGTAAATATGGCTTTGTTTTCGTGTGATATCGATATCAATTGTTGAAGTTCCCGGATGACTGGTCAATACGAAAACAATATTGATCAGTCCTCAGGGTACTGCGCTAAAGATATTAAATACACTGATTTACTGTACCACTTGGAAGCCTTATATAGATAATAGTCAGATATACTGTCTACTTTCTTTGTATCATTGTCTCAATACTCTCTGATCCATATTTTTGAGCATATTTACAAAACACTGGAAAAAGATGATGCTGATGCTAATGATGAAGCTCATTGTTATTTTATTTGACGAAGAAACTACATCATTATTTGTTAATTAATGAACAGGCATAGATAACGCAACCACAAGAAGGCCAGGGGCAGAAAATGAGACCCTACAAACTGAAATGACTCTATTGTACAATTCAATTTCGCTTTTTCCCCTTTGCCAAAAGTCAAATCACTTTTTTCTTCAGGGGGTAAGTATACATACATGTTTTTGGATGTCGTTTGATTGGCATTGCATGGCCGCAGTAGCTCGAATCGCTATGAAGAATACACATACATAACACATAGCAAAAGAGTGTTAAGAAAGAAGTTGAGCACGGTTTCTAGTGAAGGTGCTATGATGGAGAATGATTTTTCAATCCAAAGGTTTGGCGAACCTCCACTCAGCTCCATATAGGAATTAGGAGCACGGGGGTTTGAAGCGAACCCCCCTCCCCCTCCCTGCTCTCAAAACATTAATTTTTGTGTTATTTGGTTCAAGTTATTTACAACAAAAAAGGCAAACATTTGAGGACTACCTGCCAGCTATTTTTGTTGGTAGTACATTCGTTCCCTGATGGCTGGCAGAGAGTAAAAGCTTGTACGAGCCTCCTTTTTTTGCCTTTTTTGCTAGATTTCTTCGTAAATCAGCATTCTAACTTTCGGAGAAAGAAGTTCGCAAAAAAATGTACTCTACCGTTAAACAGGGAGCAACTTTGATCTGTAGAAACATGGCGCACACTACCGTTCAGGTCACGTGCACGGCATGCATGCCTTCTCGTCCCTGTACCTTCATTGGATAGAAAAATCGCCTCTTTTATGATTTCACGAGGTTCTCCTGGGATGATAATCCTCCTACGAGCTTCACCTCTCCTATACGTACACGTACCTTCTTTCAAACTCTAAATGGCGTAACGATACCGTTTTTTCGCCATTACTGTCGGGTCTTGGACCCGTGTATACCCCGCACAGTAATAAGATCCTATATATTTCTTCTCACACGCTCATTTCAGAATTCAGTTCAGCCAAAACCCCAACCCTCCCCGAGGTATAGATATGGATATGTTATTGAAAAAGTTTCTTTTCTTTTTTTTTGAGTAATATTTTCGACAAAGAGTGTATCTAATTTCACGATTAGATTTTGGACGATTGAATCTTGACCAAAAAAAAAGATTGAAAGGTCTTTCGTTGGTCGCGCTAAAGTGATTTATTGGCATGGTTCCGCGTGACATCTTTTTGGATTTATCTGCTTAATAGCATAAACTCCGTGTAACGCTAGTCCACTGGGGGCTTTGCATCAGAAAATTCATCGCTGAATTACGCTTTTACCCTAGTTACAGGACTATTACCTACTCAAATTCTTATGCAAATGTTTCATTTTAAAACGCTTTTTCATCGAAGTCTTTAACCAAGTATTGGGGAGTATTATTTTATCCCCCAAGGCATGCATATCGTTGATATCCAGGCTTTAATACTCTCCTTGCATATACGGTACATAACTCTTTCGAATGTTTTGGTTTCGTATGAAAATGAAAACTTTTGCCATAAATGAGATCCCCCCCCCCCCCCCCCAACGGACATCTGTAAAAGCATTTTACTAAAACATTAAGGCTTGAATCAACTGAGGGAGTTGTGTTTTCCCATTAATGTCCCTAATTGAATGATAAATCTTTCACGATGACTCAATTAATGTTCCCAAGGTATATCCATCAAGTAAATTCGCAGAATAATTAAGCCAATTGTTTACAAAAAAAGGATGAGAAAGTAATCGCCATCAAACAATTGAGAGGAAATCATCTGCTCCACGTTCCCTTTGTGAATTACCATGTGATGGTTTAACATAACAAATGGCAAAACATTTGCTTTACAAATCTGTTTTTATTAATTTTTTTATTTCTAATAATAAGTACGTTTTTATGTAGAATTTACTGACATCACTGTCTTTAAACATATGTATTGAAAATACTGAATTAAAAAAAAAGGGGAAAACCGTGAACTGAAAAGTTCATGATGTTTTATATCTTTCTCTGTACCATGTGCTAATTCTTTGTAAACCTCTGACGTTTATGAAAATTATATATTGTGCTCTGAGAGCGAAAATATGTATAAATAAACATATAAACATAAATTAAAATGTGATATTACCTGGGAAATATGCAGAGGTGTATAGAAAACTATCCCTTTCCATTGTAACAGAAGCCTCATGAATATGCTCATTTAAAGAACATTTATGTGTATCAGGTGTTGTTATGATTATTGTGAGTAAAATTAAATAAGCTTAAGAGGACAAAAACTGAGTCGGAGATCGGCTTTGTATTTCTTCATAATCATGCTTAAGTTTATGACATTCCACTTTGCTTTTACTGTCAGCCTAAACATGTTACATACTGTTATGCAAGCATCTATTCTTCTAGGCTGCTTGAGAAATACCTACACGTTCTAAATGTCATATCCTATTTTCTATTATGATCAACGTTACACTTCGTAGAACACGTTGCACGTATTATACTCTGAATGACATTGAACTAGATGGAGGTCGCTTTAAAGCTGATGAGAGATCGCACGGTTGTCATTAGGTAATTAAGTACTTGTTCTTAATGAAACAAGATTTTCGCGACATCCGCTCGTAAAAAATGTCAAGGATTTATTATCATTGTATTCTCTCGCGTTCGTCTTTTCCACTTAATACCCTTCACGTAAAATACCTTTTTAAAGATATATTGTATGCTAAAAATGCATTTCTTTTGTATTTGGTCTTCAATACTTCATACGTTTTTATCCTCCTGGAATCGTTATGGAAACTCTCTCTCTCTCTGCCTCTCTCTCTCTCTCTCTCTCTCTCTCTCTCTCTCTCTTTATAGCCCTAACGCCCCCTTTTCGTTTTCTCCTCTCCGTTTCCTTGCAATTTTCCCTGCAGTTTTTTTGAAACATTTTTTCTCCCAATTCTTCACATTCCTGTTATGTTATCTTCCTCTCTCTCTCTCTCTCTCTCTCTCTCTCTCTCTCTTTCTCTCTCTCTCTCTCTCTCTCTCTCGTTATCTCTTTCCCTCCCTATCCCATCTATCACTTCCTGTTTCATCCTCAATCTCCCATTTTATTCATCTTTGATATATACCCCTCTATCTTATTCGTCCTCTCCTTCTATTCATCATTCTCTCTGTGTGTCCCACAAGGGAGCTCTTTCTAGAACATCCTCATTTATTTTCTTCCAAATAGCGATTAAGTTCTGATTTCACCCACTCTCTCGAAACCCCAGCCTTATCCTAGCTTCGCACTTGGCCACATGTTATTTCTATGTGCAACTGTGGCAGATAGAATAATAATAATTATGAGTTCGAAGGAAAATCGACGATTCGAGTTACATAGGCGAACAAACCCATGGGGCGTCAGCTGTCTGTATGATTTCTTCCACCGTATTTGCTCATGCTCTCTTGATGTCTTCATCGTCTGTAGCAGTCATGCATTTTATAATTCAAGCTCTCAGGTTTTGCGTCAACATTTCTGATTCGAGGTCTTAGAAATATGTCACCGCATGTACACAGGGATCGAGCGGAAGTCACACAGACCGTGAGAAAGTTATTACGAGAAGTAGTGCAGGATGTGCTTGTCGGACAATTTTGTAGGTTTTTCCAGGAACTAAGAAATCAGAAAATGTAGGACAGGGCCCTAAGGATTTAAAAAGTATAATAATATATATTGATATAGTCGACGATTTTGCGGTAGGACTGTGTATGTTTAAACCCTGCGGTAAATTTTAAAATAACATCAACTGCTATTAATTGTTTTTTAAATGCTGACCAAATGTAACTTGGTAAACTGTTGGTGATCAAAATATCTGGGTTGGTTCATAGGAACATAGATAGCAGACACGTACAATAGTTTCATTTTCACTGAAAACTGAAAATTAATTTTACAATCATTGTAGAATCTTTCCCCTCAGCAAAGTTCTCTTTGGTGCTGATAAGGAAAAAAGTTGAAATAGAATTATAACTCAACAATTATGCATTGTGGAGGAAAAGAACAATTCTCTGTAAAACATCAAAGATCCTCTATAGGAGAAGATGCTGGAGTTCCCTCACAAATAAGCCGAGATTCATAACTGTTCATCTGCTTCCAAGAAAGCTATTTTGTCCTTGTTCACTTTTTTTAATGAATTCAGCTTACATGAGAGAAGAAACGAAAATTCTAGTTGAAGAAATGTTTAATGGAAAAGTGCACATGTGTGAAAATATTCCTCAATAACCATGATGTGCGAGTTGGGAATTAGAATAAACTGATGAGAATTACAATGTCCGAAATTATTAGGTCAGAGATGTTTACAGTTATGCAAAAGAAGACAAATGTCTATCTCGTCTGAATTTGGACTGATTTATGAAAACTCTTGGGATTTCATAAGAGTGTCCAATATCCTACATCTATATTGGGTAGAAATCAAATTAGAACAATTTTTTTGAAATTCAATATTCTGATTTATTCACACGTTCTTGGTTTGTGCCTATTCGGGTCTCCATTTCTCACTTTATTCGGACAGAAAAATCAATAAATTAATATCAAAATCATATTAAAACATACACATCGGTTTTGAAACGACATAATAATCAACTATTAAGACACATCTCTTAACAAATTTCCAGTCTGTCTCATAAAACCGTATAACTCACAAGTACATAACAATATCTGACTGTAGACATTACTGAAACAGAAACAATTTCACTCAATAATGCTTTTATCACGTTTATTCTCATACGTTACATAATAAGCATAAAAATAAGGTAATATATGAACCTACTTTACATATAAATATTTGACTTTAATAATATATAGTGCACAACTTTCAAACATTGATGAATACTTTTTCATTAGATAACTTTAACGTGGATAAGAACATGTATCATACTATCTTCGTTAATATGCACAGTGATTTTGAGTCCACATGTCAAAGCCTGACTGCCGGGATCCATTAGGCTGGTTTCAACGATGTCAGAGAAAGTTTCATCAAATTAATATCCAAAAAATGAAAAAGAACTATTCAGAACAAACACCTATGAAATGGGACAATTAAATGATATTGCACAACAGTTATGAAGTAAAATAACAAAACCATTACTTCATTCATCACATTAATGCTTGATTTAAAATTAGTATAACAATTGTACCTACACAATGTCATCAGACGTACGCGTATGAAAAATAATGATTTAGATAGATTTCTTCAGTCCCAAAGTAAGGAAATATAAACCGAAAAACATGTATAACACAGTTTAGTTTTCCCGCACACATCAATCAACCGAATTGATTTAGGTACATCATAGTAGGACCTTCAGTTGCAATAATACGTTTGATATTAAAGATAAACTTGAGTTCTGGTAAAAAAAGAAAATGAATTCTCACAGAATCTAACGAAACTTACACTGAATGTTCAAGATTACAAATAAATGTCATGTGCCGAACAATTTTGGAAGAAAATGTATACTGGCTGAGTAATGAGCATAGAAAGATAAGGAAATCAGGGTAGTACTAGCCCCGACACCATGTGTGTTGTCCCATATACATCTTTCTGTGTAAGTGGTTGTTACTTTACCAAGACTCTGCCAAATTTATGATGATTTTGATGACTCCAGAACCTTGCATTACACACCATTACTTACATGCAATATGATCAACTTTTCTGATCCATTCCACACCTTTTCTTTCACAATGCAATCGCATTACCAGAACTCAAGTTTATCTTTAAGGAGAATAAAGATCGATATTTTCAATTTTGTTTTTGTGACTTTTATATTTGTACGTGCGATTTGCTCATATAAATTGCTCATACAGATTTGAAAACACTTCTACTTTGTATTTCATTTTCAGACTGACGCCAAGCATGCAATCTTCTAGAGTGACCAATTTATTTGATAAGATGGAAGACGAGATGACCTGCTTTAATACTGACCCCTCTGATCGGTCATTCGATGACCAAAGGCAATTCTCATATCGGATTCTAGAAAGCTTTTGGTTACATGTACATAGTGATGTTGTGTTTTGTTTTTTAAATAACTTTTTCACCGTTTGTTTGGTTTTATTTGAAATTTTATACTCATATCTCAAAAACACAATACTGATGTAAATAGAACAATATTTAAAAATTGCTAAAGTGATACATTATTTGAGTGTTGTATTAAATGGGTAAACAATAAGAAGAAAAAAACAATAGATTATGCTGCAAAAATTCGTTTGTTATACAATTCAGGAACTTAATGATATCTTTCTAAATGTTATTGTAATGTTATCATGAGACATTTATTATTGCTAGCAAGGTTGATTTCACAAGAAAAATATTGGCAAGGCGGGGAAAATCCCTCTCGACCGTTATCCCTGTGACTTGACATATATCTTCTCTCGAATGACCAAAGGACCTGCTTTTTACTGAAGTTGATATGGCAAACAATAATTCATTTTTTTTTTTTAATTCAAGGCAACGATACCTTTGAGTAAGTTCTTTTCAAGATATGGAGTTTTCATTGTGTCCTTGAACATTTTCTAATACTTGGTGAATATTGTAAGGAATAACATTGTATTCACACCCGACCATCTCAAACAAATAAACACACACACACACACACACGCACACCTTTTCCCTACAAAATGTAATGGTTAATAGCCAATCCAAGCGCCATTTCTGAATTCTGTAGGAATTGCAATAGTCTGTCCAAATATGAAACTAGCATGTAAATTGGATTCGGTGTCCATTGTGTTACATGCGTGTTTGTATGATTTCTACATTATATTAGGGGACAGTCGGTGACAATTTTGAATCTAATTTACTTTTGAATTTGAACAAGGACGCTGTATTTTGACAGCGTGTTGCCTTTCATCTCCATTTTCAAACACATATATGGCGCTCGTCGTAATAACATTTCGCAACACAACTCATGCCTTCTTTTGACGGTGACATAATCAAGAAAGAAAGACAGGGTTATTGTCTTCTTTAGATATCAGTGTTTCCCAGGGGATTCCGATGAGGCCGATCCCTACTTCTGTATGGAATACAATCCCCTCTCTGGCTAACGACCTCTAGCACTCTGCTTCCCATCCTTTCTTATTTGCAGTTGTTTATTATCTGTTTTAAAAAAATTCTTCTTTGGTACATTCCGCACAATTGACATGGTTGTGCATTAAATACAATAAAGAAGTAATGCTACATGCGCTTCGACATAACACAATGTTGTTTAAATATACGGTTTTATTTCGTAAACAATATTACCCTAAACCCAACATAATAATTAACATTTTTCTTTGAGCTTTCCAGTTAGAATATACATTGCGTCCCAGGAAAAAAATAACCCAGAACAAACGGATGTTGTGAAAAAACAATGAGCTGTATGAATATGATCACAGATCCCTTACTTTTCATGAATTAGAAGTAATATGCTTGCAATGGAACATTGATGATATTAATCGATACATGGTTCACCGAACTACATCGTTTTGAAAATGACATGGCAAAATCCATTTATGCCGAATTTGGGTGACACAGTGAACAAAGTTAAAGACGTTAGAATCGCACATAAAAAACCCTAACATGATGGATTCTTAAATAGTTTTCATCTTTTTCTTGTAATAACGACGACAATATAATTGGAATCATCATAAAAATTGAAATAAAGGATAGTGGAGAAATATTTTCGATGGTTAGGGTAAAGCTGTAAATGTTGCACTTAAATGGGTCTGCAATTGCCATGAAGAGTGATTTAAGCATTTATGATAACTGCAAACTTTTTCAAGATCAAGGCAGACCGTCTGGAAATATCTCCAAAATAATCAAAATAAAGGGGCACCTTACATTGATGATAGGGGAAGGTATGGTCCAATGGGCACATAAGCCAGAAAAAAATCATGATAATTTAAGGTCATTTTCATCTCATAATTGGCACCATTTTCAATCAGTACATGTGCACTTTTTCATCGACCGAGGGCTATTTATTGATTTTGGGAAAATATGAGCTTATACGTCCCTGTAATCCTGGAAATGGGTTAATTTTCCCTGTTTTATGCCTCAGTCACACCTTTGCGTATTGGGCTTGCGTATTGCTGCGTATTGCCCGAACGCAGACATAGGCAGTCATACCCAATACAGCGCAACGAAACGTGCTCACTGCGTACTCAATACGCAGTTTAGCGCAAAGACCTGCGTTTGCCGCTCGCTAGTTTTAAAATTTTCTAAACTATCGCAAGCAAACGCAAGGTCAAATCAGCTACGAGCGGATACGAGTGGCAACCAGTGGATGCGAGAAACAGCGAGTGGCTTAGCGCAAGTATACGCAACCATACGCACCTCTTTCTTTTTGGAGCGCGTGTCACTGCCTATAGCTGCGTTCCCTGCACGATTTACCTCGCCAGAGCTCGTTGTGGTTCGCATGATTGCGCGTATTGTTGCGGTATTGCTCGCCTACCACTCGCAGCAGGAAGAACCGTTGCACTTGCCGCTCGCTACGCTGCGAGTCTAGCTCGTACGCGGTTCGCTTTAGCTCGCTATCACTGTGATTAGTTGCCTAGCACCGACCACCGTCGCCGCGCTGCATAACGTTAATAAATAAACATCATTCGCCTCTGCTTCTTCCAGCTGAAGCAAAAGATTAAGCTTTTGCAAGGCAGAGCTCTGCTGCAGGGGCCATTTTTTTCATCACATTGATTTAGACTCGTCAGAAGCCCACCAAAATTACTTTTATGTATACGCCGTCGCAGCCCAAGCGAGCTAGCACTCATCAGTACGAAGAACAGACGAGCTAAAGCGAGCGAACACGCAGTGAGACGCAACAAGACCAACTGGTGCGAGCGGCTAGCGAGCAGCAAACGAGCAAAGAACCAGCTACATACGCAACGTGGCGAGCAAACTGCGTATTGAATCGTACTGCTATGAGCAATAGCGAGCTATAGCGTGGTCAAAGGCAACCGTAGGCAGTCTTTGTACGAGCGGCATACGAGTTACCTACGAGCTAGATACGCAATAGTGTGACTGCTACCTTCAAATTTGCCGCGAATTGCTGGGAACGGCTGCGTTTTGATATACCCCGTACAGCGCAGCAATACGCAGCAACATACGCAAAGGTGTGACTGAGGCATAAGGTAGTTGATTTAATTTAAATGCACATCGTCACACAATGGAAATCTTGGATAATCATCTTTTAAAGTTTACATTTCCCCAACGCTGTGTCCGCCTGTAACACTAAGGTTTTTACTGTGTGACATAAATGGATTTTGACATTTTAAAAACAATGTTGCTCGCTGAAATTCGTATGGATAAAAACAATCATAGTACTGATTGAAAGCATATTATTTCTACTTTATACAATTTATACAGCTAATACTTATCTCACAATGGCCGTTTATTTTCGGGATTAGCTTTTTCCCTGGAGCGCAAAATATTTGCGACGAAATAAATGGCCAGCAGTACATTGTATCTTGTCTCTCTATGAGTTCTGTTTACATTCTCAATATATCGGGCATAATTCTTCCTATGGCCCACTTTACCAATATTCTCCCTCAGTTTTTCATCAGTTTTTCATTTGATAACAACACGTGTACATCATCTTTCTGATCGAATTTGAAGAACCTCGTCACGTTGACATCGGTAAAAGGAAACATTGTCAAGAAAGCGAGCAATTGGATCCATTCGCCTCTGCTCTTTTATTCTCCTTGGCTCGAATTTGTTCTGAAGGATATAAAGATGACAAGAATATATAAAGAAAAACTTGAATAACACAAAATAGGCATAAGAATAGTAATAAAGGTAAATCGCGTAACACATAAAGTAGATATGGCATTCTGGGGTCGAGGACGTTCATTCGTTGTTGTAATAGTTCCATTGCCGGATAGGATGATAGTGAGAAATCAAAGAAACCAATTTGACAGTTTGTCGGTACCATCAGATCTGATTTGTCATTCCATTTTGACCTGGGTACATTATTTGTCCACAGTTTCTAAGAGCAGTGGTTAGCCCTTAACCAAGAGTCGGCACAATGTCTGTAGAGGTTGACATTCTACATGTTATATCGGTCTGTTCGTGGCCTTATTAACCGATATTGCGTATATATAGCGTGGCACAGTTTATGAAACCCACTTTTGTGGAGGAGCCAACGAAGTGTCGTTATTGATTTGGTGGTGTGATACACATATATAAAAGCAATCGAAACTTCGAAGTATCCATTACCTCACAAGCAGGGCAGCATATTTATTTGATTTAAAGTATTATGTCATAAAAAGTAGAAGAAGCTTTAGCATTGGGGTATCCCATAACGTGGTCAATCGACCCAGCTAAAGCTGTGATTAATTTGTTTCTTTACCGTTAACAGCGATCCTCGGACTGACATTTCTAGAGCGATGGTCTCAATTTATTTATTTTCAACGTGACATAGCATACAGTGTCTTCGTAATTTATACACATTTGATAAGTACGTATCAACAAAAATGTTTCGCCTTATCCAACTTATGTGTGTACATTCGGGCGAAGTTACAATTCATTATTCATGGTTAAAAAAGGTACCTGTATGTGCTTTTCACTTATACCTTACTTGCGTCATTCCCATCTCGGATGACTGAGATTCTTCATTTAAATCCTGCAAAATATCTATCTCGCTAAGTTTTTGTTTATGTATACATGCATGTAGGGCTATACAGGATTTACTGGCATGTGATGTTAAGAATTCATTATAGAAATATAAGAACGCATGGAAACGTGCCGTTTCTCCGGTGTGTTTTCTTCGAGGAACAGCGTTATCTATCAGTGCTTGGGTACTTGAAATATATCTTAAGTCTTG
>NW_022145615.1:29177058-29517058 GCF_000002235.5 Strongylocentrotus purpuratus | reverse complement strand
CAGATAACTTCTAATTAAGAGAAACTGGGTCAACCGAATCTTGATGTTTTACTAAATGTAAATGCAGAGGATAAATTAATCATAAGCGCATTAAAGGTACTATGTCCCATTTGCAGGCCAAAGAATTTTTTTTTTAAAAGGTAAAGTTCCTTCAAAATATAAATTCAAATTTATTCATGTTTCCAACATAACATTACAACTCAATTATAAGCATGTAAAACAAATATAAGAAATACATGTTAGTTGTCGAATCGACTTCAGGGATTCCTTTTAGTAAGTAGTCTGGTTTTCAGATCATTGTACCCAATGGTCGTAATTTTTTGGCTGCGCAAGATTCGATCAGATTAATTTCGGCTATTACAAGAAGTGGGTAATTGATGAAGACAAATGCCAATGTACCCTAGTACAGCTCATTTTATGTATGTTATTACCAAAGAAGAAGAAAAAGCCAGTCAGTCACTCAATAGTGTCTGACAGTGGTAAAGTCTTAAAAGTAAACGGGTTTCCTTGCATAATTCAAATACTAGGACACTGCTAACGTTTAAGTTTCATAGTTCCTGAAAAGTTCTACAGAAGTCAATGTTGGCTTCAAAAGGAATACAATACCTTTAAAGCCAGGAATAACACCTTCATACTGGTACTTGATAAGTGTTTCGTGGTACATGGTTGATATTGATTTTTGCTTTGTTTGAGCATTTACTACTAAAGTTATCTAATTTGTAAGAGTTTGGAAAAGTAGACTGAAAATCTCCAATCAAACCTAGTATAGTTACAGGTGTCCAAAAGAGAAATTTCTCTCTCTCTGTTTTTTCTGAGTGCCATTCTTAAACTCACTTGGGGTTTTTGAAATATATTAATAAAATAAGTAAGTTTTCAAATGAATATTTCACCCGGTAATCTTCGATTAATACTAAAAACGAAATTTCGTCATGGCGTGAGTTATGAAATACTACATTGTACACCATTATAGTATCAATCACTTTTATTTAGTTGCTGTATGTAAATCAATTCGCATATTTTAAAGAAGCGATCATGTACTTTATGAGGAGAGAACATTTTCTTCCTTGTTTTATAACTCAGCTTGGAAAACGTAAGGATGACTTTAAGCTATTAAAAATGTATGTCAATTGAGGTCCTTAAATAGACAATGCGTGGGTGACGTTTTCTCTCCTCCACCCCTTCAGTTTTCTGAGGTTTTTTTGAATATATTTCATTCATATATATATATATATGAAACTCGTTCTTTATATTTGAACAATACTCTCTCAGTATGACGTCTTGCAAGATAAATAGAAACTGTAATTGTTTTTCGGTATAAACGACACCTTATGGAGGCAGTTCTAAGGAGAGAAAGTGGAAAAAGGGAAGTCCTAGATCAATTCTAGACAAGGAGGAAATGCAGAGAGCGGTAGCAGAGTATAACACATGTGTGAAAAATGCGAAAAAAAGCATTTCATCAGAATTTGATCTCCAAAGCTAGCAGCAAGGAACTCTTTCAGATAGTTAACAAGTTGACAATTGAAAAACCAGGTCAACATTTGCCCTCCCATAGCACAAGTTTGGAGCTTGCACAAAGATTTTCGAACTTCTTCGTTGATAAAGTATGTCAACTGGAGATGGATACTGACTCTTCATCATCATCACTTCCCTACAATGACTTGAGGAAGACATCTAAACCAAGCTGCTCTTTGGAAAAGTTTCTCCCAGTGACTCAATCCGACGTCGCTCGCATCATAAAGTCATCCAAGATCAAAGCTTGTCCCCTTGACCCTCTACCGGCAATGGTATTCAAGAACTGTGTCGAGGTTCTGCTCCCGGCTATCACTGATATCATAAATCAGTCCTTGCAGACGGGCATCTTTCCAGCTTCCCTCAAGTCCTCGCTCGTCATTCCCACACTGAAAAAACCCAGTTTAGAACCAGAGAGCCTCAATCACTACCGCCCATATCTAATCTACCATTTCTTGGAAAAGTGATTGAACGTGTCGTCTGTAAGCAACTAATGTCATACCTTGATGGAAACTCTCTTCTGGCGTCTAGGCAGTCTGCCTACAGGCAGTATCACAGTGTGGAAACAGCCCTAGTAAGAGTCCAAAATGATCTTCTCCAAACTTTGGATAGCAGAAATGAAGCAATCCTTGTCTTATTGGACCTTACCTCCGCATTTGATACGGTCGACCATCATATTCTTCTAACTGGGCTGAAAGAAAGATTTGGTATCACAGGCATTGCTGCTGACTGGTTAGCGTCATATCTTTCCAATCGGCAACAGCGAGTGTTGGTTGATCAAGCAACATCTGATCCAATTAGTCTTCGATGGGGCGTCCCCCAAGGATCAGTAATTGGCCCGTTGCTATTTGTATGCTATACAACTCCAGTTCAACAGATAATTCATGCACATGGCCTGTCCTGCATGATGTATGCAGATGACACACAGCTGTACATCTCTATGAACTCCGATGACAGAAATCGAGCAATCAGAAAGCTTGATGTGTGTCTTAAGGAGGTTCGAACGTGGATGGGAGGTAACCATCTCTTCTTAAATGACAACAAGACGGAAGTATTACATGTATCATCTCACATGAAGAGCAACCAGGAACTGCCACCTTTCTGCTTTGGAGAAATCAAGCCCGCTGAAGCTGTCCGGGACCTAGGGGTAGTCATCGACAAACATCTATCTCTTCGTCGCCACATAAATTTGGTGTGTCGCAGAGCTTCGTTCGCCTTAAGAAGAATTGGTGGTATTCGCCATCTCCTTAACCAGAAGACAACAGAAATACTGATCCATGCGTTTGTCACATCACTGCTGGACAACTGTAACAGTCTTCTCTTCGGCGTTCCGGACAAAGACATTTCCAAACTCCAACGAATTCAGAACTCTGCCGCCCGTCTTGTATCTATGTCAAGTAAATACAATCACATCACTCCCATCTTAAAGGAGCTCCATTGGTTACCTATTCCGGCACGCATCCACTACAAAGTTATCCTGCTCACATTTAAAGCAATCCATGGCCTTGCTCCTACTTACCTATCCGAGTTGATAGCCCAATATCTACCAACCAGATCACTCAGATCTGCCTCGCAAAATCTGCTAGTAATAAATAGAAGCCGAACCAAAACTTTCGGTGACAGGTCATTTGAATGTGCTGCACCAACCCTTTGGAACTCTCTTCCTAGCACTCTACGTGCTCAATCAGACAAAGACATGTTCCAGAAAGAGCTCAAGACATATTTGTTTAACATTTCCTTTTAATTTTGTACTGGTTCCAAAGGGTTGGTGCAGCACATACCATCTTTGTAATCATATTTATATTGTTGTATAATTATAATCATTTTCAAATATTACATGTATCACCTTTAATAGAAGCTATTTTCGATTTGTCTAATGTATAACGTATGCCTACTTGTAAGTTTTGATTATAATTATATGTAATTATTTCTATATATGTCTTTATTTCTATTGTCTTCTACATTTGTAAAGCGCATTGGTATTACCTTCGGTAATTAAATGCGCTATATAAGAGCTAACTATTATTATTATTATTAGTTCTTACGGTGCCTTACGAGACTCATTTTAATACACAATTGTATGTCAATTTTCGTTATATATACACACGCCCACGTACGCACTCACGCACGCACACACTCACACCCACACACACGTCCATGACGCCCGCACTTATTTGCAATCAACCATGCAATCAACCTGTCTCTGTGGCTTGGTGTGTTTATCAAGAAAACCAAGTTCAGTTTCTGACGCGGGCGTTTTTAAATCGTTGCAGTTTTCCCAGAAGGTTTTTTTTTAATTTAGGCATTATTCAATCTTTTTCTGTTACATTTGTTTCTCGCTGCCAATGCTGCTTGTATTGATTATTTCATGACAAATATATATCTGTCTATATATAGAATAATTGTTTAAAATTAAAAAACTATTGCTTCATGATTAACCACCCAATTCAAAATATCAATGATAAACGGATTACACATATATTTTTATATTCCTAAAGTAATGTTGTATTTGTGAGCAAACTCGTCTTGGTATTGATTTTTGGACATGTATGCATGAATACGGAAATATGAGATTGTGCGAAAACCACAGGCAGGCAATATTTTTTGCCTCTCTTTTCCCCAAATCAGTATGTCAAAAATAAAACATTTATTCTTTATGATATAATCTAATATCTCTCTATAGTTTTGATAATACAATTTTGATAAATAAACTGAAATTCCTAGGCATGCCATTTGTTAATGTTTTTCTTTCTTCAATGGCTTAAATGCCGTATATCTACCGTATCAAAGCAGTGTACAAATATTCGTTTACACGTTTTAGCACCCATGCCCAAACAAAATAAGAGAAATCTAAGTTGTTAAGGGATAAATTAGGGACAAGTGTGACACCGTTATTCTATCTTTAAAAGTTATCTCTAATGAAAGTCAAAATATGGCCCCATGTATCCGATTCATTCACCTTCATGCGCCCTTGAAATAATCACATTACTGAATCGAATCTCACATCAGCCAGAAATCGACTATAAACTATGTATGCTCATTGCGATTAAAATGGGGCAGCAATGCTCATGGGTGAAGTGTCTGGTTCATCTAAAATCCTGAGAGTTTAACAAAATAACAGGTACACGAACTTCATAATAATTCCATAGACATATAAATATAATTATATGCTTTCACACTTTTAAATGAATCCACCTCTCTCTCTCCCTCTCTCTCTCTCTCTTTTTCTCTCTCTCTTCTCTCTCGTACTCTGTCCCCCCTCAAAATTCCCTTCGATTTTTCATATCAGTAGTCAGTTGTCAGATGAGATTATTCCACTAAATATCATCTACCGGAATGAGATGACTACATTTTGGGGTCCCAATTTCAGATTCCGGTGCCTTTTCACATTACATTTTTGGGAGGCGTAATCGATTGAATTTGTAATATAGCTCCAGCACTATTATTTATGTATCGATATGAACTATACTTTGACACGCTTACTAAGCTTGATTGGAATATACATTTCTCTCCACGACTATTGATTTTTCAATTTTATGAAACCCTGTCCCTCGACTTGTTTTTGAATTTTTATTATACCCTAGATTTATCGAATTTTCCATGCGACATCCTAACATTCCGAAAAAAAGAGGTAGACAAAGTATAATCAATTTCAAAATACTTTACGTCATCAAATGAAACAACGATTTATCACACAGTTACACAAAATAAAGCTAACCATTCCCATTTAAATTGATGATACACTGTGAAAACAATACTTATCAGCCTATGTATCTAAGTTCTGAAGAAAAAAATGTTGTTATATTTTATTCCACTTAATATTAGTCGTCTTAAAGATACGTTGTCCCTTTTGAAGCCAACAACAAATTCTGTAGAACTTTGCAGGAATTATGAATATGTTATGTATGTCCTATCTGTGAAATTTAAACATTAGCAGTGTCCTAATATTCAAACTATGCAAGGAAACCCGTTAACTTGCTAGACTTCACTGTCAGACACTATTCAGTGACTGACTGGCTTGTCTTCTTCTTCGGTAATAGCATACATAAAATGAGCTGTAAAGGGTGCATGAGCATTTGTCTACATCAATAACCCATTTCTTGTAATGGCCAAAATTAGACTGATTTAATCTTTGCGCAGCATAAAACGTACGACCATTCGGTTCAATGTTCTGAAAATCAGACTATTACTTACTGGCTCTATAGCTCTGAAGTCGATTCGACAACTAATAGTCGTTATTTTCCCACTTAAAGACATTTTCAAACATAGATTTTGTTTTGTTCAGTTCTCAGGAAAACAGCAAATTTTCCTAACACATCATCTTGAATAAAATGAAATATATACCTACATTCGGACTGGAATCAATGTTCATTAAGCTGTAATCTGCTTCGAAAACATCCGAGACGGTATCCTATTTCCATCAGGGAAATTCCATGAAATATACTTCCTCCCTCAGTGATATAATGTGATGTACGCATCGTATGAGTCTGTGTGTTTTATGTTTCTTTGAAAATGTTACTTCTTACCATCAGGGAAATTCCATGAAATATACTTCCTCCCTCAGTGATATAATGTGATGTACGCATCGTATGAGTCTGTGTATTTATGTTTCTTTTAAAATGTTACTTCTTTCCATCAGGGAAATCCCATTAAATATACTTCCTCCCTCAGAGATTAAATGGTGTACGTATTGTAAGAATCTGTGTAGTTTTTATTTTTCTCTTTAAACTATGTGATTCTGTAAGCGCATTGGTACTTTTTGTTTAAACCTCCTAAACAATCAATAATATTGATTTTATTCACCTGTGCTTCTTCTATAAATATAAGCCATGAACGACATATATACATTTATATGCATTCAAATAATGTCATTAATTATGTTTTGTACTTCTGTCAGGTGAAGATATCGTAATGTTTATAGAAACGCCACCTTTCTTACCTTCTCTTGTATTTGCACATTAATTCCAGCCACGAGTAGAAGTTCCACGATATCTGCAAGTCCGTTTTCAGTCGCCTCGTGAAGAGCCGATCTTCTCTTCTGCGGAAAGAAAAAAAAATCAGTACTTTTGTTGTTGTTGAAATTTGTGATATAATTTATCCCCTTTCATCTTTTACCAGCAAACTGTTCTGGCTCCCCCCCCCCCCAAAAAAGGGAACAAAGGCATTAAAACAACTAAATATCATACTAAAATGATATCAGATAAGACAAAGGTTTCATGGTCAGTAATGCATTATTATACATGCTTATTCTATTAGATTAATTGTTTCCACGTATCTTTAATATGATTTTACCACGTATGTAATTATGCTCATGTTAAAATATCAATATAAGTTTTCTAATAAATACAAAATACAAAATACATGATAGTTGCTTTGAGTAGTTGAGTGATAGATTACTAATGGTGCATGGAGTGTAAGATTGGAAGTAAGATGGTGGAATGAAGGGGGAACGTCAGGTGTTGTTGGTGATGGGTGCGGTTGTTGCATTGATTGTTGTTATGGTGGTAATTAAAGTGGTGTCAATGGCGATATTGTTGGCGGTTGAAGTTTAATGTTGTTGATGGTGATTATGGTAGGATGGTGTTGTTGTTGGTATTTGAAGTGCTAGTAGTGGTGGTGGGTGTGGTGGAGATAGTATGTTCTTTCTGAAGGAATTATGCATAGATTTGAATGAAGAGCGGACGTCTCGTTGAAAATGCGATAAAAGACCTTGAATTAGCCACAATTCTTTCTTTGGGGTTTTCAAATGTTTTATCGGAGGATTTTTCAAAAAGGGTCCCTCTCGAGACGATCTTCCCGATTTCAGGCTTTCAGATACTCAAGGAAAGATTTAAAGCCGAGCCGAGCCGCGTCGCACCACGACCTGATTGTTTAAGTAAAAGCCCACTCCAATTTGATTTTTCGAGTGCAATCGCGAAAAATAGAAATAAAGGAGATGAAGATCGCAACAAGAGGTTCAAGAAAAGAATAGAGGCTGTACAGGCGAATAAATGTTTTACGCAAGGCCTAACAAAAAAGATGTTGTATTGCCCTTTGCGACCGACCTAAAAAAAAATTGAAATCGACGGTCGGCTTTAAAAAAAAAATGTTAAAAAAAAAAAAATGTATTCAAAACTGAGAAATATCAGCCCAAAGAGGGAGTTTAAAAATTAAAAAAAGATTTTAAAAAAAGAAAGATTTCCGACCGACCGACCCATGTTTTGGCACCTAAAGGGCAATACAATATCTTTTTTTAGGCCTAATAGATGGAGACATATTTCTCACAAAACCAGAGTAACCAAGCACTGCCAATAGTTATGAAAGACCGGCCCCGAGACAGGATTTGTGGTCAACAAGATGACGGATTGTCATTCCTCAGACACCTTTCTATGATCTCCGTATCACCTTACACGATTCATCAGTGTCATTAATAGGCTATTGTAAGAGCAATATCTAGTCTGATCGATTTCTTGATAGCCTACGGATAGCCCTCGGAGAAACTTAAAAGAAACTGTACATAACGAAATCCATCCAATGGTCGCTTTAAAAGAAATCTAGAGACCTGTATAATATAGCCATATCACGGATATCATGCAACATCTATGATAGCCAGTGTACTTTTATGGAAAAAGATATGACTCGTGCATATTGCCAATCTATATAATCGTGTGACCCCCCCCCCCCCCCCCCCTTTGCGATCTAAAAAGCAGGTTGTTTGTTTTGGGGGTTAAAGTTAATCGCGTACCAATCAAGGATTGATTTCCTAAGCGAGGCGAAATGAATATTTTGTTTACTTGGATATAGCCTGCCTGTAGAATGACAAAGAGTATGGACAAAAATTATGACAAATGTCAAACTTTCTTCATTATTCGAAATTTTTGCAGAAAATGAAAAATAAACTTTCCTTGATTGTTGATTACTCTAGAGAGGAAATAAATCAGTTCTTTTATAATTGTATATATATATATATATATATATATACATATGCTGAGCACCTAAACATTACGAAATAAACAGTACGGTGGGCTGTACTGCAAGTAAAGAAGAAGAAATCTCTCATGCCTCGTTCAAATATATGTACATTGGTTGGATGAAGTCATCATATTTTTACTGTAATACTAATAGCGATAGTGAAGGAGTTCTTAAATCCTTAAAGAAAAAACAACTTCTCGTTATCTTTTTAAAGCTTTTGTCGCGATCTTATTGGGCATTTCTAATATTCACGTATGATAGACCTATGTAGGCTTATCTAAGACTATAGGCACGTCCGAATAAATAATCGATATGATCGACATTTTAAACTCTAAGTATGTCAGGAAACCACCGCTTATTGCATGATCATATTGCATAAAATATGAAATTTGGACTTCTGTAACAAAACATTACATTTAAGGAGTTAAACGAATGTAATATATAGTAGGGGGGGGGGGGTCATACATTTGCCCAACACTTTTGATTGTGCACGATGTTAGGCCAAATTGTGTGTCCAACCAGCTTAGTGCATTCCTGGTACCTTAATTTGGATAATCTTTTGTCCAGTTAGAGTGAAAATACAGGACAGTTACTTCTACTAACAAATATTACCAAAGTTGAGCAGAATGGATTGTGATGTAGTCATTGGACAACTCTCCCGTTCTGTCGTGTACAAAAATATAATTAATTTCATTTTTTGCTCAAGTGCCTTCTACCTTGGGCACTACTCAAATATATTATGGATGGAATGTCCCAAACTGGTTGGACACATAATCATTCTAGTGTATTTTTAAGAGTGTACATTTTCAATAAAAACAACATGATGTATATGCCTCTTTCATCAACTAATTTTAGGTATTACAAGTCGATATTTCTGTTTAAATTCTATTTAGAAATACGGAGGGTCAGACAGGTGTCAAGTGTCAAATTTTAGCTGTCAACAAGGTAATTGGTCATATATTTATAGCATCGTTACCATTTTTATTACAGTTTTCATGACTTGTAAAAAGGTTGAGATACAAAAAGAAAATTTTGGATCTGGCAATGGCAAGAAAAGTCGAGGGACAAGGGAGAAGAGAAATAAGAATTGTAGGGAAGTCTGTGGAGATGGCTGGAGAACAAAGAAAAGAAAGACCTGGGTAAGGGGGAAGTTCATGGCAAAGGCTAGAAAGTAGAAACAGAGAGTTGTGGAATGGCATGGTCACCAAAGCAATAGATGCGGTACGTAGAGATGGAGAGAACGGCATGTATATCGGTAATGACTGATGTCCTAGGGGGTAGTTATCCGGGGGTGATTTTCCAGGGGGTAATTGTCCTGGTACGTTACAAACTGTCTGTGTGGGGTAGACTGGTCATCAAATTTTATGACCAAAATTATATGATTATCAAATTATTTTTTAAAAATGACCTCTTTGAAACCTGCGATGTGTAGATATGCAAAAGGTAGAAGACTGTATTATTATATATTCCACATAATTCTAAAATACTGATGACTATTACAATGGGAATATCAAATTATGACACAATATGTAATGGATACTATCAATTAATATTCTGTATTTATCAATATTTGGAACACAAACCATTCATACATGTACGTGTTTGTTGTTATTATTATTATCATTCATTACTAGAACTACAATGACTAAGTTTGTCAAGCGATGACCGCCAGTCACGGACATACATGTACAGCATGGCAGACCCTGGGGCGGAAATGGTCGCCCCTCCCTACTGCAAAAAAGAATGGTGGTAAAACTAATATTCCTATTCTTAAAAGGGCTGTCAGAGACTTGACGTTTCTGAAAGTTGTCAAAGATTTCGGCGACACGAATGTTGGAAACTCTTTCGACCCTTAGGTCATCTTCGGCCGTAAGACATGGACTCACTGTTTAAGAAATTACCGGTTTTATGAAAGACGTTGGAAAGTCAGGCATAATGTTCAGGCGCGTTGTTCATGTTGCAATAACATGAATAATCGATGTGGTTCAACTAGCAAGTAGATATGACTCACTCATAAACGGAATCGACACACAAGAGGCAATTTGAACACGGGAAATGTAATTATCTACCTCTGCCATCGATAACTTCCTCAAGGTTCAAGGTTCATTTTATTTCTTTCTTTCACAACATTTTTACATATAATAATAGAACAAAAAACAGCATAAGAAAAAACAATTTAAGTGCAATTTTAAGTCGATATATAATCCAACTGAAAGAAAGTGGAGACCTTAGAAAAGCTGGGCTTGTAAGAGCAAGGTCCCCATATAATAACATAATCCATCAATGTTTCACTTTTAAAAACATGTTAGCACGCAAGCGTATCACATCTAATCCATTATGACGTCACATTAAATGTGGAATGATGGGTAATTGGTAGGGCATTCAGTCGTGTTGTTAACCCTTCAATAATGTGCTAATGGCGTCTTACTTAATGGACCTTGGAGGCCATGGGGTTATTATGGGAAGAAGCGATTCATCAGTCTTGAAACGAAACTGTATTCTGCCTCTTTAGGGTGTCCATCTTGTCTATTTTCTTAAACCCTAAGTGTAAAGTTTGCCTTGATTCCCACGATATTGATTGTTTGATTTACCCCGTGTTTGCCTCGTTATCGTTTTCTCTCCGCATGATGAAACACCCGTCAAGAAATAGCGGGAGGAAAATATATTCATGGCTAGAGTGCCCAAGTCTGTGATTACGCGTTACTTCTAATAAAAAATAGATTACATAATGAACACAAAATACGTATTCAACAACAACCACAAAAAAGTAAAAATCGATTGGGTTTCCATTCGGACCATTCGTGGAGTTGCGTAGTGTTGCGTACCGACTACGCCGAGCGTACACTGCCCTACACGCAATCAATGAACATGTTTATTTTTTTCGCGTACATTCGGCGTAGACACTAGACGCGAAAAGTACGAATTTTTAACGTAAGTCTACGCAACACTATAATTATGCTACTATACGCCTTGCATACGCAATAGTACGCTACCCTACGCCGGTCCGTTGTGGCGTGCGCCTGTATTCAAGCTAACAATGGAAGTTACAAGGACGCAGGTTCGAAATTGAGTCACGCCTTTCGGATGGTGACGTTTAAAGGTCGGTCCCCAGACGTAAATAATCATATCTGATTGATACACGTTTGTAAAAACCCAATACACACACACACACACGCACACGCACACAGTGGCATGAATGCCCTGCCATAGTTAAGTACAACTTGAAGTCAGTCTTAGTCTTTGTGAAACACTCCCCTGGTCGTGAAAAACGATCAAGTGCAGATTTACAGCTTTAGAATATAAATATCCAATTTTATTCAACTTACCTCATTGAGTACGTTGACTTTACACCGACAAGATAGAAGCGTCTTTACACTCTCGATGTGACCCAACGTGGAGGCAACGTGTAAAGGGGTGTTGTCGTACTAGAAATATAAAATGTCAAATAGAGGAAACACCTTTTTTAAATGAAGGGGAAGACGTAAGAGTTCAAATTTTGTCATATCTACATCTAATTATTTAAAAAAACGAAAGTTTATCTTGGATTGGAAGTGGCTTAGTTAATTATTGTTGTTATCATTATTATTATAATTATTATCATTACTGTTAATATTATAAATATCATTTTGATTACGATGAAGATGATGATTATTATTATTTTTATCATCCTCTTTATCATTACCACTATTATCATTAGTATAATAATAATAATAATAATAATAATAATAATAACAATAATAATAATAACAAAGGTAATACTGATCTTACTTTTATTATGCTATTTAGTATTATTAATATTAGCATAAATATTCTCAGTAAAATTAATAGTAGTAATATCATTTTTATTATTATTTTCATCATTATTATTATTATTATTATTATTATTATTATTATTATTATCATTCCTTCACTATTATTATTATTATCAGTGCTATCATTATTATTATTGTTATTATGACTATCATTTGTTATCATAATTGCTATTATTATCGTTATTACTATTATTTTCATTATCATTATTGTTGTTATAATCAATATTATTATTATCAGTGGCGTAGAGATGACTTAATTATTGGGGGGCACCGTTCCCGAATACAGTATGAAATTTCCTATATTGGAAACACTTACCATTGCCTTACTGTTGAGATTACACCTATTTGAGGCTAGGACCTTGATGACAGAGGGGTGATCATTTTTCGCTGCAAAATGGGCTGCCGACATGCTTTTCTGTTGAAAAAATATATTGACAATGTTTTATCCTTTGATTAAAAGTGAAATTCTCCTGCTTGTATAATTGGATTCATCACCATATCGTTGCAAATTATACTGATTGCATAATTACATGAATACTGATAACATTATCAGACAATGATACTGATTGCACAATTATATAAATACTGAATATATAAGTACATACAATTAATACTGATTGCATAATTACATAAACACTTAAATTTCTTATTTGAGAACGCAAGCGTAAGGACACGACATCGCCAAGAGGTAACGTCTTTTTCTAAAATTACTACTGTCCATTTTCTCAATTTTGTGAGAAAGCAGAGCAAGCGAGCAAATGTATTGACATTTATTATAGAGACAATGCCAATGCGCCATTAAGATGCACCATAAATACGATGAACCAACCCGTTAACCGAAAAATTGTTAAGCGACTGTTAGTAATTTTAAAAATTAGAGGACTTCATCCATGCACCTCCCCCCAGCCTCCGGATCGGCCTCATACCCCTGTGACGAAAAATGAGCTGCCATTATAGCCATAGATACTTCACAATTTTGTTAGCTTCTGTTCTTTATTACCATTTTGGGGTTAATAAACTGTTCAGTTACACGACGTACTACTCACACGTACTTCTAGAATGATGCAATTAATCTCACTTAACAAAATGAGAACTCCGTGCTTTGCTTGAAATTTTCCAACTTTACATCAACCAGCGAGTCTTCCGTCACAGACTTTGATTACTAAACATGTATACAGCGTCCCGAGACAACCCCAAAGCAGCTTCACATTGGTGTAAATATTTAGAATTGAATGGGAAGCGTGGTAATAACTGAAAAGACCCTGTGTTCTAATGTAGTTAAACATTTATGCATATTTCTCTCCTGAATCCTTGGTTACCAACTAATTTATTCACCTCCTACGCATTATAGCATCTCTTTGGATGGAAATCACTTTGCATTGGAATCTACAAGTTGTTATGGTATGGAGGGCAAGTTAACGCGTTTTATTCGTCAAGAGAAACTTTTTTTCAAAAGGTATCCATAGATTTAATAGTAAACAGGTTTAACAACAACAACATGGTTTAATATGTAAGCATACGGTAGGCGATTATAGAAGCGTTATAGTCTCAGATCGGAAAGTAAGGACCCTGATGGGGGGGGGGGACGTTTCTCGAAACCGTCATTAGTCTAACTCCTTAGACATCCCATTGGAACGTGTTTTATAGAATTAACATGCGTTTCTATGGGATGTCCACGAACTTAGACGTAAGACGGTTTTGAGAAACTTGCCTCTGTGTGCTGTGTGATGAAGTAAGCGTTTGTGCATGCAAACTACGTCTTACGAAGAAAGTGCATCATCCTTCTAAAAACCAAAGTCGGTGTCAACGTTAGTATAACACATTATTAACTCTAACCAATTAACGTCAAACAGTACGTATACAGCATCAAAAACGTTCTAGGGCTACGTCAAGAAACCACTAACAACGATAAGCTGCTTGTTTGTTGAGCTATGAAAAACGAGAAAACATGCGTGGCATGACGTCGCATCCATCTTCAACATTTGAACATTAAAAAGGAGACATTGAACTCTAAGCGGTGTGTGAAGGGGATGGTTAATATTGATCATATTGGCCCGAATTCACAAAGGAGGTTTGTCGACAAACCGAGGTTTATGTACGTCATATGACGCGTTTTGACGCGTTTTTTACAAACCTAGTTTGTAAATAACAAAAGGAGGTTTGTCGAAACAAGAAGTTTGTCGACAAACCTCCTTTGTGAATTCGGGCCATTGAGTTTGTCCAAAAAAAGCAGTGCGTTGACAACCAAAGAGCAAAGCTTTAGATTAGACCGTTTATCTTTGTATCTCTTTTTCTTAAAGTCTCTCACACACTTTCCTGTTTATTTTCTTATTCCTCTCTCTCTCTCTCTCTCTCTCTTTCTCTCTCTCTTTACCATATGCCTCTGTATTTCTCTTACTCCTCCAAACACGTTCTCTTACTTTCTCTCTATCTCATCTATCCCCTAGAATTAAAAAAAACTCAGGTTTTCATTTCTCCCTCCCTATTTTGTCATAAATCGACTTTACTTCCTCACTCGCCTCATCATAATGAAGGAGAAAAAAATCCCTAGAGATTAATAACCATGCAACCGCAAAAATATAATCTCCGTGCTGCAGTTATTACTATTGTTAACCAATACTGAAAACATATCATGTTTCCGGGTTCTTTTACTTCTGGGGCGAAGAGGAAAGTCAGTTTTGTTTGTTCTCAATTTTCCTATCGTAGCAGTTAATATCTAGATCTGATTTTGTAAAGACACGTCTAGTATTATACTGTGCTGTGTACAAATCTTGAGATAATTATGGCCTGAAGGGGAAAAATTTATTGTCGAATGACACTTCTTATTCTGCTCTCAAAATCAACAAGTAAATGTGCAAATTGTTCAGAGTCTGATGAATGTTCACAGGAGGAGGTTGATGAAAACAGATTTGTTTTTAACAAAGTTATTGATTTTAAGACTAACGGTATGCCAAAAAACAACGACAAGAACAAAAACAATACACCTCACAAAGAAAAAAGAAAGGAGGGGCAGCTAGTTAAAAATAAATTGCAAAATATATGGCAGGAAAAATGTTATGAAGGCACGTCTAGTTGTGTATTCACGACATTCTTTTGGTTATAAAACCTTGTAGTTGTTAATTTAATTTGGTTATTTCGACCAGACATTCTCCTTCATATTTCGCGGTTCAATAAATATTCTTCCTCCCCCCCCCCCCTTTTTTTCGGGGGGGGGGTCAATTTCTAATAAAAGGTTGTCATGATTTGGCGAGGCAACACCAAAGTGGGGCATAAAATTGGCCAAATATTGATAACACAAATATAATAATACAGTGAGTGATGTATTGAGGAAGCAACACATTGTACTCCTGTGTATATATATATATATATATATATATATATAAGTGCTGAACTCAATCCTCTCTCTTTCTTTTCGTTCTTTTTATTTAAAAAAAAAAATTTCCTTTCTCTTCCTCCTCTCTCTCTCTCTCTCTCTCCCTCCACTTACTCTGATCGGTACATTTCGATCTACACGAATTAAAAGAAAAAGCTTTAATATTCTTTAAACTATCCAAACAACGCCCAAAGGAAGAAAAAACGGCGTAAATAACCATAATTTGCAAATCATATGAAAAAAAATGAAATTTCTCCTCCCAAATGAAGAAAATATGTAAATTGAGACACAGATTTTTAACCAATAAGCTCATAATCCTACGTGCCCTTTGCCACGCTGGATATATGGGTTATGCATGTATTATGAGTAAGTGTTTAGCCTTTATCAAAGGTGTGGTATTGTAAGGCTATGAAAACAGTAGAGTAGTAATAGTAGCAGTAGTAGTAGTAGTATATTAGAAGTAGTAGTAGTAGTAGTAGTAGTAGTAGTAGTAGTAGTACTACTACTACTAGTAGTAGTAGTGGTAGTAGTAGTAGTAGTTGTTGTAGTAGTAGTAGTAGTAGTAGTAGCAGTAATAATACTAGTAGTAGTAGGTAGTAGTAGTACAACGTAGTATTAGTAGTAGTAGTAGTAGTAGTAGTAGTAGCAGTAGTCTAGTAGTATGGTATTGGTAGTAGTAGTAGTAGTAGCAGTAGTAGTAGTACAATGTAGTAGTAGTAGTAGTAGTAGTAGTAGTAGTAGCAGTAGTCTAGTAGTATGGTATTGGTAGCAGTACTAGTAGTAGTGTAATATAGACGAATTCTTATCTAACAAAATTATATTTGATAATGTGAGCAACTATGTACCAATATTGGATATAAATGCAGTTTAAGAAACATGTAAAAACAAAAAATAAGCAAATTTCTTTCTGTTTTAAAAAAGATTTATACGAATTTTGTTCGCGATTTTCTACGACCTACGCTCTCTGAGTACAGAATAGCTTTATACAAAATTGCAGAAGTTTAATTTTCATTTCAAACTGGAATCAGGTGATTTAAAAAGTCTATAAATGGATCGGATGATAATGAACATTATGACCAAGAAGCTGTAGGGTGTCTGAATGAGCTAATAGGGACTTTTAGATTTGCGTGGACTGATACGTGTGACGTCCATTCAAGGCAGTGCATTAAAAGGACGTCGGTCGTACAATCCAAGTTGTCGTTGTGCAAATCTAAAAAGTCCCTAATACCGCGCTGGCGTATTCAGAAGAAATACTGCTCTAGATTGCAAGATGGTTGATAACGAATTGTTTAAAATAGACTTATGCAGGAATGCATTTAATTGATGGACTAAGTTTTTCATTACACCTATTCTAATTCACTGATTTTGCAAGCAAATTGACGTAAAATCTTGAAAAATGAGACAAATTGAATTTGGACTTATATTACAGCAGTATCATACTTTGATCGAAATTCAACGATGCAAATGTATATTATAGGGCGGACGGAATTCCAATTTACAGATCAAATTCTGTAGGTATTGTTATAAACTTAACAAGAAAGCATAAACTTTATCATCTTCAAAACGAGTACTTTTCTCATCCTACTATGTTACCTATGCTCTCCTCGGTAGAGATGGGCAATTAAATGTGAGTCTTTTCCCGTGTTTCAGCACACATTTAGGGAGAATTTTGATCAAACACAAAATGTATGACGCCTTTTTTCAAACGCATTTCATCGTGTTTCTTGCTTTTGTAATGTTAGCGGCAATGCTAGTCTATAGCTCTGACGATATTCTAAAGCCCCCCGTCCTAGACTGACGAATTGTCGTCTACCCATTGTCTTTGCTATCACTGTTCACGGAGACATCAAACAAAATAATGTAGAGCGAAATATCGTCTTTCTCAGCAAGCCGGCGACCATTGTATTATTATTATGGCAATAAAAAGCATGTTTAGTAAAGACGTTTTTGATTACATGTACGGAGACGAAATGGCTTTCTTTAGGGCGCATTCTTTTTGAAGAGTTAACCCTTGCAGGAAAGGACCTACTTTTAGGGCTAAATTGATCACAAAATTTCTTCAATTTGGTAACAAAATGCTCTTTTAATGCTACATTGTTAACAATAAAATGTAATGTCTCTAAAAGTAATGTACATGGGCGTCGATGTTGTCGAAAAGTTTTTTTAAATGGCAATTTTTTATATAAAAACGGTAATTTTGAATCTCTTAACATGTTGCCAATTGAAGGATTTGAAAGATTATTTCACATTGAAAATTGATGGTTTGAAACGCAATATAGCAATGAAACAGAAATGAATGCAGTGTGTGCAAAAATGTTCTCCCTTGCCCATGCATCTGGCATATTTTTAAATCTCTGAATCAAAAGTTATTGAGCCAAACCACAAAATGTGGAATGATTGTCGCGAAAGGGTACATGGACTATGCATATAGCTTTATCATGCACTGAATCACTACACGCTATATAGAGCTTGTTTATCAACTATTGTAACACTAAACATCAACTACAAGAGCCTAAACAAACATTCATCGTTTAACAGCACTGTCTATTCCACTATTACATTATGGAGTACCGAAGTGCTAACGACATATTCACTCGTCATCCTGGTTATTGTTTCAAAACAACAGAGCCTGTGCATGAGGTTCACCGCGACATCATTCAAGCAACGGGCTGGAGCAGGGGCAAATTCTGTGTTTGGCGGTGGTGTGATCACCACACCTCTATTTGGCACAAAATTGTTGGGACCACCAACCTTGACATCTTGACCAGTATGATGTCACATTTCGGTACTCAATCTATAATCATGATACCACGCCGATTGATTACTTTTATATTATATGTATTTGCATCATACCTGGTTATTATGATACAAATATCGGAGTGTAAATCCCCCCAAATCATTATTGTCTCATTTGGGAGGTAAACACTTCAATTGAGTGCTTGGTGTGGCCAGCTTTTAGACTGATGATTGATTATTTAAATAATGATGTGCGATGAGTCATATTAAGCGGATTAGTGACATGTATACTTTTAAAACAACAGATGGCGCTATATATCGGACACTGGCAGTGTCATCGCACCATCTAACCGCGGACCTTCTACAGTCCATGATCTAACTCGGTTTTAAACACCAACTGTTGCTTTGTGGGTCAGCAAACAAGGCAAGATTAAGGCTGCATGTAGTGCGTGTAACTGAAACTTGCATGTGAACTCTATTATTAGTGTGGTAATATGGTTCCCTTCAATTATAAAAAACTGTGTCGGGTAATGATCAATAAACATATTTTCCTGGTTGATTTCTGCTACCCAACCTCACAAGGCCATCCAGTTTGTTAGTCATCACACACCAACATCAATAATCTATAACTGTTCCATATTACTTACCGCTCTTTCCTGTTCACGGATCATGCAATGGAAATAGATATTACAAATAAATATACAGCACCGTTGCCATTTTTATGACATAATGAATAATAGTTGCTTGCGTAAGAAGGATCGTTTTCATGGCGGTTTACATGATCAGAATTGATTGATTTACTGATATTCAATTTGGAAATATATCACGTTTGAAAGTCAAGGAGTTCGTGAAACCTTTCTCTGAACACAAAAGTGAATGGTTGCCCCGATATCGCACCTAAAGATAAGGTTAACTTCTGGTAATGATAAAATCGAATTCTTACAGAATCCAACCAAACTTACACTGAATGTTCAAAATTACAAATAAATGACATGTGCCGAACACTTTTGGTAGAAAATGTATAGGGGCTGAGTATTGAGCACAAAAAGATAAAGAAATCAAGCTAGGTAAGTAGGCCCGACACCAAGTGGTCAACACAGGTCACCATTTGCAAAATTAATGAGAGTTGTGGTTTTATTGAAGATGATTTCCAGCAAATTTGTGTGAGGTTGTTTTTATTTTACGGGTTCAAACAATCAAGCTAATGCAGAATAAACAATCCAGAATGAGTTATAGCCATGTTCTCTCAACATAGTATTACGATGTCCATACCAGAGCTCAAGATTACCTTAAATTCTGTCAAATGTTGATAACTGGATAGACATTTATCGAATCATAATTATGTTAGCCTAATAACAGCAGAGAATATCGTTTCGAAATGACATCAAACAATCATAATGGAGAGGATGCCTCGCAACATATTTAATGACATTATAAATGGAATCTAGATCATTTGAAACAACATCATCTTTAGAGAAGTAATTCAAGTGCCATTAACAAAATAGTGGTAGATTTTAAAATTGTGAATGAGTGCCTGTTTGATTGATTGATTAACCAATTTATTGATTGACTAATTCGTCCCTATTTTCACGAAGTGACGGTAGTGAGGAAAATCGTAACGCAAAGTGAATGCAAATTTTATTCACTACCGTCACTTCGTGAAAATATTATTGATTAATCGGTTGACTGATTGATTCATTAATTGAATGTTTGGTTGATTGGTTGACTGACTGTCTGAATAAATGATTGATTGACAGACAGGCAGGCAGACAGACTGAACAATGAATGAATAGAATAATCATGAACTTACGTTTGCTTGGGCATTGCCGTCAGCTCCCTTAGAGAGAAGCAGTTCAACGATGCTTGCATGACCCGATTCGGCAGCCATAAGAAGAGGTGTTTTCCCTTCCTGTACTCAAGAGATATTAACACATTGAATTGTATAAGCATCGCCTATGTGAATTTACTTATCCTTAAATCAACATATTTGGAGGAAAAATGGAGATAACGTAGAGTTCATGAAACGGATATAAATTAAATGGACAATATCTGCATGCATGTTGAGCATATGATCTCATTAATCTTCAAATGAACATATTTGGAAACTGTGAAGATGAGTACGTAGATTTCTTGAAACGGATATGAAACCAATATCTGCATGCAAGTTGAGTCAGTCTATATTTTATCATATTTATGAAAACTAAATTTATTGTGTTCCACTGTAATTCTGTGAATGAAGGCTAGTTTCGTTGCACGAGTATAGGCTAGGCATTTCCAGTGCAAACCAAAGCATATTGGCTCAACCCTAATTACAGCTATAACCGTATGATAGATTAGAAAACCTATATTATAACCCTTGGATGCAGGCGTTCTGACCAGTTTTAAAAATATATTATAAAACAGAAAATAATTCCAAAACCCAACGAATGATTTTTGTTATACAACGTACCTCATTTCTAATGTTAATCTCCAGTTCATACTCGAGGAGTGTGGAGACCATGTCAACATGACCATTACCCGCCGCTAGATGGAGTGATGTAGAACCATCCTGTTTGTGGAGAGAGAAATATCAAACGATACTTATAGCTTGAACAAAATGCCTATAATTAATTATGTATTTAAATTGTGAACAGTATAAACAACAGTTTTCACCATAGTTTTGTTGTATTATAGTATAACTCGAAAGGGAAAAATATAACCCTAGTTGGTGTCAATAGGCAGAATCGTCGTTTAATTCGGGTGATTGAATTGAAGTAAAATTATTGTTTGTTTTTTTTTCCTTTTCTTTCTTAAAGGTACTATGTCCCATTTGCAGGCCAAAAAAATGAAAAAGTTAAATTCCAACTGCATTTGAAAAATAATACTAATTTAGAACTTCCGTAAAAAAAGTGGGGGTTGAAATGTCTTCAAGTGGGAAAATAACGACTATTAGTTGTCAAATCGACTTTAGGGTTATAGAGCCCAAAAGTAATAGTCTTGATTTTCAGACAATTGTACCAAATGGTCATACGTTTTATGCTGCGCAAAGATTCAATCAGTTTAATCTTGGCCATCACAAGAAGTGGGTTATTGATGTAGACAAATGCTCATGTACCCTTTTACTCTTTTCATGTATGTTATTACCAAAGAAGAAAAAAGCCTGTCAGTCACTCAGTAGTGTCTGACAGTGAAGTCTAGCAAGTAAACGGGTTTCCTTGCATAATTTAAATATGAGGACACTGCTAACGTTTAAATTTCACAGATAGGACATACATGACATATTCATAATTCCTGCAAGGTTCTACAGAATTTGAGGTTGGCTGCAAAAGGGACATAGTACCTTTAACGTAATTTCATGTTCATGTTATAGCTGTATTAAATTGCATTCATTCAAAGTATACATGTACATCAGATTACACTAACAACTACATCATTATGATCAATCATTTCAATTATTAATCAGTCTTCATGTATGGAAATGTGCATGAAGATAAGTAGTGATATAGACCACGCCTACTGACATTTTGGGAAAATATGCCGAAACAGTGATTAATTTCAATCTAAAGATAAGAAAATGGAATGATGTATAGTGTAAACTTACGTTTGCTCTTGCAAATTTGTTGCATTTGACTTTAGCGAGGTACTCGAGAGCTGAGACTTGGCCGTGTTCAGCCGCCACGTGCAGAGGAGATTTTCCACCCTTGAAAATACATACAAATAAAAAGGAATGGTTGAATTAGAGTCATAGTAATTGCAGTCGACAATCATATTTATTCATCGTAGGGTAGTATAAGACAATGTACGCATAAGTAAAAACACTTCCATATAATACCAACTGTGCCTTTAATTGTTATAAGTATGCATCGTGGCTATGCCTTCTATACAAAAGAGTATTACGATCCAACATTATTCATCATATTTTTGGACAACAGCAATAAGGAAAATGATTGATTGATTGATAAATAGATACGTAACAGATGTATAATTAAACGTGAATATTATCGGAGGGAAATCATTTCAAATCTCATAATGCAAATATATCATTGCATCACAAACTTTATACCTTACTTAAAATTTCATTTTTTTCCCACAAATATAACGTAACGAAATATTGCGAGTCATTTGGAACTACAGTTCCTTATGATTAAGACTAAAAATGTGAAATAACTCATTTTACTAAAGAAAGGTGCTAGTCTGTATAATGTCATTTATTCATTTACAGCTTTCTTTTAGAAGGTCTTTATATATCAATTATACACAAATGTAAGTAGTGTTTCTTCAATCAAATAATTATTTATAATGCAGTATATAAGAAAACTGATACAGGCATAATTATTTTAGCGAAAGATGCTAAATATGTGTTCATAGTTACAGCTATATTGATCGCACAAACCTCCAAATCTCTACGACACAACATGCTGAAGAACAATTATATGCAAAACAATGATCTCTCAAACAATATAAATGCATTGTACGATACGCACTACAAGTTGACAATGAATTCGGCAAGGAAAAAATGTTTAACTTATGCTAATTCCATCTTACACGAATAAATGAGATCATGCAATAAAAGAAAAAAAAACATAAACAAACCACGATGATAAGTAAATAGCGCAAGGGAGCTCACACTGAGTCCTTAAATTGCATAACTGGGAAATAGACTGAATTAAAAGAAGGAAGATACTTTTTTCCATTTTGCTATATGCACTTAAATGAACGTATATAGCTTCAATTGCATTTCTTCTTATAGTCAAGAAAGTTTTTTTTTTTTTTTTTTTTTTTGGGGGGGGTATTTTTTTTGTAAATTTAATTTCAAATTGAAATTGTTTAGGTAATGAACTTAATAATCTGCATCTTACACGTATGTGATAATGTTCTAGGACAACCGAACTGTACCATTACCACAAGCTTTGTAGGCCTACGGATGTAACAACAATTATGGTGATGTGATGGAACAATCATTTGATGTGACGACATGCTACAGTATAACACATTCCTGACACGATGACATCACGGCTACATTTTTCAAAAGAACAAATCGTCATGCAATACCAAAATGAACCCCGTCGACTGTATCCGTACAACGAAGACCCGGTCAAAACAGCGACAAACAGCGACATGCCGGTAACAACCGCGTCAAAGCATGCGGTATACCTCCTTTGATCTCTTCTCCAGTAAGGAATCGGACCGACGCCTTTTCTTTTTCTTCTCATGCGGTTCCTTTTCAGGTTGCCACCGTCCTTTTCTGACCATTCTCTGTGAGAACGACTCCTCACGCGGTTGCTCTGGTGTGTAGTTGTTATAATAATCATAAGCCTCACTCAGTTCCTGCACTGAAGACTCATTCAGGCGACGGCAGAGGTTGGGATTAGATGAACTTAGCTCACTTTGAGCCGCGATCAACGACCAGCCCGATGACGTCGCGTTGTTCGAGAGGCAGTTCGCGGCCAGCGATGACCGACGTCGAATTTGGTCGAGTTCGTTTGGATTTAACAACCTCTGATAGTGGGTGTTGAAAGTAGTATATTTAAAGAGAAGAATGTAACCTAAATGAAGCTCAAATTTGGGTTCCACAATCCCAAACTCCATAAAGAAATATTTGATTTTCATGTGAAACAGAACATTTTCATCACGAACCTCGTGTTAAATTCTTTGCGGTTTCATAAACTTTGACGATTATAAGACTTATAAGAGGGATGGTTCTCAGTTTCAAGTATCTTTAAAAAGGAGGAAAAGATAGGATGAAACTTTTCATGCATGGATCTACCTTTTTTTAAATAACATTTAAAGTCTCTCTCTCTCTCTCTCTCTCTCTCTTTCCACGCCTCCCTCCCCCTCTATCTCTCCAAACGGTTATTAAAATATTTGTAAAAATCCACAGCATTGCAACAAAACACAAATAACACGAAGAGATGTGGATGATGGAGTGAAAAGGGTCACGTCACACAAATTAATACAGGTGTCTTAAAGATAAAGACCGATAATGTTAAAATTGCGGTTCAAGGGTTTTGGGTGCAAAATATCCATTCAATATTGTTTAGATATTGCCTTCAGAGGTTTAAATGGCAATATCTCAACCTAAATTCGCCAAAAAACAGAAATAAATGCCCAAATGCCCAATATTGAAGTGCATAATAATTTACCAAATATATCAATTAGTAGGCGGTTTCCTGGCAAAATTTGTATCTTCACGTATTTAGTCAAAACATATTCTTTCACATGATTGGTGATAAGAGCTTCCATTTCATTTTAAGAGAGGGGGGCGTTTCCAAAACTGGTCTATACCTTTAGACTCACAAAACACCAACAAGTGTGTACTTACCATTCTGTAGATTTTGATCAAAAAAGTAATTACAAAATGTAATAATTATTTAAAGATGATTTCTTGTTATTATATATAATTAATTGGTATTTAGACTCATTGGCAGGTTATGTTTTTGTTCAGTGGCATCGTAATTTACTTAGCAGCAGTGTAAAGTTAAAAGATAAAACTGATCAATAAGACAAGGCAAACTCTCTGAATCAAAACTCTCTACACGAAAACACTCTAAATATGTTCACTTCTGTCCTGCAATAAACATAACGAAATATAGAATAAACATCAGGTACATGATGAACACAGACCTAAAATATCAGATGTGGTTTATTGCATCCCCTGTTTTCGTAATGAATGTGATATAAAACATTGGCCTGAACAAAATTTCGACATCTTTGATTATGACGAAACCTATTTTGTCCATGATTTGAAAGCAAACGAGAAAAAAAATAATCAAAACAAATGATCATAGAGTTAATTTATGAACTATATAACTGACGACGTTATAACCCATAAGGATTGATAATTACCTCAGTACAATGTGATTTTTAGACAACATGTACTGAAATATATGTACAGCAAACTTGATAGTCGCCATCGCACCTCTATTATGTAATATTCATAACATTATGAAATAAAATGAATAACCAAAGAAACAAATAATTGAATCAAAATCGAACGGAATGAAATCAAATTTTAGAAAAACTTACGTCGTCTTTATTTGTTTTTTTCTCCGCGAAGGAATCTACGCTTCTGGTCTTCTTCTTCACTTCTGTCGGTTTCCCCATGGCCATGTTGCCGATGTTGCCCATCATGTTGCCTGCTGCACTAAACAAGCCAGTCACCTTGTTTTGTATAAGTTAAACCACCACAATGTCCACCGTGAAATGGCGAAGTTAGGTAACCATGTACCAAGAGGGTATGTTGTAAACCATGATGTTGTGTACCATAATTGTGTGTACCATAATGTTTTTTTTTACCATTGTGTTGTATACCACCAATGTGTACCATGGAGTTTTTTTATAAGGTCGTGTACCACGATGTTGTTCACGATTACGTGATGTTGCATACCATGATGTTAATGTGTACCAAGTTGTTACATAGCATGTTGTTGTATATGTGTACCACAATTATTGTTTATCATGAAGATGTATACCATGAAAATGTTTCACATGTTTTGTTCAATGAAGTTGAATTAAATGAAGTTGAATACCGTCATGTTGTGCATCATTACGTTGTTGTATACAATGATGTTATAAACCACGATAGTGTTTTCCATGAAGTTTAGGCGAATGTTTTGAATGAAGTCGTGAATTATTTTTGTATTATGATGGAACGGAACACGACACATTATGAAAACAAAATGGTTGTTTACGATGGGCGTGGTGAGAAAATTACCATGCAACAATACATGACAAATATAATTACATCAAAGACGAGCGGTATAGAGATGGTGATGTTAGATAATTGTTTTAATCATGTTGATGATGGTGATGATGACACGGCAAATATTAAAGTCATTATTGTCCATGCAAATATTTGTTGAAAGTAAGTGTGTGAAGTGTTAGGTTTAGACAGACACGGCAAGAAAAGGGAAGAACAATTGAAAACGTGCAATTAACATACTGCAAAGAATACACTTATACCTATTATATATGATACTCAAGAAATATAAACAACTGCATGTATATCTTATAACCTCAGTTAACGTAAAACTCATAATTTATAGACACAAAAAGTGTTCTATAATTTGCAAAACTAAAATGAACATGACTAATATGCCAGCAGGCGAACTAGGAAATAATTATGGTTATGACTGGGTGTTTTTTTTTTTTATCTAGCCTCTAAACAGTCTGTTGAATAAATGGTCTATGACACGATTTTGGCACTTTATTTGCCTAAACAGTTCAAATTTGTGATATACCAAATCAATGATATACCATGATACCAGAGAAATGTCCATGATTGTATATAACCAGGTTATGTAGTCGTGGCCGACGGTTCCGAGTCACAAATATTACTTTCAATTGGCTTTGTGCTCGTGACTCGGTCCGATGCCAAGACCTGGGGGTGTTTCACAAAGATCCTAAGTCAAACTTAACTCTAAGTTGGACTTAAAAATTATGGAGAGCCATTTGTAGCCTTAAAATGAAATATATTCAAAAGCAAAAATTGAAGTATTTTAGACTTTTCATAAGTTCCACATCAAGAACATTATATTTTTTTGACGACAGAAAAGATGGATGATTTGAATCAACATGTTATGCCTTTTAAAATTATTTTTACAAAATATTTTCAATGATGCTGCCGGCTTCCCATAAAAGTCCAACTTAGAGATAAGTTCGACTTGGGATCTTTGTGAAACACCCCCCAGGACCACTAAAAAATATGCCATCTAGGCCGGACTCGACATTTCTAGAAGAGAGCATTCAATGTCATTCAAATCACATATTACATGATATCAAAATATAAACACATGATATCAAAATAACACATGATATCAAAATAACACATGATATCAAAATGACAGTACATCAATAATCTACAGCTTTGGCAGATTCCAACATACGGTCAATATCGATATTGCAAACATATTCCTGTGAAAATATGGCAGTGTACTGGATATTTTGGCACCCAAGCATCCCATATATCGCATAATTAATAAGTGACATTATAAGCATGACATAATTATGAAGCAAAAGATTAAAAATAAATTATGCATTTTTATTTTGTTCAGCAAAAGCATGGAAATTCCATTATCAAGCAACTATGAATATACAATCTCAATCGCAAGGTAGCGAGCAAGAGCATGCATTTGTTTACATTTAAGAATCGAACAAAGATGTACAAGTAGCACAAGAATTCATTGTATGAAGTGAAATTTGATAACAGTATTAAGCAAATGAAGTATATTTATCATTTGTGGGCATTTAACATAATCACAATCGAAATAGACATGAGCAATGGTGTAGGTGCAAAGGAAAGTACACCCATCCCCTCCACCAAATTGCAAAGCAAAAAATATTTGTATGAGGTAAAGAGAGAAAGACACGGTGACGTGATAAAGTACAGAAGAAGGGCAAGGAATGAAATATGCTAAATGTACCACTTCTCCTATACCCCCACCCCCACCCTTCTCCGTGCCGCCTGGTTGCCGTGCTTCCTCGCGTCGCATTGTATCCACTTAGAGAAGGATTCGTACACCCCCCCCCCCCCCACCCCGCCTCCCCCGACATCCAGTGGCCCCTTAACGCCACTGCAAATGTGATTTTACACAACCAAGTTATGATACAATAAATGCGAAACAAATAGATATAGTCCTCTTTTGCAGCAATAGCAAAAACACCAAGCAATGAAGCACTAAGCAGCAAGGTCGAAAAGCATTTTTGAAGACCTTAATTTGAATGAATGGCATGTCTACATGATGGGGATCTTACCTGTTAAACAAATACGTGAAGCCTCTTACAAAAAAGGAATGTGAACTTACATTCATATATATTTTTATCAATTCTTTCTGTTCTGTTTTTAGCTTTCCCTTTAGAAATATGATTTCAGTTCTTTTAAGAACTAACACATCTCTCCGAGAAACAATATCCCAGTCATTAAAAGGACTACACGCATGGTGTACCTGTTTACAGTATCCTGACTCATCTCCCTCACTATGCAAACCTATAAAGAACACTTGAATATGATATTCATAACCATTGACGGAGCTCCATAGGATAAAGAATCATAAAGACCCTTCCCCTCCCCCCCCCCCCCAAAAAAAAAAAGAGAGAGGAAGAAAGGAAGGAAAAGGGGGAACATGGAAGAAGATGAAAAGAGCATAGGATCATTATGACCCCCCTCCCCCTCCCCAATCGAACGGCGGGGGAGGCAAAGTAGAGATAAAGAAAGGTAGGGAAGGAGAACATGAAAGAAGATGATACTGTAGAAGCATAGGAGCATAATGACCCTTCCCCCCACCCCCCCCCCCCTCCCATCGATCGCGAGCGGAAGGCAAAAAAGAGATAATGAAAGGAAGGGAAGGGGGAACATGAAAGAAGAAGATAGGAGCGATCACCATGAAATGAAGCAAACCAAAAACCAAAAACCCGCCTGATTTCTTTTCTCCTCCAGAGGAACCCTGATACACCCAATGACTACCGATCACCGACCGATTTTTACCCGATTCATATTTGACGTAGGCCGTGACAAGTCTTCATGGCTCCCACTCCTATTGTTAAGCACAGATACCACTCCGGGGAAAAAACTTGAAGTTAATGCTGACGCGATATCCTGTTGAGAAAAAGTGCCATTTCTACTCATTCGTCATTATTCCAACACCACATGTGTCTATCAGACGTTATAGCGGACCGGTAAGAAAATGAGAAATAAAGGTGAGGAATCCCATTTCGTGCAAGACATTTCCAAAATCAAGAAGAAAAAAACCTGCCGCAAAACATAGATGAGAGTCCGAAATCTTCGTTCTTTGACGTTTATACCTCCTTTTTTGTTTTTTAGTTTTTTCATTTTTTTTAACCAATGAAAGATAAAAGAATCGATAAACCTATGATAAAACAAACAACTAAAATAAAACAGAAAACGTAAGATGAAGCCTCTGATTTCTCATCATTGCTTTATAGTGTTTTGTATAATTTCAGAAAAATTTCTTCCCCAGATTTTTGTGCAGGGTAAATACAAATGGAAGAGAGGGAATCAAGATTAGTAAACATTCCATTTCACCGCGCCTTACCTTTGGCTTTTGAAACCTGGCAAGATCCTGACGATATTTCTCTTTAGCCTCTTCCAAATCAGTCTTGTAAAATTTGTCAATAATACTAGTTATTCGTTACAAATATGACTTTTGTTTTCTCAACATTGTGTATATTATATCTACATAATCGGTGTAAGCATAACGACGGGGGCGTGGCCACAGGAGTGTGACCCTCCCATTTGAATTTGTTTACATTTTTCTGTTTGTAGCACTTTCATTTAATTTCATTTATTTTTAATATTGTTTCAAAATAAACACTAAAAATGGCCTTTTCAGCCTTCATTAATTTCGTTTCCTTTCCTTTTTTGGGGTTTAAACAAGATTATGAAACACTGCAAGCGTGGTCAGAAATATGTGAAAATCATGATAATGTAAAGTTCTTTTTTTTTCTTGCCTGGAGGGGCTTTAAGCTGAATTTCGAACAATATACATTGTAGGTCCCCGCACATTCAAAATAGTAAAGCGACTTCCGTCACCCTGGAATTGGAAATAACATGTTATATTCTACACTGTTTTCAGTTGCAAAAGACCAAATGGTTGAGAAGTTATATGAATTCTCGGGAAACACTAGCAAACAATATTCGTCATGGTAATATTTTAATAATGATGATAATTAAATAATAATAATTAAAATTTAATTTCCGTTGTATTTGGGGGAACGGTAAAAAGTTTTCAGAGGAAACAAAATAGATATAATAATGAGCGTCCTGTAAAGAAGTTTTTTTTATTAATATCGCAATTGCATTCTAAATAGACTTTGATCAATATTTTTAGAGCACTCATGAAGATGCTAATCCTATTTTATTTTTTTTTGCTGCTAGCTTTAACGCAAGAAATATTAGCATCATTAGTCGCAGAGAATAAGAGACTTTTCACGCACAAATCTCCAGTCAAAAGTCTTCAAGAGACGGAAAATCCAATGAGGATCAGAGATTAGAGATCGACTGGTTAAAAATATTAACAGAGATTAATCAGATATAAGAGTCATGTTAAGGTAAAGATAGCCGACAGAAATATTTGGGGTCGAAATTACTTGATGATACGCGAAGTATACATGATTACACCTATATAATAGTTTAGACATGGAAATAGTAGTATGCTATAGACAGTGACAGTAATAGTTTGGATCGAGATACGCAAACTAAATAGGATATCTCTACCTATATGGTATATAATTCAGACAGTGATATATCGTATGCGACAGAAATACCTTTGATAGAGATTATATGAAATTGTATCGTGTTTACAAATCCGGCAGTAAATACATGTAGTACGTTTCTATTGAATGCATATAGTTTAGAAAAGGAAAATTATTATTCTATAAATAGAACCAGAAAGTGTTTTGATCAAGATTATGTAACAGTTTACCCGCAGTTAATAGTCTTTCTACCAGTGCAAGATAGTTTAGACGGAAATATTTTGCTATATTGATAGCGTGAGAATATTTACAGAAATACATAATTGCTGAAATTATTTTGTTACAGCGTATTGCTTTATAATACGTGACAAACATGAATAGGCCGATTTCTCTATGTACGATAATTTAAACAGGGAGATTTTCATTTTTCCCACATTGACATTAGAAAATTGATAAAAATGATAAGAAACTTAATTTGTCAGCAGAGCATACTGCAAGTGGCTTTTTTAGCTAATTAATGGACATATTAATAAAGCAGCGAAATCATGAAAATGTTCAACTCGATACGTAAGTTTCACAAAGTAATAAGTGGAACATGACAAATCATCCAAACCGGTGTAATAATTATTGCCTATTATTTAGGTATACGTTGTATCGAATTTACTTCCAATCTCTTACATCATATGGGAATACTGAAATTGTAAATGGTTAAACGGACACCTCAGTTTCCACCCCCCCCCCCGAATGTGGTATGATTCATATTACTTTAGCAGAAGGGTTACTCTTGAGGATAGAATTTTCTGCAAGTCTTCCAGCTCTTGAGATTATGATAAAATGTGAAGATTATCTTACCTTTCCCGACACAGCATTGAGACTGATTCCTCCACCGTCGTCCTCTTCGTAGTCGCTGTCCATCGGGTCTTCGTCGAGGAGTTCGCGTACGATGTACTCCAGGACGTTACGATGACCTCGCGATGCTGCACAGTGGACGATATTCATCCCTTGCTGTATGGTTAAGCAAAGTTGTGGTAATAATGAAAATCTTCTTGATTGATAGAGCACTCAACGGTATATCAAAGCGTTTACAAAACATGACGGTAACCCCTGTCATCAGATTTGAGGCTCGCTCACATACATTTTGGGCACATTCTCCACTCCATGGGGAGCAATACGACCAGTTGCAAGTTTTAAAACACGCATAACGCTAACCAAGGTAAAAGCAAGGAATTATGTGTTTATCTCACCGGATACTTATCTATTTATCTTGGTGAGAAGGAGCAATGTAGATCATTAACTGAATAGAATATCATGATAATATGTGTAACTCTTGTATTTGACGAGCATATTTGGATAAACCACAAACGTTTATAATGCAAATGCATGATTAAAGAAGCTTACATTTTACCAGAAACTTTTTTATTCTTCAAATTTATATCTATAAGTTAATAAAGAAGTAAACTAACCTTGTTTTCTGCTTTAACGTCGGCTCCTGATCTTACAAGTGCTTTCATTGCTTCGTGCTTCCCAAACCACGTCGCCCACAAGAGGGCGTTCATCCCAAACTAGAGTAAATAAAACATGAAAGGAAATATAGATGACGTCGTATATATATATATATATATATATATATATATATATATATATATATATATGTAGGCCTATATATTAAAGTAGATTTAGGGTGATAGATTATGCGGCATGGATGGTGACTTTATTTCACATGAGGATAATGATGAGGAGGATGATGATAATGACGAGTACTACGATGATGATGATGATGATGAGGGTGACGATGATAACGGCAATAATGATGAGAATAATGATCACGGCGATGATGACAATGATGATGACAACTATGATAAAGATGATGACGATGAAGATAATTCTGATGACAACGACGATGGTGTGGAAGTTGTCGTTGTTTGTAATGATAGCAATAGTGCTGACAAGGAAGAGATGGCGGCGAAAAAATGATGATAATGAGGACAACCAGGACGACGACGAGAGCGCCGAGAATGTCAACGATAATGAAAGAGAAAATGATCGGGAATATGAAAATGATGGGAATTATATTAAATCATGATACTGATTATGTTTGTGATTATAGGCTACCTCCTTACCTTATCTGCCAAATCTATTCTAGCATCAGCATCAGTTAGCGATTCAATGACCTCCGTATGACCTTGTCCCGCTGCCAGCTGCAATGGTGTACGATCCCGCTGTAAAGAAATGGTAGGTAATAGTTTTTAAATAGCTTGTATTATTATTACCTATTTTCTTTATTAACAAGATTATTTGCTGTAAATATTATTATGTGCAATCTGAGTTGTATACAGGTTTAAATAACAAACTTCTTAGATGTACAGCCTTAATCCATGATTAATATATAGTATGAGGCAATCGATCAAGATTCTCATGCAAAAAAAAGAAAACAGAATGAAACCATCATTATGATCCACAAACTCCAGCAATGACACCTCAACCATCATGCATCATCATCATCATCATCATCACCATCACCACACTCGACCCAGGTGAGGTAGCCTAAATGGGTACCTGGCAGGCAGGCATTAAAGCCCTTCAATACTAGTGAACATGAGGGATTAGACTACCCTGCAAGGTCACTGGACAGGTAGTTATCAAATCAGCTCTCAATTGACATCAGAAAAAGAGGATCATGGGGGACCAATGGTCACCGATTATGCATTGTTTATTGTATGGAGGGAGCAAGTAGCTATAAGTAGTGCAGTGTGGCTTTAATTCCGTGAAATGCTAGACCGCCATAATGACAGCCATGCTAAAGCTGGGGGTAATAATAATTGTGGAGCACCAGCAGGCGTGTCAAGTCTGACAGACATGAAAGCTATACAAGAACCCACCATCATTATGTTCTTTGGCAAAACATTGATCTACATTTGCCACACTCAACCCAGGTGAGGTAAATGGGTACCTGGTAGGATTATTCCTTGGAATGCACTGTGCGCTGATAAGGCTGCCGGGGCTAAAGCTAGGGTAATAAAGTCCAAAGCTCTTTGGAAGCGCATAGAGATGTTATTTCATAACGTATTATGCGCTATACAAGAACTGAACTATTATTATTATTGGTAGTAACATCAACATCATAACAATATAGCTCGATTATCCTAAATCACTAGCACAGATTGCTCGAAACCAATTTCCTCGGAAAAGATCTTTCTTTGATTTGTTTTTATTTTTTTAATTTCTTTCCTTTCGAGTTTCTAGATATTGAGGTATGCCAAAGGGAGCCCCCTGTCTGCCCCCGAGAGAAAAAGGAAACCTGATTCCGAGAAACCTTTCTACAAAACACGAGCAGGTTTGTCAGGACGGTGCCAATTTAGAACTGACAGGACTTGGTAACCTGGCATAAAACTATTCTATCTTTTTTTTCAAATATTATAATTATTAAAAAATTTAAAAAAAGTAACTGCCAAAAAACAAAAGAGAAGTCACTTGTATTATTACATATGATTAAAAAATAAAATTTTAAAAATTGTTTATGATAATAGTCAAAATTGACTGATTGCCATAAAACAATAACCACTTCTCTTAATAATGATAATTATGATGCACTACAGGGTCTTACTTCATCCATGCAGTTCACGTTGATTTTCTGTGCAATCAGGGCGTCCACCAGCGCAAGGTCCCCTGTCCTACACGCTTCATGAAACTGCTTCTCTTTGGGCAGAACTACAGGAAGAAAGGAGGAACATGAAACAAGGAAATATGATATAGGTACAGTGAAACCTGTCGATAAAGACCACCCAAGAGGGACAAAAACAGTGGTCTTTATATATATCGGCAGGTGGTCTTTATGTACAGGTTCCTTTAGTACACGTTTCAATTAGAAACCATTTTCAAGGGAAACACAAAATGTGGTCTTTGTAGACAGGTGGTCACTAAAGCAGGTTTGACTGTATTTCGGCTGTAGGTTTGACTGTTTTTTAATCCTTACCTACGTTATTGCTTATACATACTCAAAAGCAACAGTTCATGCACTATTAATTATTAATTTATATTATAGGAGCTTCACATATCTATTGTTTTTCAAGTAAATTTGTTCAAATGAGACGAGGAGAATTCGGGTCAGATTGTTTTCCCCAACAATATGGAAATTAGCATATCGATCATGTCGATAGAAAGGATATGATATTATTTATTTCAATTTACATTTCACATACAAGCACAGTTTTTTTTTTTTACTGTAATCATTTTTGACGATGAAAGTCTATTCGAGTAATACAGCAGAAGCGCAATCTGTCATTAAATTTAACATGTTCAGTATTCACGTAACTTTCTCAACATTATGAAGAATTATGAAGTATAAGAGATTATCTGGGTGTGACAGGTGTGATGTACTTTTCATATTTCCATCATGAATATATACTTCACATTTCAACAATTAAAATCTCGCTTTTATAATTTTATTGAATAGATTTGCAATTTTATTTGTAAATATATAACATTCTATTTCATATTATTTCTCACTTCGTAGAGGATTTTGTTGCAACGACGAAACAATAACAGTTAAGCCTATATTCATGTGAAATATGAGGCAGGCCTATAGGCCTACAAGTCAATGGGTTCATTAATACATTCATCTCATTGGACGTAAATACAATTAGAATTATTACCTGTCCGCATGTGAAAAAAAAAGGATAGAACTTAGAAAATAATAAACAGGTACTCCGTCACGAAATATTGGGATACGATCTGTTATAATGATTTACACCTGTTGCTGCATACTGATTACTCTCAATCAGTTTGTTATTGATGATATTCAATTATTATTAACGATTAAAAAAGAGTAAAAATACTTACGAATCTCATCTTCATCGTCATATTCCTCCTCCATATTTGACACTTATCGTCACAACCTGAGAAATATACAAACGTGTTATGCAAGTATGTGATACTATTTTATTTGCTGGTCCCACCTCATCAGATTTGTGTCATGTAGGAACCCAACCTGCTGCTGCGATCAATTATTAACAAGCATATGAATAACAACAGTTCGTATGACATATGTAGAATTGTTTGTCCTTGTAATCACACTTTCTTTTCTCGACGCAAGGCTCGTGTAAGATTGTAACAGGTAGTACTATGCTGAAGAAATGCTCAACTTTTCCTCGAACTAATGCTTGTACTTATACAAGATAAAGAACGAGTTATAGGAAATCTAGATTTAAGTTGAGGCAGTGCGAGATATTATTGAATGCCAGGATTTGTACTCATTGTGACGAAACGCAGTGAAGTGTGCAAAGAGCTGGAGAAAATTCCAGCGGAGTTGTCTATTGTGTGAGCAAACAATAAAACTGATTTGCATATGAATGATGTATTTGTTGTGTTGAGTGGGACAATCCTATAATGTATATATGGACTGAGAGGTGGGTCGAGTCTTGGAGGGAAAGAGAGGGGGAATCGAGTGGGAGGAGGAAGGGGTAAGAGGGGAGAGTGGTGGAGAGACATTGCAGGTGAGAGAGGATGGGAGGGGGCAGATAGATGGAGAAAGAAAGCAATTGAGAGAGAGAGAGAGAGAGAGAGAGAGAGAGGGAGAGCGGGGTAGATATATAAATCAATATAGAGAAAGATACATACACAAGGAGAGAGAGAGAAAGGGGGTGAGAGAGAGAGAGCGAGAGTGAGAGAAAGAGAGAGAGAGAGAGGGAGAGAGAGAGAGGGTGAGAGAGAGAGAGGGGGAGGGAGAAAACAGACGGACAGACAGGTAGGCAGGCAGAGAGAAAGAGGGAGAGATAGAGAGACGGAGTAGAACAAGTGAAGTGAGAGAAAACCTACTAGGTCCATGGTTCAATCAACACATACAACATGTCTTTTCTGCTATTCTTTCATTAATCCCGTTATTCATCACATATTCATGGATGCTGGCTGATATAGTTATCGGAAAAATAAAGGAATGTATGATTGTGTAAAGAGGTGCATGAACCAGAGTGTTACCAGACAAATGACATGCCCATATTATATAGCCACTTCTGGAAAATTATGCAGAGAGCTAGACAGAGATAAAAAGAAGTAATGGAGAGAGGGGGGAAATTAGGGCAAAAGGGGCACCCTGGAGAAAAAATAAATGTCACGGAGTAAACAATTTGGCATGATTTCCTTTTTTAAAGTCTGCTCACTTTAGCATGTTTGGAAAACACGCGAATAATCAAATAGAACGTGACAACAACCTGTTCTTGCTTTTGTTTTATTTGTTGCTCTAAAATGTACCATGAATTCCACAATTTTCTGTTTATTTCGATGATTCAATTTGATCATATCAATCAAGGCCTCCATGTGTAGCCTACTGACCAGGTTTTGATACTGACACGTAAATCAGTGCTCTCTCTATATCCACGAGCTACGTCTCCAATTGAAATAGCGCCATCAGGGGTTCTTCGAACGACGGTTCAAACCGAAATGTTCGTCTTAACTGGGATTTTGAAAAAAGAAACGAATAGACCCCCCCCCCCCCCCTACCCAAAAAAAAAAAAACAACAATTATAATATTAATAACATTATTAATAAAAACAATAATAATACTAAAGCTATCAAACTAATAAATAAATCGTAATTTTAAAATATACAATGTATAGTAATAATAATAATGATAATAAAAATGATGATAATAATAGCAATAATAATAACAATAATAATGATGATAACAATAATCATTAACACGGGATTTGGGGTGCAGTGGGCGTATGTTTACAATGAAGAAAGGACGAATCAATATATCAATATCATTATAACGAATAGCTTATACATTTCGTGATACCCTAGAATGTCCTTTTCTCCAAGTAATTAAGCATTGCTCGTCATTATGATCCAGTGTGACAATGTCCTCTGTGCTGTCTTTTCCCCTTTCATCTCCTATCTATATATATCCATCTGTTGGTTTCATTATGTGGTTTTATGCCGCAATGTCATGAAACTATATTAGATAAACATGTAATTGTTTGTTCAATGGTACTTTCCGTTTTCACTTTAAAAACCTTAACCTGTCTACAAAGTGGCATTGACCACTCAAATAGATCACAGATATGTAGATATATATGTGTGTGTCTAATATCACTTTGATTGAATTCAGAGAATTAAAGATTGTTGTAAATATAAAATAACTACTTGTTTCTTTAACAAATAGGAATAAGCTCTGAAGGGTGAGCAAAATTCAGTAAAGTTCTAAATCACAAGCTTCCCTCGATTAACGGGGCTGGTGGATTTTGAGGATTACCTGAATAATTTTGTATGAAGTCAAAATATTATCTGTATAATTATAGGAAAATACACTCAGGAATTTTTGTTTAAAGTGGACACTACTTATAACTAAGATTTGTAAGTAGACAGTTAAAATAAACTCATCTGTTGTATATTAAAATAAGCATTAATTAATCAACTTAAAGATGATATTCAATCGGAATCATTCCATTCACGTATGAGTGAACTTAGCCACCTAACAATAAATGAGTCTCTGCAAGAAATTGCCTAATATGGGGAATTTAATCATTTAGGTGTTGATGAGGATTTCCATCTAGTAGGTTCAAATTAAAACAATGAAGAAAAGAAAATCACTAGAATCACGAAGGGATACTTGTTGTGAAAACCTTGCATTCCTGAATCGTGAGACTGCAGTGGTTATCTAGAGAAATCAGAAGCAGGAAGTCTTTACTGATTTTTCTAAATCCAATTTTCTCTCATTGAAAACATGTTTCATTGCAAAAGAACTATACGTACTCAACTCGCAGTAAAAATCAATAGAATGGAAATACATGGATTAAAGAAAATATATATTTATAAATCCTCTAAAAAATGTCATTGGGTGATGTGTTTAGGATGGTGAGAAAATGCATGCATGCACAGATGTTTGTTATTTATAGTAAGATAAATGTTGTATCTTCGAGAATTTTAGAATGAAAATTTCAAGTTTAAAATGTTTTTAATGTATTGTTTGCATGTATTGATTGTATAACATACTGTACATAATTTAGTATTCATAATTTCGAAATAAAAGAACAATTTTGACATTTTTTTTCAATGCATAGATTGGCTCACATTCATAACGATGCATCGCCTGATCATAAATTATGAGAAGTACTTGTTTTACTATGCAAGTACCTAAAATCATAAGATCACCAGAAAATTATATTAAATTCGAAAGACAATGTTTGTATGCTTGTTTATTTTATCTTAGCACGGTGGCATACTTCAGTCAAATGGCTGTTCTTCAGCATGGCCGTACATGGCCATGATATAGACCGGCATATGGTTAACATTTTATTTCTAATCTGTAGAACCAAGATATATTTTTGTACTTAGAGGTTATTGATCAATACTATATCCTGTTATTAAAACAAGAACGGCTACCCGCGTGCCTAAAAACAGGAAATTTCATACATTTCGATTTGCATTTTGGTGCATACACTTGAAGAGATACATGCTGTGTTTGCAACATTGCAGGGGATTTAAATTAAAAACAAATTATGAAGAGAAGACCAAAGCAACGCTTATCATGATGTACCAGCTTCTGACCGTAATACGACAAACAACCAGGAAGTAAATATGTTTGGGACATTAAAAGTGTGCAGCCCTCGTCGCACAGCAAGAACGCGTAACCTTCTTTACCATCAAACTCTATATTTTACAGACAGAAACTAACATGTTTGTAAAAATGAAAAATGAAAAAAGCGAAGCAATATATACTTTGCTCTTTAAAGTTTCCGTAAAACAAAAGTTAACTCAATAACTCTTGCACAAGGATAGCGGGTATCCCGGAAATATCCCCAGGGTTCCGCCCCCCATATATCAACTTTTGAAATATAGGGCAATAGCAGAGCAAATGGCAAAACAATCCCTTTCTCAGCGCCGCCCCACCCCCTAAAAAAGAGGCCCATAAAATAATATTGGCCTCCTGAAAAAGCCCTTTAATACGGTAACGACGGCAAGTGAATTTAAGTAATTTACCGACAAATAGAAGCCTGTATGCCTTGTCGGAGAGAGGGGAAAAGAGAGAGTTAATATTAGAGAAAGAGAAAGAAAGAAAGAAAGAAAGAAGAGAGAGAGAGAGAGAGAGAGAGAGAGAGAGAGAGGGGGGAGGGAGGGAGATATATTTTATTGCAACTAGTAGATCACAGAGTTATGTTTTGTATCTTTTATGCACAGAGTCGGCATTGACATTGATCTCAAATCGAGATGAGATTGAGCGCAACTCACTATTACTTAGACGGTGAAAATTGTATTGCCCATGAATCCCTTTCTTGTAGTATAAAGACAAGCGCGAGAGTTATCATGTTTAGAGCCAAATAAGATAATTCAATATGGTAAATATAGACTTTTGGATATTTCAGCAACGGTATAACATCAATAATACTTATATCGAACATCCCTGGCTGAAGCAACTCCCTCGTTCTCTCTCCTTAATATCCTGATCAATTTAGAAAGGCAAGATAGTTGCCAAGTTCGAAGGAGGGTGTGAGGAGAGGGGAGGGGGGGGGGAGAGGAGATAGGGGAGGGAAGATGGTGAGGGGAGGGGAGAGGTGAGTTGAGGTGGGAGAGCCCTAGAGGGGAGGGGAGAGGAATATAGAAGGGAGGGAAGGGGAAGGGGTTTGATGTTGATGATAATGGTCAAGGCCGGGACCCCATTTTATCAGACTGTTCATTGGACAAATTTGACAAAGAGTATCTTCATACGTTGGAACTCCCCATCGGATTCCAAATTTGGGGTGTAACTTATTGTGCAGGTCTGCAGGAGCACTTCATTACATTGTATTATATCGAATGAGGTGTTTAAAGGTGTTGTTTGGATGGTCCAGTGAATAAGTCTTCGGACTGTGAACTAAAAGGTATGGGGTTCGAATACCTGAAACAACGCTATCGTCCTTTGGCAAGACGTTGATCTTCATTTGCCACACTCTACCCAGGTGAGGTAAATGGGTACCTGGTAGGATTATTCCTTGGAATGCACTGTGCGCGGATAACGGCTGCCTGAGGTAGAGCTAGGGTAATAATTCATTTGGAAGCGCGTAGGGACTTTTGATCAATGGGTTATGCGTCTACAAGAACGGATTATTAGTATTATTAAATAACGCGATAGTGTTGTCTTTGAATATAAGATTGACATCGACGACAGTTGGAATACCACTTTTATATCTTTTACATTCTTCTGTTGTTAATTCCTCAGTGAGTATATGGGGTCTAATGTGGTGCTATGTCGGAGCAAAAGTCTGGAGTTCATCTCAAGATAACGCACAAGATGCCTCTTGTAATGTATGTAAAAGAAGAAAAGAAAAACAGTTTAAACGTGATTTTATGTGACAGTTACGTAAACATAACAAAACATGATCTATGAAACTTTGTTTGTAACCTCTTTGTGTAACTTTGTATATATGATTTAAATCATTGTACTCATGATCCATATTGACTTGTTAATGTTGTTATCATTGCACGGCCTTTTCATTTCCTCTCTAACGACATTGAAAATCATGAAAGAAACCATAAGTTAAATGACATACATTTTAGATGTGATGTGAAAAGGGCATGGCTAGGGAGGATCTGGTTATAGGTACGATAAGGAATTTCCGTTGGAGACAGTTATCTTATTTCCTGTTTCCGAATTAGGAGCAGTTACACAATCTCTCTAAAAGCTTTTAGTGTATTTGAGATGTTCGATTTTTATTTAGGAGTATACCGACATAGCATTTCCAAGTAAATAGAATATCCGCAGATTTCCGTGCGTCTCCGCCTGAGACAGATGTGGTCGCTAAGTTAAAGTGGGTTTAATTGTGTTTTTAATCGTTTGTGTGCTTTTAAAGGGATAGTTCAGTTCTTGTTTAAGACCGCAAATGCCTTCAAAGTGCATGGTCATTCCTCTTAATCTTATTTATGACATTTATAGTGCCTTTTAGGACCTAAAATTGTTATGACAGTAATGTCAGACCCCAAAATGTGTGAAATTTAAATTAAATACAATCATACCATTTCAGCCCTATTAAAAAAAACGGTGGCAGTTAATTAATGTTAACAATACAAGGGTTGGCTGGTTTTTCGTATTACAATCAACCCGAAAAAGCCAACAAAAACCAAACATTGGGATTGGCTGGAATCAAACGTATAAGGCGCTATCTCGTTTTTTCAACGGATGCCGGTTCATAATTATTGAATATTTTGTGGGGCCCCACAAATATTAGAAATGGTTATATTTATGGATATTTTAGCCGTCTCTTTACCGATTTTGAACAAAACAAAGATGATTTTGTTATTTAAATTGTATGTTTTGTTCAAAGCTGACACTCAGTTTTTCATTATCTCACAAAAGAATATTTTGTGTAGCGCCCTCTGCAACAAAACTCAACTATCCCTTTAATGTCAGGCCTCGTTTTCTTTATATTTTTATGAAGTCTGTTATATTTCGTGTTTTCATTTATACCTTTTCAATCGTAACCTCATTGACACATTAAGCGGTATCTATACTATTTACCATTAAGCCAAACACCGCAGTCAGGATATGCAGCTCACCACAGCTCTCTACTATTGATAAGATTTCCTTAAATCAGCTTCTCAACCTAAGATTACAAATATTGGCTCACCTGAACCAATTCAAGATTAAATAAGAAGGAAAGTGATTAATTCAATGAGGCAATATACTCCGCCCTGTCGTTAGGGAAATGTTGCAGACAAATTGATCTGATTAACAACAAAATCTAGGTTAATAATTTGCTTTTTGGCAGGTATTACTCTATATCACATATAAACAGGACGCACCCAGCGTGTTAATAGTCTAGCGGGGCATTGAAAACAAAATCGTCATGATAAAACAAAAATAGAAAACAGCAGGTACTTTACTGGGTCATGTAAACACCACTAGACACGGTTATGTTCTATTTACTGATTTACTTGCAAAGTATAAGAGTTTAAACCTCCCCTATTTGCTATGTTAAATAATAGGATGATTGATTTAAAAAAAAAAAGGATTTTCGTAAAGCAGTCCAAAAACATAACAAAAGTGAGCGAATCGTGGTGTCACTCGATCCCCGTGTCCCCTTTCAACAGGTCTCTAAATCAGCTTCTCATATTTTGTCTCATATTATTTTCATATTCACTTTTTTGAATACCGGTAGACCTATTATCATGGAAACGCTGTCTCAAGAAGCATCGACTGAAATAATTAATATGAAACACATGCAAGAGGGAGATGTTCTTTCATGTTCTATTTTAATAGCATGAATAAAATCTGGAAGGCATATACTAGTAGATCTATTAAAAATAGTTCATTATTGTGTCATTATTATCATCAAACACCGCAAAGACAATGTTATCAAATTCTCTCATTTCGCTTTTGATTAGCAAAACGTTATTTAAATTTTTGAAAACCCCTCTGCACTAGTTTGGCCAGGAGGGATTAGACCTCCCTGCAAGGTCACTGACAGGTGGTTATCTCATCAAATCAGCTCTCAATTAACATAAGAAAATGGGCATCATGGGGGATCAACGGGTACCGCTTAGGCATTGTTGGCTGTAAAGAGGGCGGATGTAGCTATACGTAGTGCAGTGGGGCTTTAGTAATAATAATAATAATAATAATAATAATCCGTTTTTATATAGTGCTCAATACACCGATCCAACGATATGCCTAAGCGCTTTACAGATATATCATTACCCCGGTCATCGGATTCAGGCTTACCCGCACACAGTGTGTGCACATTTTCCACTCCCTGGGGAGCATTCCAGCCAGTCGCCATTTTACAAGCGCACACTTGCTCGTCCAACCACATGAACGTTCGCATCCTACCGGGTACCCATTTAACACCTGGGTGGAGAGTAGTAAGTGCAGGTAAATATCTTGCCAAAGGATATTAGTGCAGTGTCGGGATTCGAACCCTCGACCTTCGCATCTACAGTCAAGCGCCTATAACCACTCGACCACGACACTCCCATATTTGCTATTTTGGTTCCATTTCCTCAAAGGTACTATGTCCTATTTGCAGGTCGAAAATGAAAAGATTAAATTTCAACGGCATTTGAAAGACTACTTATTTAGAACTTCCCTCAAAACGAAAGGGTTTGAAAATGGCTTTTTGTGGGGAATAACCACCTGGTCCAATAGTAATATAGTAATGATAGTAATAGTCTGATTTTCAGACCCTTGTACCGAATAGTCGTACGTTTTGTGCTGCACAAAGATTTAATCATTTTAATTTTGGCCATTACAAGTAGTGGGTTATTGATGTAGACAAATGCTCATGTTCCTGTTACCATCGTTACAGCTCATTTTATGAATGTTATTACCAAAGAAAACAAGGTGTCAGTCAGTCACTCAATAGTGTCTGACAGGAAAGTTTAGAAAGTAAACGGGTTCCCTTGCATAATTTGAATACTAGGACACTGCTAATATTTAAATTTCACAGATAGGATGTACATGTCATATCCATAATTCCTGCAAAGTTCTACAGAATTTGATAATGGCTGCAAAAGGGACATAATATCTTTAAGCCTCTATTTGGTTTCATTTCCTTATATTATATAGGAAAGTGAATGCTAGTTCATTCATGAATCCAACTTTGATAAATTTGCTGTATAAATATCCCAGGTGAGGTCGTTAAGATTGACAGGAAGCGCGCCCTATCTAAAACCCCCGGTACAGACAAGAGAAACATGTCTCTATAGGGTTAATAGCTCTCATCATTATCTTCTTCTTTTATAGTTCGTTCACATTTTGTTATGAGTACCGGCAGACATTTTGATGTTTCCTCAACCAAAAACAATAACGAATAATAAAAACTGTTTCCTATTTGCATTTCGCGTGACATTAAACAGGAAAGAAAAGTGTTTTTCACATTGAGAAAATATTCCTGTCTACATTATATATGACCAGCAATCAACAATATAATGTACCCTAAGTCGGTATATAGAGCGTGGGGCCCAATATTAATGATTCCAAGTGTCTCGTCCGGATTTTTGTCTTCAAAAGTGATTACGGGGTCCATGTTGTTTAATATTTTTCCTGTCTAACTTGTACATTCACTATACGCAGGCTTAAAACAAGCTGAAGGTGCATTTTGTTAATGATTTCTGTTAACTCCATTGTCTAGATGTTCTGAAATTCTTTTTATATTTCATTTTAGAACGGTTATCACATGTTATATCAACAAAAAAGGAGGGGAAGAGAAAACTAGATGTTAATTCTGTGTATGTCACCTTAATGTCATATCTATCAGTGCCAAACCATGACCATGACGAGAAAGGAAGGGTTTTTCAGAGGGTGGCTTTCATGAATCATCGTGCGATTCCTCTCATCTTACAGGAATATCGTGCTGTTCGCTCAGCTCTGGCTCTCTAGCAACCCCCTCCATCATCCGCTCATCTTCAAGTTGAATGTTCTTCCCCCATTAAAGGTAAGGGTCATATTGAAGTGATTAAATGAAACTGATCAAGTTCTATCTCACAATTTTAAGGGACACAAATGGCCCATGCCCATTTTAAACTGAATTTCTCAGAGAGAGAGAGAGAGAGAGAGAGAGAAACATTCTGCTTGTCGGAGATTTGTTAGGCATCGTAACCCTCTCCTTTTCACAGAATACAGGATTTTCCAAAGGGGGGGGGGGGCGTTAAATTTACGAAATTGCGAGCGCGACGGAAAATGTATGAGAATATTTCTTAGCTTTTTTAAGTAAAAGGAGGGGCGTGCGCCCTACGCCCCCTGGAGCCGCCCTTTCCCCCGATCAAGATAACTTTAAATATGTGCATATCATATTAAAAGGAGATCATGCAATAAGAAAGACTTGATAGTGCTTCCATTTTATTTCTTCGTTGTATTAAGCCAACAATTTCTGAGTTTCTCGGGTCCGAAAACACATTCTGCACGCCAAGGGCTGATGACACAAGATAATTGCTTCTTTCGATGTGCAAGTTTTTCATTACTAATATTATACAATAAGTGCATTGAACGGAAGCGATTGGACCATAAGTGCCCTATGTTGGTAGAGAAGTGCACACTCTGCACCATATTACAGAATCAGACTGTCACATAACTTTACCTAGATATTTCAAAGGATTCCCTTTCTTGATATTGTATAACAAGAGTTGAAGTGTTACTATCTCTATCCCATTAATATGTATCTTTTTTTATTGGTCTATTATAGATTTATAGTGTACCAAAATCCACGGGAACGAAAATTGTCTTTGCAAAGTAAACATGTGTGTTTTACTTTTTTTGGCGTACAAAACGAAGTAAATTATTCAACGCCCAAACAAATATTAGAGGAATATGTTGATAAAAGAGTTGATACATAACATAACATGTCCATTCACCAATGCACATAAACAGTCACGATAGTACTAAGAAACCTGCATTGGTATCACAGGAGCCGGGGAATGCATGGTTTCATTTGAATTATTGTGCCATCGAAAAGGAAATCATGAAGAGTATACATTTTCACATTCATTGAAAACACAATAAGTTGATTTATCCATGTGTTCATGTGGGCATTTTCCTCAAGGCTCCACTGCATAACTCTCATATCCCTGGCATAACTGAACTCAAAATTCGGCACAATGTATACTTTAGTTCTCTTTCATGCTTCTCCCTTCAAAAATACCCCCACTCCACCCAAAGTTTGCCCCTCCCGAGGGATTGCCTAGAATTCCTGCGTAAGTAGGGGTAATCATTCCCCCCCAAAAGAGAGTGTGCGTTCGCTTTAGGAGTGCTCCCCGCGAGAGCACGTACAGGGGTGCATTGTTACCTCCGCTATCCTGTATGTGTTTCATACCGTACCATGCCTGGAACACGGCGAGGAGTCCATGCATTGCTGTGGTAACGATTGGATAATTTGAGTTAGCTGCAGAAAGAGACGCGTTCTTCTTCGATTTTTCTGCATCTCGCAGAATAGCGGAGAAGTTTACTCCACATTAATTGAGGCATCGAGTGGAAATACTTCTGAAAGATTCAAGGTCCAATTGCATTGGTGGGATAACTACCCATGACTCTATTTTGATAGAAAGTGACTGATATTCTTCTCCAGTTTCGGCGTCTCTCCATTAAATTCAGGTTTACCTCTTTATACCATTTTATTGGAGAAGAAGGGGAGGAAATCCTGTATAACCAGGCGAGTGCTCGGAGCTCGGAGATAGGTTCAACCTCCAGGGATAAAAGGTTTGTTTGAATGTATCTACTTGTATTTGTAAACTGATATTTTGTTTGGATTTATGAGGAATTCAATCGTGCATTAAAGTCAATGTAAGCCTTAAATTTTAAGGTTACAATTTCAGCAGCCCTGAAAACTTTGCACAGGCTAATAAAAGTGATAGGTTTACAATTTTCACTACTCTAGCTAGCTCTCCGGTCTAACTCTAAGCAACTTAACCAAGATGCATTGTAATCATTATCTTAGTTTAATACTTTATGCAGTCGAGTTTGAAGAGATGAAGTAATTAGTAAGTTAATAGAAAAGTTCAGGAAATCCCTCGGAGAAGCCATGCGGGCCTTGGGGAAGCCATGCAGGCATGGGTGAAGCATGAAGAGGTATATAAAGAGTAGCATCGCAATGTGAGAGAACTCAGAGAAGTAGACAAAGAATGTTTGTTTTTATTTTCACATACACATGACAATGTGTTTTAACATGGCTTCTTTATACATATGTAAGCCATAAACCGAAGAGTCGATGAAAGCTGGATGAGTGCAGGAAAACGCAACCAGAGCATTCTTCCGTTTCGTCTACTAGTACATCAGGCAGGAGGCCTTGTGAATTGTTTGTTATCTAGATTCCATTCTGATGGGACTCACTGAAGCCCTGCGTGTTCTCTTTTCGTGATTACTTTCACAGACACGCTTCACGCTACCGATCTGAATGACACATTCTGCATGACAGTTTATTTGAATCTCTGAAAGAAACCTTGGTATTGGTAAACCAATTTCCTATTTGTGTTTATGTCGAACCTTGTTTTTCCACTCGTGTCTTACAGCATGCAGCATTGTGACATAGCCGCGGCCTACAGCGATTGTTTTCTAAATGTGTTGTTTGAAAATAGTTTCATAACTATTTCAGTTCTTCCGATTTCAATTCATCTAAGTTTATTCAGTGTTATAGTGAAAGTTTCCCCGTAATCCTTTTCCCCCCTTTTTTTTTCTTTAGTTTATGTTATTTAGTACTACATTTTCTTTGTCGCGGTTCTTTTCCACTTTTGCAGCATTTTAGACATAAAACTCCTCTCCGCTCCTGTGTACCTTTTTGTTTTTATTTGTTGGAACTTACGTTTTCTCTAAATTTTGATTATATTTAATGAAGGTGAGCATTTACATGTAGTATGTTTCAATTTGAAAGCAGGTAAATGTTCATGATTATATTGAGTAAACTGCAACTTATTTATTGCGACGCTGTCATGTCTTCACTTACGGTGTCATGAAATACGCATTTTATTCTTGTCTCCCCCTTTCTTTCTTTTCAATCAACACCTTTTAAAGAAATCTATCACTATGCAATATCCCGAAGCGATCTGACTTACAATGTCTTCCCTTTCTGAAGTTGCTCCCCCCCCCCCTCCCCCCCCAAAAGACGGTGGTAGAATTCGTTTTCTGTTCCACTGTAATATGCTCACGTAATGCTTTATTGTGATAAAAACGAGTCCTTTTATCCCAAAGCTAAAGTCTAGATCTACCTCTCTTTCATCTCCAGCACAGGAGAGCCTTATGTGTATTTGTAAAAGAGGTTTTTGCCCCCTTCACGATATTCGTTCGGCAAACATACCGAGCCGAAGCCTTTTTCCAGGGAAGCCCGTCAAACATTACGTTTTTTGTAAAAGCGAACCAACATTTAGATTGGGTCCCCCTGAACAAACAAGTTGTGTTAGAGGGATTAACAGAACTGGTGGAATCTCCTAGGCATACAAAAGATGGGGCAGAGTTGTGCTCCCAGCTATACCGCAATGGACTCTGAGAGCTCGGAGAAGGGGTACCAGTGTGCAATTTGGCTACCCGTCTACCCTATTTATTTTAGTTTTACCCATTCATGTGGTAATCTTGTTGGTTTTGTACTATTGCGCTGAGTTTTCCAATAAATAAATTGTGGTATAGTTCAATGAATCGTTAAGCTATTATATTACGTAAACGTGATGCAAGAACCAGTCCGTTAAATGATGAATCAGTGCAATGAAATACACTCAAGGAAAAAGTTCTCATTTCCCCTATTTCCCCCAAGAACATGATAAATTTAACCCTCGAAAGTTAGATTTATTTTGTCTGTACGACCAAAAACCACCCCAACAGACTTCTCCTCCATAAAATCATCTTCTTTTTTCTATTACATGTACTGTAGATTCCCCTGTAGAGTGTAGATCTGAGGTCCTCGTAAAGGTCCATTATAAGAGTGAATTGTTTGCCTGTACTTGTGTACACCTGTTGGTAGGGGATGAGAGATTTGCTGTTCGTTTGAAGTTGGAGCTAGATGAAGTAACCATTGGGGGACATCGAGCATCTTATGGAGGAGTTTCGAAGATGAGATTTCATGAAGGGGTGGTCATGAGGTCAGGGAGCATTTGACGTTTCTTCATGGCACAGACCTTGTTTTTAACTCAAAACTCACTTTCTGAAGATCTTCGTTTTTCCATTTTAAAGTAAGATTACATATTGGTCGCTCCACAGAGGCTGCATGATTATTGGATGATTACTTAGTTAACCAGTTTCAGAAACATCTTTGTAGAATCATGATATTATTTTGCAACAAAATTTCATTTTCTTTCAACTGTTTTCAGTTCTCGAAAGTCACCTTCGTCTTTCGAAAATCTTTAGATATTCACCAAGTATTTACACAACAAACTTATCACTATTCTGTTTGTTCAATGTAACAAAAATAGAACATAACCAACAACAATTATCACATTACATATCAGTAAATTGACCTAAGAAATTTATATTTCATCTGCGTAATGCGTATGGAAATTCTGTCTTTAGGAAATCTACTCGCTGCCTTCAAAATGAGACGGATAATGCTGATCTAAAAAGTAGTAGGCGGTTTTTAAAACTTGACTGTAATTTTTGTAGTCAATAGAAAGTGGAAATGGTTATGGTGCAATGGCAAGTGTAGGGCCCCGTCTTTTAAAGAGTTGCGATCGATATCGATCGTAACTATTATTAGATAGGCGACTGCTAACTGCGATTGATTAGAAGACTTGCGATTGACTCAGATCAACCGCATAAGACGGGGCTTAAACAGAATACAATGTAGTCCCAAGTCCTAACCTAAAAACTTTAGACGTGCATTGTAAAAGTGACGGCTGTTTCCCGTATCCACCAACCCGCCGACAAGCTATACCAGCGGTATTTGAAGGATTTTACGTTTAATTGCTGGGGGTTTTAACATTCCAAAAATGATGTCAAAAACTTCGCAAGGACACGAAACAGGTGATGATAAATTGTTATGCAGATCGTGGTTGACGACCTTTCAACAGAAGTTAAGAAAGTTGGTTTCAAAAGTATTTTGGGAACTTTTTGAAATATGACGACGAAGTTTTGCATAGATTCCAATGAAGTAGGCCATAAAATTACTAGAAGACAACATGTCAGAGATGGGGAACATTGTACATGTTCACAGCCGATGCTTAAATCCTGATCAAAAAGACTTTCAATAAATGACCTCAGGGTTATTCCAATACCTATGCCATGCCATGGTTAGTATTGCCTATATTATAGAAATCCAGTTAACATTATGTTTTATATCGTTGTAATGTTCGCACAGTAAGTTACAATCATGGCTATTGAAATTACCTTAGGTTGTGTAATTCGTGTACTTAGAAAGTGTGTGCGATCGTCGTCTAAGCATGTTAAATGATATTACAAAGGGGAATGCATGAACGATGACAGTATAGGACCGCTTCTGTGTAAGATATAATATAATGTACCCTTGTTCTGTATTTGCTTTACCTGTTTTGCTTGTCAGTTTAGGCAAAAGTGGTTATCTCGGGCTGACCTTTTCCAAGAACAACCCAATATTATTAGGATTCATGATTATATTCTTTATTACTAAGATCATCATAACTGTAAGCCATGGCCCATCGTGATACAGGGCCATTTACCACCAAAAAAACTCTACACCTTGCCTTTAACTTCAGTGCCCCGGATGCCCTTCCAATTTCAGCAAGGTATTTTTAGTCCCTCGTTTACGACCAGGTTATAAAAGGGCAAGAAAGCTAAAATAAGACCTTGAGATTCAATTTCAGAATGTTGTGCTGTCAGCAAGAAATTATACAAATTCAGTTACCTCTCTTCTCTTACCTTGAAGTGCATGCGCCAGCGTAATTAATTTGTTTTTTAAATTATCTAAATTTGTCGTCAGTTGCAACCATGGACCTAGGTCCATGGTTGCTTCAAGGGGGTACATCCTCTTGAAAGTGTAGTGACGTAAATGTCTCATTTACTCGTTAAATGTGTACGACCGTGCAGTCATACAGTAAATCATCTTTCTGGAGCGAGAAGGACGTTAGCTCACCCCATTTTACACAGAGACAACGCCTTTCTGGTTCCAAGCAGATAAAATTGTGGTGGGAGTTAGCCAATCCATGAAGGTAATTATGGTCGTCACTAAACCACACCAGACCAGAGCCAACTTGAGCGGAGTATATTGTGAGGGAGCTTACAGTTACATAGGTCCATGGTGTGATGTGAAAAAAGCAATGTCCTTCCGCATTTAGGTCCGGGTGGGATGTGCGTGTGTGTGTGTGCGCGTGTGCGGGGGGGGGGGGGGTCGCAAAGTACACGACGTGTGGATGTGCCAGTCACCGAATTGCATGAGTACCCCCAACATTTTCCAACCAAGAGTTGATGGTTTGGTGGTTTGATGTTTTTTATTTTAAGGTACCCGACTCCTACGGAAGCGTGTATGAGTAAATTAAGAGTAATTAACCAAAACAAGCTAAAGTACATGTAATACTAATTTAATTTGCTCAGAAACTAAAGTAATTTGTGACAAATGGGGAGATAATGATACCAGGGATATGAGATTTAAAACTCTCATAATCATATCCCTGATGATACCTGGACGAACGTATTGTATAAGCAGAGAGTTAGCAACTCTCTATTATATAAGCCAATCACGTAACACACGCTGTCTATTTTTCCTGCTACAACGATAGCGAGGATTCATAGCACTTGTTTGCCGCCAAATTACCAGACATACATGTAGTATTGTAGTTCACACTCTTCAAGGAATCACGAAGTAGGGCCTATATCCATGGACTCGTAAAGTGCGAGCAACAAAGCTGCAAAACTTTGCTCATCATGTAAGAGTGTTTGACAACATGTTCAGAAGTCAGAACTGTTTGACCATGGACTTAAGTTTTAAAAGTCTGTGGTTTGACAATTTGTTTCAGAATTAATTTTGCGGACGTAAGCGGAGTTAGAATTCACGGTCGAATATTGTCTTGGGATGCCCTGTTCCATCGACTCGTGACTAGAGTTAATTTAGGTAAGGGAACGCCTACATCATGTGTGAGCGATCCTTGAATTTACATGATTGTGTCAGTTGTGATTACGATGGCTTCGACATCTTGGACAGTAATAGATGGAGAGGATAATTTATATCCAGGACCTATAGAATGACAAGGCAATAGTCAAGTCCGCAGCAGCGATAGCGCAGTGGCCAATCCAGCATGCATGATTATGATGAGGACAATGTAAGCTCGATCGCCCACCACCCCTCCCCCTCCCCCACCCTCCGATGATGAAGAACCGAGGGGGGGGGGGAGGGGATATCATAAGTTCATAACAACTTTTTATGCATGTACTTCCGGATTTATAAGATTGGGGGGGGGGGGGGGTATAGGAGGAGTCTCCTTCTACCTCCTAGATTATACTTTAATGATATGATAGCATTCATGACTAATAATTCTCACTGAAATGGCTGTTTCTCAAAATAATAGTCAGTGAAATCAGAGACATGATTGTCTGTGATGAAATAGTTATCTTCGATGTAATAGTTGTTTCTCAATGAACTAGTCAGTGAAATAGTCGTTTCTCGATGATACCTGTTTGTCGATGATATAGTTGTCCCAACGAAATAGTCGTTTCTCGATGATGAAATAGCTGTTTCAGAACCTATGAAAAATGTACCCGGATGATTGATATTTGGCAGGCCGATTCTCAACAGCAAATTATTATTTTATTTTTGTCACCTGTCACTTCGCTGCTTCGACTTGGGAAACGTTGGCACTTGATCAAAATGAAGCCTCACCTTCCTTTCTATATTTGTAAACAGAGTTAACAAACAGTTTGAAATATTGATTAAGACATAAGTGTCAGAGCATTTGAAGGGGGCTCACCGAGAAGGGGGCGCTGTTTCCGTAAAGGGGGAACTCCCGGCTCTTTGCCACATGTATAGTTACACTCTTTTCACGCATCCGATGCAATCGCATTGTTCATATCAAAGTAGATAATTATCAATTTATCATCCGCGATCAGCAAGATATTTTTGAGAACGTTTTCTTCAGCTGATGGTCTCCCAATTCCCTTTCCAAATCATATTACCTACACGTTTAACTTGTAAAATTGCAGGCCTATACTATTTCATAAAAGTTGGAAGAAATTATCGAAAGAAGTAGAGAGTAGTAGTAGAGAGAAACGAACTTTTTGGAAGAAAATATTTTAAAGGCTGAAAATTTTATTGATGAAGGAACTTTTTGACGTGCATGATTGTCACTTTATAACGCGATTTTAGACCCTGGGTATCGTAGGCGTACGGGGACGCGCCGCTATCAGCCTTTGAACGATTGCCCTTATAGGCCTCATAGCAATTCAATTTCTTTCTCAGGTAAATAATACGAAAAAAATGATGGAAAATCAAGTCAACAACTTAGCTGCTCGAATATGATTTTCCCTAATGCGTGCATTGGTAATTTTAAAACTATCAGGGAGAGCCACGCCCCCTAACCCCGCCTCGTACGCTTTTTGTTGTTGACTATTAATTTAATTTTATATTATTTACAAGACAAGCTAATATCAAATGCTGAACGATGGAATGGCCAGTTTCCGTCAATATAACCTTTCTAGGAAGGCTGATGGCTGGAAAGCGCAGTGAATCACAAGGAAGAGCCCAGGCCAAGGAATCGTTACCTTACCCAGTTCAATGATCTATCAGTTTCTGTATAGCGATTCAATTTCTTTCTCAAGTAATACGAAAACATGATGGAAAATCTAGTCAACATCTTAGCTGCTCGAATACGATTTTCCCTAATGCGTGCATTGGTAGTTTCAAAACGCTTTTGTGACTATTCATTTGATTTTATATTATTTACAAGACAAGCTAATGTCAAATGCTGAACGATAGAATGGCCAGTTTTCGTCAATATAACCTTTCTAGGAAGGCTGATGGCTGGAAAGCGCGGTGAATCACAAGGAAAAGCCCAGGCCAAGGAATTGTTTACTTACCCAGTTCAATGATCTATCAGTTTCTTTACCCCCCCCCCTCTCCCCTTAGAAGTGTTAGTCACTATTGTACAATGTCTTTCCGTTGTCTTTGGCCTTTTGCTAAACGTGACGATTGATGACGTGTCTTGTATAACTCTCGTTCTTTCCCCGAATATTCTAACTATTGATTTAGGGTTGAAATTTTCAATTTTTCATGGAAAAGCGGTGAAATTCCATTATTTCACGTGTCGTTATCTAGAATTGCTACGTAGCGAAAGTAATGCTGTCTTTAATGTCTAATTGTCTATAGTCGGAATCAAATGATCAGTCTTTTGTACTCCCCAGGAAGTGGAGCGTGTGCACTGTCATGTGCGGATTAGCAATTGAATCCAATGACCAAGTAGTAATACTTACAACGTAAAGCGCTTATAAACATACCATGAAGCACTTTACAAATGAGACTATATTATTATTTGTTGTTGTTGTTGTTGTCGCCTTCATTGGCAACAAAGGCAATAAACAATGATAATTAAAAAGGACGGCGAAGTTCCATAATTTCCTTATTTCAGTTCCCAGGCATAGAACTTTCAAAACAGTACTAACGGAATGAGCAAACAGACTACCTTTAATATGGTGTCCCACTTTGCGTGTTGTCTTCATTGAATATGACATTACGAGCCTCCTTCGGGTTTCTTATTAATCTGACTCACTTCTCCCTTGAGATAACTTGTTACTTGTTTTCAAGTCAAACAGCAAGATTTGATCTCTCTATTTGCCAAAATTGCTCAGCTAAAACAAAAAGAGGGGAGAGGGTTGGGAAAGGGAAGTATAAGTAGAGAGGGGGTGAGCTGTAGAAAGAGAGAAGGAAATGTTAGAAACTTAAAAGGGAGAGAGAGGGAAGGGGGAAGGGGTAGCAGAAAAAAAAGATACGCTGGCAGATGGTAAGGGAGGAGAGGGGGTATAGAGAGGAGAAAATATTGCAGGAAGGGGAATAGGGATACGATGAGTCCAGCGTGTTGTTGTCGTTTGGTGTTTTTGTAGTTGTTGTTGTTGACGATATTGTTGTTACTTGTTACCCATGTTGTGACCTACTGCACAAGGAAACTGACTACCATCCCCCTTTAAGTTCCAAGAACATCAATTAGATTAGCCTAGTGGGACTCTGGTAATTCTTGGAACATGTTTCAAGGAGTTAACCTAGATTTTACTTGTAGTTTAACCTAATTACATGAATCATAGAGCTAAAACACATACCTCCACGCCTATATTGGTTTCAGATTCAATAGGCATCTAGCTTAATTGCAATAAAAAAAAAATAGGTGAATATACAACTATCATTATTATACAAACATCCTTATCTCTGACTCAATGGCCTATTTTTTGTAGGATGAATTGGGAAAACTTTTAAAGAAAAAAAAAGCCTCAATTGCTATGAGCCTTGTTTTATTCGTTTTTAAGTAACATCCCCGATTAATTATTTTATTATCTGAGTTACACGATGGTAATGCTCCCCTCCCCCTCTCCCTCTCTTCTTCCTCCCCTCCCCTCCGCTCCCCTCTCCTTTTTCTATCTCAGCATCGATATGTCTATCTCTCGATCTGATTTTATCTCTCGCATGCACTCTCTATGAATCATATCAATATGCACAACATTAATGTCAAAGATGAAGTGGGAAATACTTTTCAAAGCTAATCCACCATAATATTTTTGTGCTCTAATTTAACGCCAAATTTAGCCGCTTATTAGCAAATCCTCTAATGGATGCTTTTTTTCTTGTTCTAATCTAGTGAAGAAACTAAGAGAGAGAGTTAAAAAAGAACATGGGAAAAACAACGAAGCTCTAACTAATGTTGTGTAGAAATACAGAGTGGTTCATTTAAAGGCTCACCCGATGAAGTCGTGAAAGTGAGATATTTTTGAAACTCATACAAAGTAAATGGTTTTATTGGTTTATATACAGATATATGGCTACTTCGGACTACACAAACATACTTATTCTACTCATATTTAAAGTAGGCCTATGAGAGCTTTTTAAGAGCAAATATTCTTCACATTTTTAATTTTTTTTTAAAATAGTTGAAGCGAGATGGCGCCTTTAATTTTGATAGCATAAAGTTATACACAAAAAAAAGTTTAGGGCCAACTATACTGTTATCATCATGATGTTGTTTGGTTGTCGCAATTATATTTAGATGCAAGTATATTAGAAGTATTATCGCAAAATCATGATGTTCATATCGCGATGCCAATATTATCATTATGTTAATATCACGTTGCTAATAATATATACCACACTGTTATTATCATGATGTAAACGGGGCTATTGTTTATAACAAAAAAAGTATCATGGGCTACGCCTCACTATTATCTAAATTAAAACATGTCGTCAACAAAATAATGAGATGAGATAAACAAATCTCGAGAAAAATATTTGTCTACTCCCAAGAGTCGTAATATTGTATCTACATCTGTGACTGCGTCTATCCATACCGGATGGGAAACAAAGAAGAAAAAAAGTACATGGAACCAAGCGATGGTCATTCGAATTTTCACCCCGTTTTTCCAAGTAAAGTGTAAAATAGATTCCCGTTTTCGACCACTTCCACCATCTGATGTATTCAACATTGTCTATGTATTACTATTAAACATCATTGCGGCTAATGGTAATGACATTAAGACATTTTCTGGCTTTGGTCATATGTTTTACTTATTCCTGTATTCATGTGGTATAACCCTATGACCCGTTAAATGCATCGTACTATTTGATATTTTCTCTATACCGTTACTGCATTAAGTGAAATAAAAATGGCGACAAAAATGCGTGCGCTTTTGAATGAATGTAGGCCCATAACCAGAGAAGTATTGCTATAAAGTGTGTACGACTTTTGACCCTTAAATTTGGTTCATGACATTAGGGTTGATTTTCGAGGTTGCGCTCATTTGAAAGCCATTCCTTGAAGACAAGGAATTGTGTACAAAAACATCTGTTTGTACTCTGGAGACAGAACTGTAACAAATCTGAATAGTGAAGTAAAAGTATATCAATTTAGCTTCATTACTTCATCATTCAACGTTAACCTAGATCAGCTGAATTCCCAAAAGAAATTTTACCCAGATATGCATGACGTCATTGCTTTCATTTTCGACATAATTTGTGAGGGTTCAATAACCCGTAATGAACGAAATAGAAATCTACAAATGGGATTCCGGAAGAACTTTTTGCTAGTAGCAGGATTAAATTCATATTGTCCTTGGGTAAGACATTAGTCTACATTTGCCACTCGTCACCCAGGTACGTCAAATGGGTACCGGGTGGAAGGGACTCCTTGAATGCTATGAGAACCGAATCCGATAGCCTAGCTATCATTAGCACCTTGCGTGGTGGTGGTGGTGGAAATTCATGAAAAGATATCCAGTATTACATAGTTCAACATGTTGGAGGCGCTTTGCGCTTGTGTTACTGTTAAAAACATCAATATGAGGCTATACGAGACCCGTAAACAAATGTTTGAATGATACAAGTCGCACCACCGTCCCTCCCCAGGGTCAAAAGACAAAGGGTATGAAGGGGAGATTGCTTTAAATTACAGTGTGCAGCTTACAGGCTAAATCGCACCAAATCCAATCATGTTTAAAAAAAACAAAAACAAAAACTATTGAAATCTTAGAATTTACAAAGTGCATGGTTCCATCATGGACCTACTAGAAGTTCCATGGTTCCATCAAGAACTATTATGTCCCCTCAATATGCTGCTGTTTGGCGACTGCATCAGAAAATTGTCGAACGAAAGAAAATGGAGATGAGAAGCAATAAAAATCCATGACAAGTTCACAGGTTACGACCTGTATGCGATATTTACATCTCAAGGTCGTGGGTTAAGAAAAGGATATGGCGATCATGGTCTGGATTCGTATTGATTTCTATCACGTTTTAACATTTTGCTGTGAACTTTCATCGTGATGTCCTTCCATTGCTAAAATACGAAATGAAGCAATTTTCTCGCCCCACCCTTGTATGTTTTCCCTTTATTGCCTCACTCCTTCTACAGCCATTCACAGTCGTATTTGAAGGGGAGAGGTATTGTAAGAAAGCTGCTAGCGTTTGAATGCTTTTTTAACGAAATGGAATGGACATAGAAACTATTGAAACAGATAATTGTCATGTTTGTCGTCGACTTGTTGTCGACGTCGTCGTTGATGTTTTTTTCTTTCTGTTTTTCTGTCTAGGAATGTAATCTCGCATTCCGCTTCCTTAGACAGAGCTCTGTATGATACAAACAGTCGTTTCTTCATTTCTTCATTTTTCTTGTGTACTTTTTCTTTAAACTTTGTCAGATACCCTTCTTATATAGGCCTGTATTTACAATTCGTTACGTTACAGTATATGATTTACACTGAAGGAAGTTTTTAATAATATGTTATATGTACACATCAACAACAACAACAGCAAAAGCAGCAGCAACAATAGCAGAGATAATAAAGGGTTATATAACCACAACAATCCCTGTTTTTTGTATTCTTTTTTTTTTTCGTCGCTTTTTTCACGTCCTAAACACATGATCCCACCAATCTCTCCGCTTCAGATTTTCATTCTCCATTCTCGTGTGCCTAAACGGTGCTTATTATTTAACTCGAATCTTACTTATGTTGTAGGATTTAGTTTCCTTCAGTATTTGTATTCATGGTAACACCCGTTTTCTTCCATACGATTTGACAAATCTCTCGTGTGGCAGTCTGAAATTTCATCATGTCTTGGAAAGCGCAGCGAACCACAATGAAAGAACAATGAAAGTTTTATGCAATGGATTGTTTGTATGTGGTGTTGCCCTAAAATTGCGCAAGGTATTAAATCAAATTACTCGACAGGGATTAAATTTGGAATACTTCCCATGAAACATTAGATAAAGTTACACATTCTACCCGAGTACTAGCTCGTGTTAGCATGGACAACTTTCTCAACAGTACAAAAATCGAAGATGGCTTCCCACAAGCTCAAACCACCCGATCCACGGACCAAGGATTGCTGTAAATCCCAAAGGTTTCGGAAAATGTTTAGTTTGGAATGCAATACATCATCAACAATAATATTTTTCGACTTTACCTTTGGATCCAGCTTATGTGTCGCGAATTTCATCACCTTCTCTCTCGGCTCGTTTTTCAGGGAAGGTCGAACAAAATATGAGAGAATTTTTTTTTTTACTCCCACTCGTTTGGATTGACAGCAGGAAATGCATTTATGAGATATATCACGATAACCGAATTTGTGCGTGTGCTTATTTCTGAGGTATATAGCCTCAGGAGAGTCTAGACGTAATACTAAGCAGTTATCTTATTATGTCTTGAAAGTCAAGCCAAGGAGAGTAATGATGTTGAAACTTTTTTATGCAAGAAGAAAGTAGGAGAGGAAGACAATAACTGATTCTAGTCATTTTTTAGCGAGAAAAGTAATATTTGATCATTCTTTCTGGCAAGTATTCAAACCTAAGCAAGCGAAATATTTAGAGTCATATTTCTCGTGACAAAAAAGAAAGAAGTGATTTTCAAAGTTTATCGGATGCAGCTCCGTACCGGACCGGTTCTATTTTTGTCTATGGCTCTCCTCGTTATCCAAATTATGATATATTTGCGAGTAGAAATTTATATATGTGATATCTTCAGCTTAATAAAGATCAAGAGTTCCTTTACTTCCTAACATGATATGAACCTATCCCAAATATTGGCGTTTTATTAATTGAAATAGTGTTGTTGATAATGTCGGAGGTAAAGATTTTGCAGTGAGTTTATATATTAAATGTTTAAATTTCAAACGTACGAGTTGTTTGTTCATTGAAATTCATATGATAAAGGATAGGCCTAGTATAATATTTTGGTCTGATGCAGTTGATGATGTGTTTTGCTAGTATATTTGCTACCATATTTTGTTTTTTTTGTTCCAACATTTGTCAATACAATAATCAATGGCATGTTTCCATGTTTTTTCTCTTTGCAGAGGTTGGCCAGTTAATATACTTACAGATCGAAATCGTCCTTCATCGGGAGGAGAGTTTATTCGTCACCTAGCAACTAATCACCCCTAGCAACAAGATGATGCGGTCATCTTTACTTGTGCTCCTGGCGTGTCTGTCGACCGTCGTAGTCGCTCAGTCGAATGTTATCAATGGGTAAGCCAAGCATTTAACATAGCATTGAATATCACTAATCCATAATTAACATATGTTTAATTCAGTACTGCTTTGATTAATTGCTAATAAGTGCCTGCATACTTCGTATTTCAAATCCTAGACTTATTTTAGAACGAAGAGATTCATTATCCACTCGGGACATGATTCAACTTCCAACTGAAGAAGTAAACATTGATCGTGGCGTATCCATCATAGAGCGGAGCAGAAATACGCCCCGCCTGCAAGGCAGTGGGTCTAACGGCATGTTGGGGGGCACTGTCACCCCTTTTCAATCAACAACAGACTGTATGTGCCATCTATTTCAGTCTTTTGCCTTTAATACCCTGATACAGGAGATGGTTGAAAAGAAACTAATATTAAAAGAAGGTACATGCATGTATGTAAAACGACAATGAAACAGTATAAAGCGGAGCTGACATCCCCACCCCACCTGCCCCCATTCCATTGGCTGCAAGGCGATTGGTCTAATGGCGTATGATGATCTGTCCCCTCCCATTTTAGCCAGGTGCAGTATACGCCTTCGAATTCAGAACCTTCCTTTTCGGGAAATAGTCGAAAAAAGATACATGCATGTATGTACAACTTGAAACAACGGGTTCTTTTATGTAATGATATACTTTTTCCCCAAGTAACTTTAGCTTTTTTCTATCCATCTTGTCTAGATTAAGACAGGGAAAGTTTGCCGATGGGTTTGTTCTAAATTTGTACCAGGCCAGCATTGAATTAAAACAAAACACAGTCGTCTCCTACAAATTTTGTTTCCAAGGGCGAGTATCAAAGGAAACAAAGCCGTGACATTCGTGTCAACCCCAATCCAAGTTTGACATGCATCATCCATGTGAAAACGTTCAAAGACACCTGTTGGGTAATTTTACAGAGACCTGGCGTGATTATGAATTTACATTTGTCAACATCGATGAAAGTAAGTCATCAATCTGCTCAAACAATTTTGTGGTTGATTTTCTAATAATTCTGCTGATCCTGTTTACATAAGAAGGATGACGAGGAATCGACTACGCTAAGATCAGTCACACTCATCGGGATTGGGTAACCAGGGGCAGGGGAATCCCCCACCCCCCCCCCCCGATATGTAGAGAATTTGTCGGGCCATTTTTTCTTCTTCAATTATTACGGGAATTTGTTTAAATGCCAGCTTATTTTTATTCTTATTAACTTTTTGGGCACGTAAATTGCCCCAATTCCACCCTCCTCAACACTCCATTGGGAAAAAGCTAGATGTACTCTCATTCCCACCCTCCTCAACACTCCATTGTGAAAAAGCTAGATGTATATTATACTCTAAAAAAACACCAAAAAAAACGATGTCCCATAGCCCAACTTTCTCCCTTTGTGAAACATTCCACCTCGACTTTTAGCTCTTGTTAAATTCTTTGAAAAATACATTCTAGTACTGTTCGATGTTCGATGATACCAATTATTAGGACCTACTAAAGTGTAGTCTAGTTTTTATTAAGGCCTTAAAATATTTTTAGAGCGGTTGCCAAACATTTCCCTATTTTACTGAAATTGTATATTATGATAAGAGCGCCGTATTTATTTTAACAGCTACAATGAATAGCACAACATTTGAATTACTAATTTTTTTTTTTTAATGGTCAGTTTTTATTCTTTTCTCTCTTGAAACAAATTATAATCATAGTACAAGTTACAATCATCATATGTAACGCTCACTGCAAATGTGATGACATTATAAATCAGTATAAATTTTTGTCTTACAAACGGCTTCAAAGAAAACTTACATAGTTAGTTCCTATACATCATATTCGACACAAAAATTCATATTTTCAAAGAAAACATATGCAGTTATATAATCCAAAATTTGTGTTTTAACAATGTAGCAACTTATACTTCTTTTATACTGTTGTCCTGAGAAAAAAGTTTTCTCTTTTTGTTAACTCTACCCTACCCGACCTCTCCCTTATCCCCCTCCCCCCCCCCCCCCTCTTAACCGGTGGACGACTGGCTCTGGGTTCCAATTGTTTGTCTAATACTCAGGTTTTCCCATTTAGAAAAATGAATAGTGAGAGTTCCCCTCATTGCTGCCAATTTCCTTTCTTCTACTTTATCCCCTATTATACTATTCTTTATTTCATTAAAAGAGGGTGGTTTTTTAAGTTCTCTATTTCTATAAATCAGATATTTAACAAGAATTAAAACATGATTCATTACTTGATATTTTCCTTTATTACTCTCCTCTTTCCCATACAGAATTTCCTCCAAACTACAGTTATGTATTTCAAAGTCTAAAAATCTCGTGCACATTCCCCACACTGATTGTGCAAATTCACAAGTATAGAATAAATGTTTATATGTTTCTTCATCTTTTTCGCAAAATGAGCATAACTTAGTCGAGACAAGACCAAAACGGAAGAGGTGATGGTTTGTATATAATATATTATGTATAAGTTTGAACTGAAACTCTCTTAATCGACTGTTAAGTGTACACTGTCTTAGTCTTAAAAATATGTTTTCTATTTCCTTACAGGAAAAACCATAGTTCCTTCCAATTCTCTCAAAAACCAAAGGTTTAACATCATCTTTCTTTATTAATTGTACATAAATTTGTTTTGATTTTAGATCAGCTATATTAGTTGTTTTCTTCCCCAAAGTGAAATCAGTTCCAGAATTATTTTTTTCTTCTCCCTTTCTAAAATTATTTTTCCAACAAACTGGTAAACAGGCATAAAAGTGCTTGATCTTTTCAATTTCATTTACTTCAACACCTAAATCGATAAAATGCCTGTCACATTTTAGTTTACCATCGTTTTCCAGAATATGTTTTAATTTGTAAATTCCTTTGTCATACAACCTCTTATCGTATATACAACTTCCTTTATATCGAATAAGTTTATTATTAAAAATTACCACATCACCAATGTCTATACTCCTTATATGTCTTGTATTCACCCAATCTTCTAATAAATCCATATAAAATTGTGGAGCTGTCACTTTTAATAAACTTGGTATATAGTCACATGAAAATATCAAATCTCCACCCACGTGTTCAGTGACAAAGTTAAAATATTGTTTCCATTTCATGTCTTCATCTTTGTTTAGAAGTTTTTGAATCCACATAATTCGCTGCGATTTAACTTGTGCAGAAAAATTTAACATCTTTAACCCCCCTTGCTTATAGTCTAAGAACATGGTGTTTCTATTGATTTTATCTGTTTTTCCTTTCCATATGAAATCAAAAGTTAATTCATCCAGTGAATCATAAACCCATTTTGGAACAGGAGTAAGTGACGCCCGATAAAGAACTTTAGAATAAATGTGCACCTTCAATAGTTGAATCTTACCCATAAGTGTTAAATCTCTTTGCTTCCAAAAATTTAAAAGTGTTTTTATTTTACTTAAGATTTCTTTATAATTTAGATCTTCTTTCTTGTGTTCATCGAGGGAAAAGAAAATCCCTAAAACCTTAAGAAAGTCAACTATTTCGCCAAAAGCGAAATCACAATCTAAACGTTGACATAAACCTAACCTTAATATTTTAGTCTTGTCGTTGTTTATTTTCAGTCCAGAAATTTTTTCGAAATCTGCAAATAATACTTTTAACCTATTAATTGATTTTTTTATTGCGAACAAAAATTGTCATATCATCCGCATAAGTTACTAGTTTAATTTCCTTATCTCCAAAATTAATTCCGTCCACCAAATTATCTATTCGTAATTTGTGTGCCATTACTTCAATACACAAGATAAAGAGGTACGGAGAAAGAGGGTCTCCCTGTCTTACTCCCCTTTCTACTTTGAAATAACCAGTGGACCCTCCTTCAGTTAATACACAACTTAGAGTGTTCATGTATAAAACTTTAACCCACTTTTGAAAGGATGGACCGAAACCAAATGACGACAGAACTTTTTGAAGAAATTGATGTGAAATTGAGTCAAAAGCTTTTTCGAAGTCTATAGCTAACAAAAAACCAGATAAATTGTAACGGGATGTATGAAAAATAATATCATCTATAATGCGAATGGCCTCACCAATATTCCTCCCTTTCATGTAGCCCACCTGATCTCCCATAATGATCTCATTTAATACTTTCTTGATTCGCTTAGCCAAAATTTTTGTTAAAATTTTATAATCGACATTAAGAAGGGAAATGGGTCTATAATTTTTCAGTAAAAAGGGATCTTTCCCATCTTTAGCGATTAACGTAATTACAGCTTGTTTTTGAGACGATGCTAATTCTCCTAATCTATATGCTTCATTTAAGGCATCTTTAACTAAATCTCCAATATCCGGCCAAAAGGTACGATAAAATTCTGAAGAAAAACCGTCATTTCCAGGTGATTTGTTCTGTTTTAATTCTTGTAAGATTTCTAGGCATTCTTTATTACTTATAGATCCTTCACAGTTTTCTCGAGATTTTTCAGTCAATTTCGGTAAACCTTGAAAGAAACTATTATAACAATTATCCGAGCACTCGTACTCTACTTTACTGTACAACATGCTGTAAAACTTCCGGATTTCTTCAGTTATCCTTTTTTCATCGCAGCAAATAGCACCATCTGAGGTTTTAATTTTGTTAATAGTACTAATGATAATGGGAATCGATCCTGGCCGAAAAAAAAAATTATTGAGAAGAACGCGAGCTACCAAGTAGACATCCTTGGAAAGTACAGTAAATTTGATCATATCAGATGAATTGTAATAAAATTGTCTTTCCCTTCTCTTGTATTAATTGTATCTGATAGTGTAATAAAGGCTCTATCATAATCTTTGGTCCATGGACAGAAATTCCAGGAGGAAGTGCTCAAATGAAAATGGCAACCAGATTGACCAGAAGGTTTGGTATAAACTACCTCCTTGGCATCAATTAGTCCGATCAGGTCGTCTGTCTGGACCATGGCCTTCTGAAACTATCCCATTTAATAAAGTTTCCCTGTTAGATTCAGAAGGAAAATTAGAGCAACTCGTTGACCTATTGAACGTAACCTTCCTGGAATAATTGCCCTACTTTGCGTGAGAAAAGTTTGATTTGCACGCATAAGAATCATAATTCGAGCATCTGATACGTTTGTTTCTGTAAAAAAAAGCCCCGTTTCTTAATTAACAAGATAATTACTACAAACAAACTCGCCAAGTTCCAACAATGGTAATCATAGCTTTTTCTCGATTGAGTCACGTAACGTGTGATCATAACAAATTGGTGTCACGACCTGTTGGAGAAGTAGAAGACAGTAATCGTTTTCAACACGTCGCACTAGTTGCCTGTCTTTTGTGTTTACTTCCACTGAATGTTGTTGTTCTGCCTTTTCCAAGCAACATGGAATGTCGTGGAATGTAGGAACAACTACAGGTACTCCTCGATGGCGTATTCATCATAATATGAAATGAGGGTGTGCCCCCCCCCAAAAAAAAAGAGAGAAAAGTTGAAGGCCTGTGTAAAAATCATTGTAAATTGATATAATTTATGAGTCAAGAATACGCAAGGATGCACAGGTGCAGGTTTTCCATGATCCGTCAGAGCCATCTTGGCCAACTTGGTTTCACTGTGTCACAAACATGGCGTATATTCTATTGTTTTGTGCTTGCCCCAAAAAGCAGTAGTCGCAATAATGTGTCCATCTCAAACCGGGTTGGTTGGCCAAATTATGTGTACAAATGGCTCTGGATCCCATCCCCCAACACTGCCGCCATCGGGAGGAATATATCCCCCAATGGCGTGTAACACGTTCTTTTAAATATGCCAATTTCCCCAATTTCGCTAAGCCCGTGCTTTGTTTCGAAACCGAATGCTGCATAGATGGTTATCATCATGATCATACATATCTACTCCAATTCAGAAATGAATAGAAAAATCTTTGCCTGGAGTTCGTTAGCCCTCCCCCCCCCCCCCACTACCACCACCATGCACACCACCCAGCCTGGATTCTGAAATTTTGGTGACGACAATCAATGCAGACATACATTTTGTTAATAGGAGGAACGGAATGACAACCATACACCATCTTTATGATCTAATGAGATATCACCTGAATGTGCCATTAAATTACTACAGCAATACATCATTTTTAAAAGTATTATTCTGTTATTTCGTTTGTATCAACCATAAACCTCCTATACAACAGACTTATTCGACTTATTCTGTATTCGTTATCCTGACCAAAACTACTGCAATAGTACTGACTCTCTATATAGTGATATGGGAGACGAAATACATGTAGTGTAAAGCATTTTAGACTCTTCAACTCTCCATCATCTCTTTTCCATGTACTCACTCTGGAATCACATATGACCTTCGACTTCAGGACATATTTTTTGCCTTCGACCTCGAAAGATATTGTCAGGCATGATAAAATGTGGCTCCGTGTACATGTAGTTCAGCACAAGTTATAGGGCCTACAATCCTGCATATACATGTAGTACAAGTAAGGTCTTTGACGAGAGTTGTTAAGGTAGCAGAGCTACCCTTGAACTTTTTGAAAGATTTATCTCTTCGGTAATGGTTTCTGCAGTAATTTACAGTCGAAACACGAGCTTGTGGTGTCTAGAGCCGTAGAGACAAGACTAGTTATAATAGTAGCGTATTAGGGAGAAGAAAAAAAAAGAATGTTCAACAAAGTTATGCTCGACGTAACTTTGAAACAAACACCTGCACCTTTAACGAATGACCCTTTTCGTTTCACGAAATAAATCCCATTTCTTGGCGTAAATGTTAGATCCCAAGAGGAAAGACAGGGGAGAAAAAAATATATAAAGGAAAGTAAATTATAAGAACTTGCTGAAGATACCTTTTGCATTTTTATAATGATACCATTTATAATATACATATAAAATAAAATACTTAACTTATATCGGGCCAAGTCTAAGACAAAGAAAAGGATTATGTGAAATAAAGTTAACCTGGCCCTTTCTTCTATTTTGGTACTTGCATAAGATCCAGTTCATATTGTGCTCTTTGCGAAGTAACGACTATTCTTCTAAGCGAAAATTATTTTGTCTTCGTAAAAGGAAAGAAAGTTAGAGAGAAGAGGTCTTTTCCCCCCTTATGACTGACATTTTCGGCATACCAGGATAGAATGTCAACCAAATCCCAAAGATCATCAAAGCCATTTCCGATCTATCAACAGATCTAGGAGTGGAGGGCCCCTAAGAGGTTACCCACCAAGAAATTGGAGAGATATATCCACGAATACGAATATCACATGAAAACGTTTGAAGTACATCCTTACTCAATGAAATAACTATATGAGCGAAAATGCGAAAGGTCTTTTCTCTCTCTTTTTTCTAATCAACAGAAAACTTCATCTTTTTTTCCTACAGAAGACTTTAAGTATATAATTCAGATAATATTCAGTACATGTCTTCCCCATCAGTCTGTGTTATAGAAGATAGGTTTGTTCAGCCGAATATTATCTAGCCTATTTCTCAATCCTGTCTCAATGCTCAGGCTCAGGACGGATCCAACATGACCAATTTCCCCCGATAATATTTCCCCCTCATAATTATGATTAAGGAAGTCATGCTAGCCCCCCCCCCCCACCCCCCACCATCAGTCAATATTTTCCCCTCCCTCGGTCGGTCTCTTTCTATACTCTGCATGGGCCTAGATGTGTGACTTAAATTAACATTCTGTTAATGTTGAATTATATGATATTGCCTAACAATATTCCTTCTCAATATACCCCAGTTCATATTTTGGGGGCACAAAATAATCATACCAGAGCGCTACATAATAGGCCGACAGATTTGCCCGGGGTAATAATGTTGGAGTGCCTGGAGCCCTAATAAAGCCACCATTAGTATTATTATTAATTATTTACCTTTCTTTTTGTGTGTAATTACAGCCCGAATGTTTGTGGTATGAGATTCTATTCATATTGTTGCCCTGGATGGCGCCTTCATCCAAGAACGAAACAGTGTGTGGTCCGTAAGTATTATCTGTTTTCGTCAGTATTTCATCAACTTAATTTAAATCAAAAGTTCCTAAGATGATAAAAAAAAAAAATAGCAAATCGTGAATAATAATAGTGGGCATTATATTTGTAAAACTAAAACATGATAAAATATTATCCTTCCTTAATATGCCTAAATTGTAATCCGAACCATTATGCTCCAGTCTAACGTTCAGTATCTTCAAGGCTTTATACGCATCGGCATGCTAACAAAAGAAGAGGGATACGATAGACATTCAATTCAGTCAATTTATCCATTTTTACTTAGGTTAATATGTTTTTAAAGGTAGCCAAAAGGTGTAATTCAATATTGAACCCTGGGTTTTAAATGATAATACACAGAGTCAGTGAGCTCCAACCACGAGCTGAAATGATGTGAAAACAGTGGAATACTGTGCAGGAGGTTCACGTTTCCTGTGTTACTGAAACTGATACAGACTGTTATTTTGTTGACTTCATCAATCGAAACTTAAATTCTAACTTGTTTGATTTGTAGCTGTTTGCAATCGTCCATGCGGGTCGGGTTACTGTCAGCGTCCAAACTCCTGCTCCTGTCCGGGTGGACAGATCTCAGTCAGTGGATGCGATGGCTACTCTGGTAAGTAGAGAAATTACCAAGCAACTTGCTCGATTCTCCTTCCAATTTTATCATCAAGGATGCCATCGCAGTGCTTAATAGTTCAGACATAGGCCTATGAGGGTGGTACATTATGATTCAACGAAATGTTAAACAGAAAGGACATCAAAGAAAATGAATATTGCAAACTGGATTTTGAGAGAAATCTAATATTTTAATGGTAATTCATATACGCCCAGGACAATGGTTTTGTGGACAATTTGCCGGCTAATTTCACCAGTGTTTGGATCCAGAAGTCCAGAGAACTGTTTTTCATTTGTTAAGCTCCGTATTCACAAGTAGAATGCCTATTATCTTGAAAAATGAAGAAAGAAAAAGAAATCTACAAAAACTATTTAGAGAAATCTACCTTTGATAAAAAATAATTGTGCCAAAGACTCCTACATTATTTACCCGTCGATCGAATGATCGATAGCTTTCCGATATGCCGTCTGCTTCTGGAAAACGTCAACTAAAGGCAAAGACGTAAAGTGTAATTGTTTTCATTTTCACAGTCGCAAGTAGATTCAATTTACATGTTTCTTTGTTTCTTGCATTACTCTTGTAACTTGCTATTTGCGTAATGTTTTATAAAGATGAAATTTCTATCTGCATTGAGGTATAAAAATCAAAATTCATGTCATCTTGTACAAGATGGTTCTAGTACGTGCCCACTTGTAGAATTTTATGTTTTAAAATGTTAAGTGGTTTAGGTAGGGGTCTATTCTAGATCTATATCTGGTCCCGGATCTGGTCTTTAGTTTACAGCTACGCTATTTAAAATACACATTACACAATAACAAGAATGATGATGATGAAGATTTTTACCATGTTGTGATGATGAATTATGATATCGGGTTGATGATAGAGTCAACTGGAGCTGGCTGGTTGACAACTTGATGTCAAACTCAAGGTCAGAAAAAGGAGAGAGAAGATGAAGAAGAGGAGAAGAAGATTATGGTGAATAATAAAATAGTCTTATCTACCGTAACACTGCATCAACTTTAACACATATTATCAGAATATGTTTACTCTAAAATCTAAATACCAGTGAAATACCAGTGAGGAGGCGAGTTGGCTCAGTCGGTAAAGCGTCTGCCTGTCGAACCAAAGATCCCGGGTTCGACTCCCACCCAGGCGGATGACTGAAGCCTGCGTTGTGTGTTAACGTGCCGGTTATGTAGGTTATGCAGGTTATGTCAAGTGGAAACTGGAAAACACTCCATCCCTCGGATAGGACGTTAAATGGTGGCCCCGTGTACAGGAGAGTCACCACCCTTGCACGTTAAGAACCCATTGCACTATTCGTGTAAGAGTAGGGGGAAACCCCGGTGTAATGGTCCACCTGCATACCCCAACCAGGCCGAGTATACGGCATCTGCAAGAATCTTCAGTATTGAAGGAGGCAGATTATCTTGAAGAAGAAGAAGAAGAAGAAGAAGAAGAAGAAGAATAGATATTGTAAAATTATAAAAAGGAAGTATGAAATTTAACTTTATGAATCATTGTAGGTGGAAACCCATGTACTACGCAGTGTTTAAATGGAGGGTCTTGTCAAGGGAACTCCTGCAACTGTCCCAATGGATTCTCGGGAACTAATTGTGGCATGCGTAAGTTTAATGCATGACCATGACTCTGAATGTTCAATACCAAAACTTGTTTATATAAACGCATATGGGGTAAATGTTGGTAGATCTCAGATGAATGAAGGAAACAGACATTTTGAAAGAAAAGTGACCAACCTTTGTTGCATTGAAATATATTTAAGGGTATTCTCCTCTCACAGAAAGTTAAATGCTTTCTGCTATTTAAGAAAACATCAAAAGTACAATTTTGCTCGAAAATATGAATTCAACCTTTTTGATGCCATAATCACTATTTGGAAATAACCAACAGTTGGAAATAACCAACAGAGGTTTGCATGGTTCATACAAAGAAAGTACATTTAGATTACCAGTAGACATCTTTAAAGCAATTTAGATAATGCACTTTCCATTTTCCAGTCAGAATCACATTGGTATGAAATGATTGGAGCCAAGTTCATTATCTTTGCTATGACTATGAAGCAAGAGCTCTGTAAACTCTTTTGTCCTGTTTAATGCAGATTATGAGATTTGATACTCAGCCCATGTGCAATGGAGGGCTATTGATGACAGGAAACTATTAAAAGTGGTAGTGGGTATATCCTTCACTTGTCTGTTACCGGTCTTTGTTTTTGTTATGTCTCAGCCACGTGCAATCCGCCCTGCCAGAATGGGGGTGAGTGCAGCGGAGGAAACAGGTGTTCATGCCCTCCCGGTTTTGGTGGGAGTCAATGCCAGACAGGTAAGAATTATAATCTCTGTATATTTAAAGGTGACATAAAGTTTTAGTAGCGATTAGGAGAATTGAATGAAATCAAAGTTGTTGAATATGGCTTTAATTTCATTCTATATGTATCGAGAGCTCTGACAGCTTACTGTGTTTTTGCATTCTTTCCACAGGAACAATAACAACAACATCATGAAGAAAAATAATCACTTACCTACATGTAGATTGACTGAGTAATAGTTATTGAATATCAATCAGTCAATGAATAGATAATATTGCTGTTTTTAAAATTTATCACAATTATAATTTTCTAATCATGGGCATGTTTTCCAGAGCCTGTAAATACTAGAATTTCCACCAAGTTTTCTACACAACATATTTTGTCCCAAGGAAAATAGGAAAAACAAATATAAGGTGGAAATTTAAAAGCTTGCCTGATATAAATATTCTGATGATGAGGCAGTATACACCAAGGTTTGTTTATGTTTCAGTTCTTGTTAAGTTTTCGGCCAGTATCCTTGTCTGTGTCCAGCGTTATGCAGGGCTAGGTCTTTGTGCTGTTTTGTACTAAACATGTTTAGTCAATAGTGCACATTCTGTTTCTTTCCTTTTGCTTCACTATCTTTTGTAAACACACTAATGATATGCATGGAAATTAAGGGAAGTTGTGAATGTTTTGGGAGTGTATGAAATCATTTTGTCAGTTATTGTATAGGCCTTTGGAATGTCTGAGAAGCTTCTATGAAAGGAGTGAATTACAAAAATATATTTATGTACTGGTATGTGTTTTCAGATTTGTTTCCTTTTATTTTTGTATGTCCATCATTATTTTGTTTTAATTTATTTTTTATTTTTTATTTATTCATTTATTTTATTCATTTGTTTTTATTATCGTGCAAACCTGATCTTTCTGTTGATTCTTATATTGAACATATCTTCTTTCTATAACCACAAATAAGAATGTAAACTTGAAATTTTAGTGCTGTTTACCAGTATCTGCAGGATGTATTGGTTTGCATTGTTTCTCTATCTTGTTCTCTCTTTCCGCTTTCATGGATGACTCTACATGATTGTTTCCTATGAGTGTCCTCTCCGCCATATGTGTCATCATTATTTATTTAATGACTATTCCATAACGTAGGAATAGCTACCAACCTTTCTGGGGGACCAGTTAGTAAAACGGCAATGAAATGAATACTGAGTGACAGCCACCTTGCCCCTGTGCCCCTTCCAACTAAATCAATTTATACTGAATTCCCCTCGATAGGAATGTTCACACTTCATTTCTCTTGTTGGGGTTTGAGATGTTTCCCAAAAGTTGCTCAAGAATTCCATCTTATTTTATTCAGTCACAAATAAACATTGTTGATAGTCTGTAGTTTGATATGTTATGTACATGTAAGGAATCTGCCCCCTATAAAGTTGTTATGGTTTGAAATGATTGAGAAAGTCCAGCTGATATCTGGGCCTTTCTTATGTGTTTAGCTGGCATTCACATAAGGGAGACTAACCCACAACACAAGCACACACACAAATCTAAAGGTAACATAAAGAATTTATTTGAACACTTTATGTTTTAAATGAATGCTATATGTTTCATTTATATTTCTTACCTGAGCAATGATATGAATAATTGGAATTTCCCCTTTTCAGTCTGTTCAGTCTGTTCAACACTGGTGAAGAAGGTATTACCCTTTTTTTTGCCCGCAGAAGTGATAAATTAACATGTTGCCTATGGAAATCAGATTTCCCCTGTACACAGTTTATGGGAATAAGAGAAATCAGGAGTCAGTTGGTTAAGATCGGGTTCAAGCATGCTACTTTGTTTACAATGTGAACATGTTTTCTGAGTAAGACATCCACTGGTTTCCCCATCAAAAGCTCAATGCAAGTTTTAATGTGATGTTATTATCCAACTGCACCAGCTGTTTAATACATCTAGCCTAAAGGGAGAATGGACAAGTGTAACAGAGTTGGCTTTGATCCTAGTTGTTAGAACCTCTGTTATGTGTACACACAATACAGGCCTACACTCTCCGACAAGGTTTCAACAAAGGCTACCTTCACCGAATGATTAATGAATGAGAGTTGTGCTTTTACCTTGGGCCTCTTTCCTTCAATTTTCTTCTCGATTTCCATTGGGATTTTGTGCTACAGTGCTCAAAAATAGTTTGTGTATTCTCCCTTATCTCTCTCTATCTCTCTCTATCTTGCTCTCTCTCTCTCTCTCTCTCTCTCTCTCTCTCTCTCTCTCTCTCTCTCTCTCTCTCTCTCTCTTCCCCTTCTACCTCTCTCTTCTTTTCTTTATCATCTTCTAGGAACTAGGTTAGAGTTAAAGTTAGAGTTAAAGTTAGAGTAAATGTAGTTCTTTTGCAGTGGCCTTGAGCAGTGCCCTGGGATGGATATATATGCATTTAAATAATGTAGCTGTTATTATTTTTTTAGGATTGTTTGTATAACACTCAATAGTAATACTACTATTTCCAAGTGCTTTACATTGAATCATTGTCCTTCTCCATATCTCTTTCCTAGACTACAGGACAGGCGTGTGCTACCTCCAATCAACAAGCAATGGCTACTGTTCTGCCGGAGTAGAAGGCTTGCATTGCACCAAGGCATTATGCTGTGCTACCATCGGCCAGGGATGGGGGGACCCATGTGAAAACTGTGATACCTTTGATAATCCATGCGACAGGGGTTATATTCTCAATGGACGAACTGGACAGTGCATTGGTGGGTGAAAATATGCATTTGGGAATATTAAGTTGTAAATAAATAAATAAATCAAATCAAATAGCTGCATGTGATGATGAAGATGTTTTAAGCTCTTTGTTGTTTATTGTTTTAAGAGCCTATGTATCCATTTCATGGTCTTAAAATACTGCAAATTAAATGATTGTCACATTTTTTATAGAATTGCTTATCATTACTATAAATTACCCAATCATTTAATATCATTCACAAATCTTTATATGTTGATATACGGATAAAATAGCCTTGATATTTCCCAAAATAACTATTTGTGTAAATTGGCTCAATGGTGATCAGCAATTCTAAGAGGGAATATAGAATGGAATACATGGTAAATTTCCCTCTTAGTTTGCTGATGAATGCCTGATATTTTAGGTTAACTTTTTCGTAATTCATCAGAGAATTTTTTCCTCTATTAAACTTGTTGAATATCTTTTGATTTTGGTATGACACACAATTTGCATAGAGCTCAGCCAGACATATTTTGTGCACCACAGTGCAAGCAAATCATATGCCTAATTTCATCTCCTAGAATACCGGTATGAACATCCCATGAAGCAACATTTCTCTTCAAAGGGATAGGGTAACTTTGTCTCAGATTCTGAAACTGCCATGCTGCCATAATAATTGTAAACCTTTAGGTCAGTCAGGAACCCCATGCCTTTTACAAGCCGATCGCCTGTCTGATTATCAAGATATTTATGATTAAAAATCAAAATCAAATTTGCGTTTTCCTAATGGTTTTCATAACACCACAGTCTATCGGGGAAAACAAGTATTGTAAAACCGGTCACTCACAGATTTTTACTTTTTTGAGGCACTTCTTGATTATTTTGAAGCGCAATTTTTTAGGGCTTCAATATTACACCATATCACAGACACTGATAACACGAAGGGCCATGCATCTCAGATTTAACATTGTTAGTCAATGCCTTTAATTACCAAAGAGCTTTCCTTTTAATTTCATCATCTTCTAGATGCTGATGAATGCTTGATGATCCCAGGTCTCTGTGATGGAGGTCAATGCACTAACACCCAAGGGTCATACGCCTGCCAGTGTCCCGCAGGCTTTGAACTGAGTATGAGTACTCTATCGTGTGTAGGTAAGGCAATATCATCCATTTCCTCATACCTCACCGTCTTCCTCTCTTGGGAGTTAGGGATGTGCTCATCGTTGATCCAAAGGGTGTTGCTCTGGAATTTAACATTTAGAAGTCATCATGTGATTGTTTTCATGTGGATGTCATCAACCTCTAAACCCCATCTTGTTCACAACTCTAATAGTTGCCAGTTTACGTTTAACCTTAAAAGTTATTGTTATAAAAATTTGATTCATATTCTGAAAGAGAAATACAAATAAATTGTAGTTTAGTTGGCCCTCTATTAACATCTTTAGAGTGTGTAGGCCTATATATTTTACATTCAAGCTAGCATGCATACATCCAGACGTGTACGCAGGGGAGGGGGGATTTTGGGGGTAAACTCCCCCCCCCCCCTCCCTCAAATTTGTTTGATTGTAAAAATTTTAAAAAATGTGTACCCTGTACCCTCCCCCCCCCCCATTCAGCGGCTGGCTGAGTCGTTGCTAAATTTGTGGCACCCCCCCCCCCCCCTGCTTATTCAGCGGCTGGCTGAGTCGTTGCAAAATTTCCGGCATATTTTTAAATTTTAAAACGATTTAAATTGATGGTTGTTTTTTAACACATATTCTTTTTCATTCGATAATTGATGGTTGTTTCTAAAAACAGTTATTCTTTTTCATTGGAAGACATGAATGAATGTCAGACAGGTTACCTATGTCAGAATGGACGCTGCATCAACACACAGGGGAGCTTCAGATGTGATTGTAATCCGGGATATTTCTTGGGTCAAGATGGTCATCACTGCACCGATATTGACACCCCAAACAGTGAGTATATTATATATTATCCAGTGGAATAGGAGCTATATAGAATGCTAGTATAACTTTTGTGACTGGAAACTTTCAAAAATCATTAACAATAGCCTTCTTTTTAAACGGCAATAATCTTCTCCAAATTATTGATGAAAAATTGATGTTGTAAATTCAATCTTTTCAAAGTGCAAATTCTCCTTGATTCTTGAGTCTTCTAGATCACTCACAGATTGTGAAGTTATGGTTTTGAAAAGTACTTAAATACTGCTGTGTTATTGTTATCCCTTACAGTCATTGTTAATCTCATCGTGAATTAAATTTTCGGCCTCTGTTTGAGGTCAGTCCAAGGCTCTTAGGTTTGACATTGTGGGATATTAACTTTGAGGGTTTGAGGTTGTTGTTCATTGGTTCAGTGATTGATGTTCCTGAACTTGTGAAGTGCAATTTATTTGCTTTTCATGTACATGTAAGTTAAAGAAGATATATTACTAGCTCAAGAATTGTTGGTTTGGTTTATCTTATATGACAAATGTTGAAGTAGAGTGATGATGCAAGTGCACAAGTATGTCAACACCTTGGCCCGAATTCACAAAGGAGGTTTGTCGACAAACCTCCTTTTGTTTCGCCAAACCTCCTTTTGTTCTTTACAAACCAGGTTTGTAAAAAACACGTAAAAACACGTCATATGACGTAAGAAAACCAAGGTTTGTCGACAAACCTCCTTTGTGAATTCGGGCCTTTGAGTCTATACGAGATGCAAGACACAAGCACAGATGGGAAGTATAGGAAAAGTGTATATTGTGGAGTTTTGGGCCTTACCATAAAGGCCTTTACCATAAAGGTATAATTATATTGATGGGAGCTTGAACGTTTGTCATATTGGGCCTGTGATGAAAATTATGAGTGGTGTAGATTCAAGTAGGATTCACACCATGAAATTTTCAATAATTTGAAGAAGATTCTTGCTGTCAAAAAGGCTAATGTTAGTGATTTTTGAAAGTTTCCTGTCTCAAAATTATACTAGCATTCTATATAGCTCCTATTCTGCTGGATAAAGTCTTCTACTATTCCCAGCATGAGTACAAGTTCTTCTAGACAAGTCTAGATTGGATTCCTCTGCCATGGCAAGCCAGTGCAGACAATGTTGGATATTCATGATGACAAGATTTATGATCTGTTTACTTTCAGCCCCTGTCACTCCTGAAGAGATTGGTTACTGCTACATGAGGTTCCGTAACAGGAACTCTCGGGGTACCTCCTGCAGTCAAGAGTTGGCTGTGAGGATGAGCTTCCTCGACTGCTGTTGCTCAGTGGATCACGCCGAGGGCTGGGGATTGTCAAGAAGTGACTGCAGTCCATGCCGGACAGAGAATGAGGGTGAGGAAAATTACACCAGGGGGGTGTTTCACAAAGATCTTAAGTTGAACTTATCTCTAACTAGGACTTAAAAATTATGGAAAGCCGTCAGCATCTATGAAAATATTTCGTAAAAGTTATGTTAAAAGACATGACATGTTGATTCAAATCATTCATATTTTCTGTTATCAAGGGGATTTCATGTTCTTGATGTGGAAATCCTATGTGGAATTTATAAAAAATTGAAGTATTTTAGACTTTTCATAAATTCCACATCAAGAACATTATATTTTTTGACGACAGAAAAGATGGATGATTTGAATCAACATGTTATGCCTTTTAAAATCATTTTTACAAAATATTTTCAATGATGCTAACAGCTTCCCATAAAAGTCCAACTTAGAGTTAAGTTCGACTAAGGATCTTTGTGAAACACCCCCTGGACTATTGACTTATGAAATGACAAAAATAAAAATTAATAACAAATAACATGTAGTAGATTGATAAGTATTTGTTATCAGTCTGAGGTAATTTTAAACAAATAATGAGGAACTTATTTCATCAAATTGCCTACTTGAGATATTTTCTGGCCATTCTACAGTAACCCATGTGATGATGGGCAACTCTACCTTTAGGTGATTGCCTCTTGCAAGCCATTTAATGATAGACTTACAGTTTTTATATCAATTCTGTTCCTTTCTTACAACATATATTCCAATTCAAGTGTATAACTCTGGTATTTTTCATAACAAAGATATACCAGTTCTCAGACTTCTTCCTGATTTCAGACCTTGTCATCTGTTTGCCTCAGGCTCTTTTTTAGGTTTTATATCGTACAGAAGCTCTAGGACAATAATTTCTAGGGCTCTAGCATCTCTGATGATGTGATAGTATTAACCAATACACTTAGTTTCTAACTCTACCTATCTTATTATTTCAGAGCTTTACCGAAGACTGTGCGAAGGTGTAGGAGAACTTACCACACCCCAGCCGAGGAGAACGCCCAACCCACAGACCAGGACCGATGGACCTGGAGTGGTAACACTGACCCCACCCACAGTCACCCCTCCACGAAAGATCACGCCCCGCCCTGAAGGGATCTGTCTCATGGTGCCTAACATATGTCGCAATGGTCTGTGCGTGTCCCTGGGGGGAGTCATGGAATATCGTTGTGAATGCTTTGAGGGGTATGAGAATGCTGGCAGGTACACATGCCAAGGTAGGCAAAGGCTACACAATTCCTTCATCAAATAATCTCATTTTCTGTTATCTTTAAAAAAAAAAATTAAAAAAAAAAAATTCTCTTCCTCTAGTTTGTATATATTCCTTATTCTAGTATATACATGTATATTTCACCATTGTATTTTGTAATTAGTTGTGTATTTTATTATCTTTATTTCTTTCTTGTTCATTCTCTCTTTTTTGTTGTTGATTCCTCATGCTCAATATAAAGTTATGAATATGCAGTAAATGTTCCCCTGACTATTTACTTTAAAAAAATTATTGTCTGTCTTTAATTTTGACACGGTTTTGAAGTTATTTTACTATTTATCCCTTTGTCATAGAATTAAAATGCCAGGAAATCCTTGAAAGTTTTAAGAAAATGATCAAAGTATAGTATCCAGAAATAGGAAAATGAATGTTGATTGTACAACAAGAACTCTATGCTATGGCACAAACTCACAAAGAAATTTCATGAGGCTATCTTTTCATGTAATTCTGCTACACAGCCTTTTGGACTGAAAAATGCTCCAGTACTTGTGTTATAATGAAACATTCCAAAATATCCTTTTTTGTTGATGGTACACGTAAATGATGTCAATTAAGATATGAAACTATTTTAATTCATCATCATACAAAGAGCTGACAATGAAACAAAACTATCCATATTTCTTCTTGTTTGTTGTTGACACTAGATATCAACGAGTGCCGAGACAGGTCCCTGTGTAGGTATGGAGCTTGTGAGAACACAGATGGGAGCTTCCGTTGTGTGTGCCCCAGTGGATATAAGTTATCTCTCGATCAGAGGTCATGCGAAGGTAAGTCGTGATAATATCATCGTACATGTAACAATACACTTTGAAGTGATTTCCACTTCAGATCTTGACAGTTTGTCAGATTTGTCCATTGCTTGGTATATTAGTGAATAATTGTGTCAAATGCGGTTTAAAACTAGACATCCTTGTGACATAAAAAGTTTTGTGAATTGTGTAAACAACAGCCAATTTCACTCAATAAATTTCCCATTTTGCCAAAATTCACTGCTGTGCCAGTTGTGATTCAATTATTTTGTTGTATGAAACTTTGGGGGTTTGAATTGCATCTGAAATTCCAGAAAGTTTGTTGCACTAGAAGGTTCTGTTACTACTGAAAACAATTCAAGATATTTACATTTTCAGCAATTGTTAGGTACTGTAATTGATATATTGATGTAGTCAGTTAACCCTTACTGTACTGGGCTATTTTGAGCACCCACTGACTGGGGGGGGGGGGGGGGGGGGGCCTGGGAGGCCCCCCCCCCCTATGATCTCGGCCGTCGATTGTCCGATGAACACAAAAATTTGCATGTTTGTAGATATTTACGTAAGGAACAAGATGGTATAATTAGTTTTTTCCGAATATGCAAATTTTTATCGTTAGCCTAATTAATTATGCAAAATGCGCTAATTTTATGCATTTTACCGAAAACGTGTCAAACTCCACTTTTTGTATGTTGAAACTCATTATTCATATGAAACTTCTTTTCTAACACAAAAAAGTTGTTTTAATGTAATTAATAATGATAATTTATGCAAATTTTGATGCGATTTTCATTTTCATTTTTTTTTTTTTGATGACATGCGCATACTAATTGTTATGTAACGCCTTACAGGTGTATCCGATTTCGACGAAAATGGTATCAAAATGTGCGTAAGACTTGAGGGAAAAAAGTCATGAAACGACAATTCAAAATTCCAAGCGGTTGCGGCGCAATCTCTGAAAATGTCGAGGGGGGGGCCTCCCAGGCCCCCCCCCAGTACAGTAAGGGTTAAAGGTTAGACACATACACTGTATGTCAGGAATGTGGATTTTTTAATGTTTATTCAAGTTTCGATGTACAATGTAAGTAATTACAAAAACATAATTATTGTAGGATAGCTGTTATTTCAACGCCCAACACTTTCATTTTAGAATTCCAGTGGAATTTCATTCAAAGGATTAATTTTGATTGTTTTGCATTATTTTCCTTGTAGATGTGGATGAATGCCGTACCAACCCTAATGTGTGCCACCACGGTACATGTATGAACATTGTCGGCTCCCATACATGTGATTGCTTCGAGGGCTATCAGAAATCAATAGATGGACGTTACTGCATTGGTAAGTATTTTTGCACCTCATATGTTGGATTTTGATTTACCTTTTTTACATTTGTTTAACTTTGTTATTTTTTCATGATTATTTGAGCGTTGCGTCAGGGAACCAGGTAATTCACACACAGAGCTTATGGAATGAGAGAATCCAGTGGTCGATGGGTTAAATGGGATAGAACCTCACAATCACATGACCTTTCAGTTGCAATCACTTTCAACATTTCATCAACCATTTTGGGCAATTTTCCCTAATGTATTTGTTTCAAAGAATTGTGGATATGAAAATTACAAAGTAAAACAAACACAGAGTTGATTATTTTTCAAGCAAAAACAGAAGATACATTGATTCAAACTCAGTTCATATTTGATATTCTAAGAGCAGTGCTTCATCTGTTTGTATATCATTAGTGAAAAATATTCCTTAACAGAAAGTAAACAGTTCTGACAATTTATTTTAGTTCCTATTTCATGATACTGCATGCATTCTTGTCACTCATATCAATGGAATAGCCGTTGACCCACTATTCTCTTGATCTTGTTAACCCGTACAGTTGTTGGGGAGTAGAATTTGTAAATAGAAAAATAGGGGAAATCCCCCAGTGGGTTGACTGTGACCTTAATATAGCAAGGTCAATACTATTGAGAGCTGACTAGGAGGTATACACTTACTCATTGACATGTGTACATACCTGCTGTGGACCAAATTCAAAGAGGAAGTATCCTAGTTGACCTACATATGACTGTAATAGCAAGATAAGCTTTTGCAATAGGCCATAGGATATGTTTATATTTCATTTTGTTTTATGAATAGTGTTTTTAGAACTGTCAATTTTAGGACTATAAGAATTGCGTATGTCGTGTTGTTTATACTTCTGATTGCGTAGTAGTACAACATTTTTGCTTCTTTCAAAGTACTCATGCTCCTCGCTTGTGAGATTATCTTTTTTCTTTTTTTTCTATCTGGAAGGGCAATGTAATTATGTCATCAGGGAAATCATGCTCCCAACATTTGTTTCATTTTGTCACACAATGCACCTGTTACGTGCCCTCTGTAATTGAAAGGTCAATCCATTTGCTTTCTATCTGACCCCCTGGTCAATTGTTTGATCTTTATCTTCATTGATGTGACCTCGGGTTGCTGCCGTAATGAGAAACACATTTAAGAGTTGAACGCAGAATGTGAGATGCTATTCCTGCAGATGGTTCCTTAAAGGGATAAGGAATCTGTCAAAGGAACCGGAAGGAATTAAAGTAGATTTTGTTCTTTTGCTGTTTTCACTTTCTGTCTGTCTTCTTATTCCTTCTTTTATTTCTTGTTCTTGTTCTTGTTCTTCTACTTCTTCTTCTTTTCTTCCCTTTCTTTTACAGTTTTCTTGAGAATTCTTGATTGCTCCTCCTCTACTTATGATTCAATTTTCACATTTTCATATTTATTTCCTTCTCATTACCTAAACATTATAATAGTTAACATAATCAATGGCAAATACAGTATATCATTCAGTAAATGAAACAATGCGATATCCCGGAAATCAAAGCTTGTATTTGAAACACGCAAGTAACCAACCATTTTTTCTATTCCTCTCATCTCTGCTGTTTTCCAGATGTTGATGAATGCACATTGGGCTCACATAGATGTAGGAATGCAGAATGTGAGAATCTTCCCGGTACCTATGAATGTATCTGTACTGAAGGCTATGAAGCTATTGGATCATCAGGCGTCTGCATTGGTGAGTGTAGCACATCGAGAGATGTTATGCGTTAGAGGGTTATGTGTGCAACAGTTGAGCGATATTTGCTCCTGCGACAGTTGTGTTACATCAATTTCCCGTACCAATCAAATTCGTAACTCAAACTCTGGCCCAACACCTAAACCTAACCCTAACCCAATGCCTTCTACAAACTTAAGCCCTAAGCAATTGTCGCTGGAGCAAATGTCAGATCACCATGACACCTGACAACATCTATAAACAAAAGTAAATGTATTATATCATGATATTTATATCCATTGAATTTACACAACTAGACGTTGTGGCGTGCGCCTGTAATCCAGCTAACAGTGGAAGTTACAAACTGATTCAGCTGAGGACACAGGTTCGAAACTGAGTCACGTCTTTCGGATGGTGACGTTTAAAGGTCGGTCCCCAGACTTAAATAATCGTATATGATTGATACACGTCTGTAAAGACACAAAACACACACACATAGTGGCAGGTTTATAGAAACATTATATGCCAGAGGATGTCCGACTCTGATAACTGATTTGTTATTCAAAATAAAAGCCTTGTTGTATGTTGTCTTTTTGCTTGCTTCTCCCTTGATTTTTACAATATTATGTAACGCTTTGAACTTTGAATGAATTGCTCCATTGTGTGGCACTATTACATGCAGCTGCTAATTGAGAAGTTTATTAATATCAAGATGACTGTTAACGAATTTGTTCTGAGCATGTAGTTTCACCCTCATTGCTTAGGGTAATATGCCTTTGTAAATGATCTGATACAAAGAAAGGTTATTTTCCTACGTAGTGTCATTTCTCTTTAACTCTACTCTAAAGAAGTGTAGGCTACATGTATGTCTCCCTTTAAAAAAATATTTTTTACATTGTTAGCACAAATGAGCGGTGTTGAGCTTCAATGCAGATATCTGCATGTAGGCCAGCATGTACAAGATAGCTTGTCCAGTACTCTTGAATACTAAATGTTCATATATTAGAGGTATTGAATGTCATATAATCATGATTTATAGGCCTCGACATTCCGTCATGTAGCCTGCTCATAAAGATATTCACACCGATCAGTTTGATTCTTACTGTAATGTGAAATATGCGATACAGATCATTACTATCTGAAAATGGATGCAGCCTGGTATTCAGACTTTCAAGGATCAAAGTTGTCAGGTTCCCATAAATTTGGACGAATGTTTATTTACAGATGTGAGAAAATGTTGAATCCATTGTTATTAAAAACAGGGTAGGATTTTCCACTTTGAAGGTAACCATTACCCCCAAGAGGGATTTTTTCCCTTTAAGCCAACCACCCACTCCCCCAATTCAAGCTACTATTTCAGATATTTCCTTTGGCCTCCCATTCTCGAGTCCTGCTTCTCTCTCTTTGACTCCCCATACCCTTCACTACATTTGTGGACAGAAAATGTTCATTATACTACTAGATCATATGCGAGAAAGAGTGAAAAAGACATAGACTGAGAGACAGAGGGAGAGAGAGGAAGAGAGAGAGAGTGTGTGTGTGTGTGCGAGAGAGAGAGAGAGAGAGAGAGAGAGATAGATAGATAGATAGACAGAGACAGAGGGAGAGAGAGAGGAAGAGAGAGAGAGAGTAGGGGAGAAAGCTGAGCTTCTGTGTTCATGTCAATCACTTTGACCTTTAACCTATGAAAGCTACTGGGATGAGCCTGGAATTCTTGTTGCAAATCGATACAGGTGCCTGGGGACCTAGTAACCCCAGCAGACTCAGTCTTATAATGAGTTATACGAACAAAACTAGGATTTTATAGATTCCTCCCCTCTTTCTGTGTCTCTATGCATGGACCTAGTATATTCTTGCTCTATGTCTCCCTTTATCTGCCTCTTGAACTTATGCTCCCCCTTTTAACTAAGTCTCTCTTCTCCTCTCTCTCATTCTCTCTTCTTCTTCTATTCTGTTCCTTTTCCCCATCACTCCCTTGCACTTTCTTTCTCCCTCTCTCCCCTACCTCCATCTTTCTTTCTTACTCCCTTTTTCTCTCTGTCTCCGTGTCTAGAGCTCTTTCTGCCTCCCCCCTCTCTCTCTCTCTCTCTCTCCATCTATATATCTATCTCCTGCATTTCTCTCTTTAATTACCTTTCTCTTTTCCTTTTTTATTCTTATCCTCTTCCACAACATTTTGTACTAATAAACAAGCCTTTGTGCACTATATTTATATCAAGACAACTAAGGCCATTGACTATCTAATGAGAGCCAGAACAGAAGGGCATTCCTCTATATCACATTATATATAATATATAGTGCCCTACAGGCTCACATTGGATGATAATATACAATCATAATTCTATAGGAAGACCACCACCAAAGGGAGACAAAAAGTGGTCTTTATTAGCAGGTGGTCTTTGTAGACAGGTTTACTTTTACAAGTTCCAATGACACACATTATTCCAATGAAAGAAAAGAAATGTAGTCTTTATAATTAGGTGGTCTTCATGAAGGTTTGACTATGTACTCTTCTCTTTCCTCATTTGCTTCATGAAGGTTTGACTGTATAAGTTTTTCTTTCCACATTTGCTTCATGACGGTTTGTCTGTATAAGTTTTTCTTTCCACATTTGCTTCATGAAGGTTTGTCTGTATAAGTTTTTCTTTCCTCATTTGCTTCATAAAGGTTTGTCTGTATAAGTTTTTCTTTCCACATTTGCTTCATGAAGGTTTGTCTATATAAGTTTTTTCTTCCTCATTTACTTTGTGAGGTTTGTCTGTATAAGTTTTTCTTTCCTCATTTGCTTCAGATGTGAATGAATGTGCTCAGGAGACCAATCCATGTCCTCTGGGTTTCTGCATCAACACGTTGGGAGGCTATCAATGCCAGTGCCCTGTGGGTTATGCAACAGGACAGGATGGCACCTGCGTCGGTAAGTAATCATCAAATTTGGTTTTTAGATAGTAGAGCTGGAGAATAAGGTCAGGTAATTATTGTTTTAGTACAATAAAGTATGAGCAATTTGAGAATTTGTCAATAAAATTTACTTTGTACCTTTTTATCTAAGTGTCTTGCTTGAAATGTCATGAAATACTAGGAGGTTTGAAAACCTTGTATTTACCATATTACTCAAAACAATTGAATACTTAGAACATGCAAAACTCTCAAAGTATTGCTTAATATTTATAAAGAGAAGGTCAAGTTCTAGTAAAGGTGATAAAGAACTTGTGAGGTTTCACGCTCTCTTTATATTAGTTTGGAAGAAAATGGCAGAAAAAAATGCGCTCTGAAAATGATTGCTCTTCAATACCAACACTTTTGAAATATGAAAGCTAGCTATTAAACAAAGTGTGGACCAAAGGCTCATGCCACACATGTATGTGGTATAAAGGACATGTACTCATTTCAGTGTGCAGCGTATGAGATTTGGAGAAAGTTCAGTGAATTTCTCATTCAAATTGAACGATGATTCCAAAATTCCACAATGTACACCAAATCCAACATATGTAGATGTACGTACGACATGAACAATCTTTTCCCAGTTGCTTTGAGACAGTGCATTTCAAAATGTACATGTAATTTCATTTTGTGAGTCTCCGTAAGAACTCACATAAGAGAACTCACCTTGCGTATGCGCAGTCAAATCACTTCTTCACATGGTTTTACTGAGAAGTAACTAACTAATGTCTTATTCAGAGAACCGTCGTGGCTTCTGTTTCTTGGACGGAGACCTTGGCCGATGCACCCACCAGTCTATGGGTCAGATGACCATCTCATCCTGCTGCTGTAGTGCTGTCCTACTCCAAGAGGCCCTGAGCTGGGGACCAAACTGTGAATCCTGCCCCCCGCAGGGTACGCTGCAGTTTGAGCAGCTCTGTAAACATGGCACCGGGTGGACAAGCCAGAGAATCAGTAAGTCACCTCTACAAGATTCAGTCGCTTTAATCGTAATACAGTCAAACCTGTCTATAACGGCCACCCAAGGGAAACACATCAAATGGTCTTTGTAGACAGGTTCCTTTAGTACATGTTTCAATGAAAAACCATTTTCAAGGGAAACAAAAAATGTGCTTGTTGTAGACAGGTGGTCACTAATGCAGGTTTGACTGTACCAAAACTTAGATAACCTGGACTGGAGTCTGTGGAAAATTTGTTCAATGTCCAAAATCAAATCATATCCAACAGGCTTATCCCACTCAAAATAGTTCATGCATGCAGACCTGTTGGACTGCTTTCTTATAAAATAATTTTGTTTTTGGAGCAGCAAACAACAAATTTGTTAGTTGTTGTTGATTTTATTTTATTTGTTTTATATTTCTTTCAGTTTATTTTATTTCATTTCCAGGAACATAAAGAAGTATAATAATAACAACAAAGAAATCAGAAAACAAAGCACAGTAATGAATACAATAACAAAAGAAAGAAACAATCAACTATTAAATGCCTGTGGATTACCAAAAGAGCAGTAAAATTACAATAATTGTTGTTCCTGTGTATTAAATAGTGGTTCACCATCTTATATTTGGAAGATTAACCACCTTCTTTTGTGTTTCATGTAGATATCAATGAGTGCACACTGTTCAACAACCTGTGTGACAATGGCGTCTGTGAGGACTTGACTGGTAACTACAAGTGTAGATGTAACTCTGGATTCCAGCCCCAAGCTGATGGCAAGGAGTGTATTGGTAAGTCGGTAAACCTTGCTAATGGTTTATAGTCCATGGGGCAAAAGAATCTCCCAAAGGTCCCCTCCCTCCTTCTGGCATAATTCTAGAAGACTATCTTGTGTTAGCCAGGACTCTAAGCTGTCAGAATCTGTTCATTTACCATAAGTTAGTTGTAGGTAAACTGTAGTCTTTCCACATTGTAAGTGCTGCCACATTTCTGTCACCTTGGGAGGTGTTTTCATAACGCACTGTTAAACAATGTTATGGCTATGATTCAGAATTAATATCTCACAATAGCTTTGAGTTTTAACGATCTGGTTTTTGTTTAGAGAGAGACTATTTTTTCATGATAAAAGTCCATAGTTTTTATGCTATGGTTGTGATTCTATCAGTGTGATATAACAAGATGTCCACTGAGTTCTGTAATTTCAACAAATCATTAAGACCTGTTTGAGGAAGAAATATATACTAGTGCATGATTGCATTGTCTTACTTAATATCCAATTTGCCCTTTTTTCAGATGAGAATGAGTGTTCTTACAACAGACTACTCTGTCACAATGGTGCGTGTAGAAACACCCCAGGAAGCTTTGTGTGTGAATGCCCAGATGGCTATGAATTGGATGCAAGGAGCTCAGTTTGTCAAGGTGGGTTTTCATGATTATAATAATCTACTCATATTAATCGAAGAGAAATTACAAACATAATGATGAAAAAATGTAACTGTAAGACATGTTGTTACAGAATTAGATGTTCCAGATGTGTAAATGTGTATTTCTAAACTCTTTTTTGACCAGTTATAATGTGGAAATTGAATGTCATTTTGAATAATGTGAATGAAAAGTGCATGTAATGTGCAAATAAATGGAAGTGTTTAATATAAAACGATAGTCATTTTAGTTTAGCACCTTAATATATATTTTTTCTGTTGTGTATTTAAAATTATATTGACCAGTTTTCTATTAGGAACGTTGATTTGAAAGAGAGGTTTTAATATCACATAGCTCAGAATACGCAAACTATTGTATTTCTAGAAAAACCTTATTAGAATATTAACAGTATTGTTTGTTCATACATGTACATTTTCTCCTCAAAGATGTCAACGAGTGTCAGAATCCAAGTCTTTGCAACAATGGTCGCTGTATCAACACCAGAGGGAGCTATCGATGTGAATGTATCTATCCCGGCACTGAATTAGACCCCACTGGAACCATTTGTGTCGGTAAGTCTCAAGTTATCATATGAAGGGTAGTTGTTGGCAATATTCATGTTAGTAAAATGCCCTACCTTCTTTCAACGAACTCCACTTAAAAATGGCTGTATTCAATATTAAACCATACATGTAGGTGTCTTGTGTTATATTGATTTATTAACTTCACATTCGTTCACATGTAAGGTCAAAGAATTGAAGGCACTTCTCAATTATACTGTAATTTTTCCATTTGATTTTCTTGCGTCCTCATTCCTCTGTTTGTTTATTTCTTTTCCTTTACCTTCTGATTATACCTGCCTTATGCATTCCTCTCTCCCTCTGTTTCCGCCCATCGCATTATTTTTGTCCCCTCCTGTATTATTGTATGTGTATATTTGTCTATGTCTTTTGTTTCTCCATCAGTATTGTTTTCCTTGCCCTTCTCTCTGTCCATGCCTGTATCCCACTTTATTTGGTTTTATCTCATGTCTCCTCCATTTCTTTATTCATATCATATCTTATTTTCTTTGAATTCATTTTGTAAAGTCAATTAATGTCTCCTAATTTCTCTGTGTCTCACCCGACAGATAACCGCATTGCCACTTGCTGGACCCGCATCAGTAACGGTCAGTGCGAGGCTGACATCATGGGACCAATGAGGAGAGATGAATGCTGCTCTACCTTTGGCCGAGCTTGGGGTAGTCCCTGCGAAGCCTGCCCTCTTGCTTTCGGTGACTGTCCTCGGGGCTTCTCTGAGATCAACAGTGAATGTGTTGGTGAGTTGCAGTAGTAGTGGTGGTTATTTTACCTGACTGCTAAGAAAGCATAAATGCTTGTTAGTAATCAACCAGAGGACCAAAGGCTTTAGGTCCTCTCTGAGGGACCTGGTAATGAGGATTAATGCCTTACTAAAGGACACTAGCACATTGACTTGGTTTCGAACCTGGGTCGCCAGATTACAAGACCACTGCTCTACCAACTGAGCTATCACGCCTCCTTATAGTAAGACTGACATTGGTGATTTGGTTTGTACTGCTGGTTGCAAGTTCGAAGGAGTAGGAGAAGGATAATGTCAGACTATCTGCAACAACAAGAAATATGTGACGAGACATTGTTACGTTTTTACACTGCAGTAGCTGAAAACACTTTCAAACATTCACATCAGTGATAGAGTAATCCCCAATCAGTGATCCATGTTGAGAAGACTGGAGAATGAGAGTGATTGAAAGCTTGCTTTGTTTTTCTCCTAGGTATAGGTGCTTTTTGATCAATATGTAGATAATGTTACATTTTTCCTTATCAATAGTTTACAAGAAATGTGAAAATAGATTATGGTTTTATCACTTGTTCATGTACATGTAGCCAACTAAATCAAATTGATGAGTTCTACCTTATGGAGGAAAGAGTCAAGCTACAAGTAGATTATATATTGGTGTACTATAGTTTTTATAAAGACATATTATGTATATACAGTCAAACCTGCTTTGGTGACATTTTTTGTTTCCCTTGAAAAAGATTTCTCATTGAAACATGTACTATAAGCACCTGTACATAAAGACCACCTGCCTATAAAGACCACTTTTCTTGTCTCCCTTGGGTGGTCTTTATAGACAGGTTTCACTGTATATGTACAATGTGTAATGTTTTGATGTTTATTTACTTCAGATCTGAACGAATGTGAACTCAACCCGATGGTGTGCAACAATGGGCTATGTGAGAACACTATGGGCTCCTACCGATGTGTATGTGAAGAGGGACTCACCCTGGATACCTCCGGAAGAAACTGCGTCGGTGAGTTAGCTCTTTACGTTAGTGGTTTGAAAGCTTGGCCAGGTCAATAATAATAATAATAATAATACATAACATTTATTAGGCGCTTAATACTGATGTTTCTAAGCGCACAGTGTTCTGATTAAGAGAAGACTATAACCCGTAGAATTAAATTAGAAGAAAAAGCAAAAATACAAAAGTAACATAGATAAGGTAAGAAAAACAGTGGCAATCAACTAAATAAAGACAAATATGGTGCGCACCTCCATTGACCGACGCACAACTGCAATTTACAATTTGAAAAGATAGGTTTTGAGTAGAGATTTGAATTGAGATACAGAGGGGGCGCAGTGAATAAAGGCGGGCAGTTTGTTCCAGAGAGCGGGGGCAATAACTGAAAAGGCGCGGTCACCATACCGGGTGTTAGTGCGGGGTCCAGGTGTTAACAGTAATGTGGAAGATGAACGAAGTGTTCGTGACGACGTACGGGAACGTAAGGATATGAGATCGGAAAGGTAAGAGGGGGCTAAGCCATTGATAGCTTTGTAGCACAGGAGAAGAATTTTGAAGGATATGCGGTGGTGAATTTTAAGCCAATGTAGTGAGTTCAATATTGGAGTTATGTGCTCTGATTTACGCGAGAGAGTCACAAGCCGAGCAGCGCTATTCTGTATCCTTTGAAGTGGGACTAGATGTGACTGAGGGAGGCCAGAAAGAGAAGAATTACAGTAATCGATATGGGTCGAGACAAAAGCATGGACTAATTTTGAAGTTGTGGGTCGGTCAAGTAGCCTCCTGATTCTACTGATCTTATATATACCAAAGGAAGCAGACTTACAAATATTACTAATGTGTTGTTTGAAAGTAAGATTGCTGTCAATATTTAAACCAAGGTCACGCACAGAAGCACAACAACTGAGAGAGCCATCACTCATAACAAGATCAGGAAAGGGGTCTGAGTTCCGAAATTTAGAAGTAATATGAATCATTTCAGATTTTGAATCATTAAGGCAGAGACAGTTTTGAAAAGACCAGGTTTTGATTTCATTGAGGCAACTGGTGAGTTTGTTCGCGGCTACTGTCCTGCTGTTTGGGTGAAGAGTTACATAAATCTGGGTGTCGTCTGCATACATAGTGTGTTGAATATTCTGATGAAGGTTAATAACATTTGAGAGAGGGCTGGTGTAAAGAATAAACAGGAGGGGGCCGACCACGGAACCCTGAGGAACGCCGCAGATGAGGGGAAATGATTCCGAGTTGGTGTCATTGATGATCACCTTCTGAGTTCGGTGCATGAGATAGGAGCGAATCCATTGAAGTACGGTGCCGGTGATGGAGAAGTCGTTCTCTAAGCGATGGAGTAACAGGTCGTGGTTGTTAGTGTCAAATGCGGCAGTGTAATCAAGCAAGATGAGGACAGCTTCATTACCCTTATCTACAGCTAGAAGTAGGTCATTTAGGACCTTGACAGTTGCAGTCTCAGTAGAATGATGATTCCGATAGGCAGATTGGTGGATTGGAAACAAACCAAGATTGTCAATGTGGGCTTTCAGCTGTAGTGACACAATACGTTCCAAAACCTTCCCAAGGAATGGCAGGTTTGCGATGGGCCTGTAGTTCTTAAGTCCATTCGTGTCGAGACTCGGCTTCTTTAGGAGGGGAAGAAGCAGAGAAGTCTTAAAAGACTCTGGAACTATTCCGGATGATAACGAGAGATTGAACAGTTTGGTTATGTGAGGAAGGAGTTCATCGAGGACTTCCTTTAGAAGCCAGGTAGGAATCGGATCTAGCTTACAGTGTTTAGAAGGAAGTGAAGTGATGAGCTTCCTGACTTGTGAGAGGGATACAAGGCAGAAATCAGAGAGTTCATGACGAGGGCCTGGAGCAAAAGATCTTGAAGCTGGTGCTGGTACTACATTAGGGAAAGAGGATACAACTTTGGCGACTTTTTCCCTGAAGAATGTAGCAAATCTGTTGGCGAGTTCACTATCAGAAGAATGATCTGGAAGAGGTGAAGATTGAGTGGGCGTTGAGAGTGTCTTCACAAGACGAAACAGTTTAACATTTTCTTCAGCATACATACGAGTGCTCGTGAACTGAATAATCCCTTTCTTCTTAAACTATTGAGAGAAGAGAGAACAAATGGCATAAGAAAGGAAAACAAAGAATTATGTAAAGTCAATTAATGTGTTGTAGGCTAAATGAGAGAGTCATATTCACAGACATATTGTACTTATCCATCTTCTATTTAACATTTTCTTCAATTTACAATACTCACCATATTCTCATTTGTTGTGGTTCATTTTCTGAATATCTGTTCATACCATTCCTATTCTCTCCTTTGTCTGTATCACCATCATGTTTTCTCTTTGTTCCCAATGTCTTTCAGACCTGCGTTCTTACGAGTGCTTCTTGGACTACTCTGAAGGCCAGTGTTCCAGTCCTATCCCGGGTCTCTACAGGAACTCTGTATGCTGTTGTTCATTGGGCTACTCTTACGGTGACCAGGGAAGATGCTATGAGTGCCCACAGGAGGGCAGTGGTATGTTGACCGTCATACAAATGTTTCTAACATATTGTGTAGAAGTGAAGGTGTTTCACAAAGATCCTAAGTCAAACTTAATTCCAAATTGGACTTAAAAATCATGGAGAGCTATTTGTAGCCTTAAAATAAAATAGATTCAAAAGCCAAAATTCAAGTATTTTAAACTTTTTATAAATTCCACATCAAGAACATGAAATCTCCTTGATAATAGAAAATATGAATGATTTGATTTTATGCCTTTTAAAAGAATTTGTACAAAATCTTTTCATAGATGCTAACAGCTTTCCATGATTGTTAACTCTAACTTAGGATCTTCATGAAACACCCCCCCCCCAGGGCCTTGTTTCATAAAAATGGTTATCAATAGCAAGTAACAATAGTTGTTATAAGCTACTGAAATCCTTGCATTTGATTGGCTGTGAGCAGATTTGTCATAGATCTGTGGCAGTTGTTAATTGATAACAAGTTTTATGAAACAGGGCCCAGATAACATGTGAGAAGGATGAAAGATATTCAGCCAAAATTTCAATCTAGTGAAGTTTCAATTGTCTCTGTTTGTGTTTATGCACTTTGCAAAGATCAACACATGTTTTGCTTTTGTTCAAAATATAAATTTTGTAAGGAAGGTTATCAATGATTTGTTCACATACTGAATTGTTAGACAAGATAATTTAGTTGATACAAATTTGATGATTCATTGAAGATTTTGAAAAGCTGGCAGCAGAACAAGAAGTCACCCTAGAATAATGTAGTGTTTTTAAAAGTCGGATTGGGCAAAATATGTTGAATTTCTCTAGGGAATAAGCATTCTAAACCCTTAAATGGAAAAAAAAGGATATTCAATTGCTTGATTGTTTGTGACATATTTTTGTCAAGTGTCTCTTCTTTTTTCTTTTTAATCCTGCCATGTAGTTGAGTTTGATGTCTTATGCCCAAGAGGACGTGGTTTTGCTGATACCAGGCCGCGCCCTGATCTTTTGGATGGCACTGTCTACATCAATGGTAAGATACGGATTACAAGCTGCACAGTTGAATATTGGTTAATTTTCTTGAGCAAGTTGCAACCTGTCTTTAAAATATTGAAAAAGATGTATTATCTTTACAAACAAACTCTTTTAGTGAAAATTTAGGGCTATCCAACAAATGATAGTATTCAAAATTTGTGGAAATGTACATTTTGATTTATTTTTGTTTTAAATTACATGAATTGTTGATATTCATTAGTAGGATAATTTTTCTGAAAAATTCTTTTTTTCACAGGAGCACTTTAGGGTTCTCTTTTTACATGTGATATTTTTTTTTGGATATGATTTTTATTTATTTTCTTCCCCAAGTTCTCTTTTAGTTTTTAGGTTTAAAATGCTTTTTACTCTTGTGTATTTTTTGTCTTTCATTGCTAGTTACTCAGCAAAATGTATATTTAAAATTCTAAGTGCTTGTAATATTATATTCATAACCTCTTTGTGCTTCTTTTATGTACAGACATCAATGAATGCAACGCATATGATGGAATCTGTAAATATGGAGAATGCACCAACATCATTGGATCCTATGACTGTGTATGTGATGTAGGCTTTGCTATGGATGAGTTTGGCTATCAGTGTGTGGGTAAGTCTAGAAATCATTGCTGTCAATTATTCCAAATCAAATGTGCAACAATTTATATTTCATTTTCTTGGTATATCGTTCTCTCCATTTTTTCCTTCGACCCTCTCTCTGTCTCTCTTTTTTGCTCTATTTCTTGCTCTTACGTTTCTTCTCACCTCTTCTCTTTCCACCCCCCCCCCCCTCTCTCTCTCTCTCTCTCTCTCTCTCTCTCTATTTAATACTCCTCTCTTTTTTGTAAACTTGTTCATGATATAAATGGTAATGATCATTTTTTTTTTAAATACTGAAACCTGTGCATGCTAATGATGTAGATGATAATGATGTTGCTGTCTAGCTAATAATTTAGGGGTTATCAAATACATTTTCTGAACTTGTAAAAATATTAATTAAAATGTGGGAATATATTGTAATATCCTGTTTAAGGGCTAAATTATTTTACTTCAACTGAGTCCTTCGGGTTTCTCGTGATATGATGACAGACAAGATGATTTAGACATGAGCACTGAGCATAATCATGATTAAAAGCCCCACTGTACTACTTATAGCTACTTGCGCCCTCTATATAGCAAACAGTGCCTAATCGGTGACCATTGGTCCTCCATGATCCTCATTTCCCCATGTTAATTGAGAGCTACTTTGATGAGATAACCACCTGTCAGTGACCATGCAGGGAGTTCTAATCCCTCCTGGCCAAACTAGTGCAGATAGGCTTTAAGATGGGGTAATACATGCAGTTCTTCTATGTAACTTTACACCTTTCTTTTCTGTAGACATTGATGAGTGTCGAATCACATTTGGTGCCTGTGGGAATGGATCCTGTGAGAATACTCCTGGAGACTTCAGGTGTAACTGCTATGAAGGATTTGAAGCTCATCCAGTTATGCGCTCATGCATGGGTATGTATGTACGAACTCATCACAGACAATGAATACATGTAGGACTGAATGAATTGGCTGTTCTTCTTCGATTGGCATCATTGATCATTTTATTTATCAGTTACACAGCAATTTTTTAAAATAATTTTTAATACAAAATATTGTGGTCAATATTGGTTATGTTTTAACATTGTGTTTGTTGAGGTTTGGCATTGATTTTTGTCGTTGGTTTGCTGTTTCTATTATTGTTGCTGATGTCTACAATTAACATTATAATAATGAAGATTGAGAATTTCAGAAGTCATTATATGTGTGAAATTCTTACATTTCTAGTAATGAAATCATAAGCCAAGAATGTCAATCACTATTTTGTTGCACTTTCACAACATTTCCTTATCAGCTAGGCCCCATTTCATAAAACTTACAATTGATGGTAACTTTGCCATCAATTGCAATTGGTAGCAGGGCTCAACAGCCAATCAAAATCAAGGTTTCCATGGCAGTGACCATTGATGGCAAAGTTACAATCAATGGTAAGTTTTGTGCAACGGGGTCCTGTGTTCATGTAGCTTGTGGACTAGTCAACAATATCTTTCATTTCATGAGATTATGAGTGATGGTTTGATGTTTGTTTTCCATCATGTTAGATATAAACGAGTGTGAGACAGTACCAGGTCTCTGCCGAGGTGGCTCCTGCACTAACTTACCAGGAATGTTCAGATGTGACTGCCCCTTGGGACAAGAGCTGACACCAGATGGACAGGCTTGTAGGGGTAAGTACTCATTAAAGATAAAGTTGAGTTCTGGTCATGTAATTGCATTGTGAAAGAAACGTTGTGGAATCGATCAGAAAAGGTTAACCCTCTAGCATATATATACTGGTGTGTACTGGAAGGTTCTGGAATCATCAAAATGATAAGACATTTTGCCTAGTCTTTGTAAAGTTACAAGCACTGTACACAGAAAAATGTATATGGGGCTACACGAACATGTGACATAAAAATCCATCCCGATTTTTATGATATCACACCTGTATATGCCATATTTAGAATATGAAAGCATTTGAAGAGCCATGCTTTCAGGGAACATTTTTTCTCTGATGTTCTTCCACACTTGCATAGTAACAGTGATAACGCTCACAAATTATTTTTCACCTCTTCCCAGAACTCAACCGTCTCTTTAAGTAGTCATAAACTGTATCCATTTTTCAAAATTTGATTGGATTATTGATTGATTTTTGTTACATTGGTTGATTGATTGGTTCATTATTTGATGGATCAATTGGGTTAGTTTTGACGCAACTTGTTGGGTTGGTTGTTTTGGTTTGCTTTCATGTGGTTTGAATGTGCGTTCAATCAAGTCTATCATACTTAGAAAGCAAAGTGTTATGTTTACTGATACATGCAGCAAGTGGTAGACTTACAAAAAGGGACTAAAACTCTGGCGAAAAGTGATTTAGAATGCACTTATGCACTAATTTGGTGGAATCTGAATCAATTAGTTTCTCAAACCCTTGCATTAAAAAACTGAGAATTTTGTGCACCTTCAGATATTTACAAGGTGAGTAAAGGAAGATCCAGTGCTCTGTTTCACAAAACTTGTCATCAGTGACAAATGACAGTTTTTGTTATAAGTTACTGAAATCCTTGCTTCTGATTGGTTAACAGCAGAGTTATCACAGATTTTTGTCATTCGTCATTGAAAAAAGGTTTTGTGAAATGGGGCCCAGAAGAGATATACATGTACAAGTGATTAAATCTACCGGAAGATGGAAAGAATGTAGTAAGTTACATAGTTTACGTCATCTACCATTGATGCATATTACATTTTGAAGAACCATGTTATTACCAAGGTCTGTTTCGTTTTTATGAATTCCAACAGATATCAATGAATGCTCCATCAGCACAGGTATTTGCTCCAACGGTGAATGCCACAACATCGTTGGTACCTACCGATGCATGTGCAATCCGGGATTCAGGCCAACAGCAAACTACAGGGCGTGTGAAGGTAAGTTCAAGTTTTATCCATTTACTGTTTCTAGTCTGAATATTGACATCCTAGTTTTAATTAAGGTAGGGATTAATTACAAAATAATGTATAAACTTAAAACCATTTTATTTGGAATGTAGTAATCATCAATTCCTATTAAACAATCATATTGAATAATTGAAGGTGACAAAGTCATTACAGGTTAGAAATACATAAATGATCTAATATTTCGCAAAGATAATTGCATTTTAACCCCTACAAACAATTTAGTTATTAACAAGGCACTACCGGTATTTATTTATAAGACTTCCCATATTTTCTTTTGTCTTCTCTGTTGTAGGTCTAGACACAACTAAATTTTAGAAGTGTAATCTTAGGTGTATGCATTCCATGTTATAAGAAAAAAGAGCAACTCCTCCATAAACTGACTTGAGCAGGGTTTTTACACTTTGAAAACTGAAAAGGTTAATAAAACTTGTATTTGTTTTATATTTTACATTTGTCACTTTCTGTACAAGGTTACAGTTTGTATATTTTTGATTTATTTTAGTATATTTCTTGTAAAAAGCTTTGTGTTCCTTGTTTTTTTTTCTCTTGTAGACATGAACGAATGTGATATGGACAATGGTGGCTGCGATCATAACTGTGTCAATTCACAAGGAAGTTATGAATGCCAGTGCCAATCTGGATATTCATTGAGAGTCAACGGCAGAACATGTGTTGGTGAGTTGCTTGCTTCTATGGTTCTTTTCTTTGCAGTGGACAAGTGATGACAATATTTCTTCTATTTTATCTAATATCTCCTCTTTTTAATCTTTTATAGTCTGCATAATTACACAAAAGCCTTTCTGGATGTGGATTTAGTGTCATAGAGTACTGTATAATGTTTTTTTTAGCACTTACCATTTTAATATTTGTCTTTATAATCTAGATTGGTGTAATAATTACTGTTTCAGCTTTCAGCTTTTTTCTTACCATGCACATGACTTTGCCCCACCAGCAGTCCCTGATGTGATTGCCTTGATTGTTATGACAATAATATGCTTCTTCTTCCAGTGTAAGTGCTGCTTCAAGGTAATGAAGACAAATGCTTTCAGGAATGTAGGCACTCTTCATGTGCTTTTAAGATTAAGACATCAAAATGGTTCTTCTAGATGTACATGAACATTAATATTTCATATTAAAAGTGTCATTTCATGTTTTTCTTTGGTTAGTTCAACATCATTTATTTAAAATTCTTAGCCCTTGTTGATTCATTGATTGTATCATTTTGTATGAACTTTTCAGATATTGATGAGTGTGCTGACAACCCTGATATCTGTGGTGGTGGACAGTGTGAGAATCAAGAGGGAGGCTACCTATGTGATTGCTTCGTGGGTTTCAGACCAGCAGATGACTTCAGGAGCTGTCTAGGTAAAGATAATGTTCAGTTCAATCGGCAGAAGTCGAATAATAATAATAATAATAGTAATAACAATTGGATTTATATAGTGCCTTTTCCAAAGGATACAAGGCGCTGTCTCTTAAGACTATCAACAATTTAAGAGGTGTTGTACAGGTATGTTTTCAGTTTTTTGAAGAAATCTAGTGAAGTACTATTTCTTAAGAATGAGGGAAGTTTGATCCAGAGACGCAGGGCTAAGGACTTAAAGAATTTGAAACCAGCCTGTTTACGGTATTTGTGAACGACAGAGGTTGGAGCTGTTGGGACTGCAAAAGTTTTATGCCAAATTTGAAGTGTAAATATCCCATGTTTTGCATAGTTTGATAAAAAATTGTTGATTCAAATTAAGGAAATTTCAACTTATGCAGAGTTTACTTTATTTCATTTCATCTGCTGAAGGTTTTTGATAGGAAGATGGAGATGATGTTACTATCTTGAGATCTCTCACTGCTCTTCTGTCCAATGACACACAAATTCTGTTTGAAGGTTGTTTGTCTAAATGTCTTTTGATTCCCAGCGCACAGTATCTTTCTTTAATTAGCATTCTCTGCATTTTCTTCTTTTTTTCTTCCAGGAAACATGAAGTGAATATTGGTTCAGAATATTTAAGTCACATGTGTGTTTGAATAGGAGAGAGAGAGAGACAGAGAGACAGACAGACAAATATATATAGAGAGAGAGAGATTGAAATTATCTTGAATTGATAATATACAAGTAACAACTGTAGTCCACATGTCAATTGTCAGATGTTAAAACAAAAATTCCTTTCCATTGCCTCCAAACTAATCGTTACTGACTACATTTGCTTTTCTTTTGCAATATTCCTTTCGACATAGATATTGATGAATGTAGTACAGATGCTGGTGTCTGCGTTGCTGGTGTTTGTAAGAATACCCGGGGTTCATTCACCTGTCAGTGCTTTGAAGGATACTCTATGAAACCAGGCATTCCTGGATGCTCAGGTAACTTACAGTTGTTTCTAGAATAAGAAATAATCAACTGATGGGAAATGTTTCATCCTTTATTCTTTAAAATAAAAAATTGAATTGAATTTGTGTCATGATCTTTTTTATTTCATTTCATTTAAATTCTTTCTATTGCATCCAAATCTCATCTTTTTCAGAAGAAACTCATTGTAAAAATGTGTACAGTGTATATAATGTACCGGTAGTTGGTATCCCGAATAAAGCAAGTAGTGAACTCACATCACTTTTGATTCTAAGAATGTGCATATAAAGATGAAATAGTTAACTTGTAACAGCACCATTAATGCTATCACGGAAGTAAGCTCCATCGGCGCATCACTAGGCTGGAATGACATAATACTTTACTCAAAGCCATGGAGGCCTTGACTTTGAAATTGTTTCAGGACCAGTGTTCAATCCTGTTCTTTCCAAATATGTTTCATTGGTGTATTTCATTATCTATCTTCATAATCATTTCCTTCTAAGACATATTTAGTTATGCTCTAGTCAAAATAAAATAGTCAGAAAATAGTTTAGAAACAGCACAGAAAATATGTTTATGTTACTATTTTCAACTCTAAATATATTTTTCATCTATCTGTTGTTCCAAAAAGTGAAAAACAACCAAGGTTAACATTGCTTTTTTCTTCAATCTTGTTGTCTCCGTAGACATTGATGAATGCATGCTACAGATGCACCAGTGTGCCATCAACTCACAGTGTGAGAATACCATCGGCTCGTTCCAGTGTCGCTGTAACCCAGGCTTCATCGTTGATGAGAATGCTAACATCTGTATAGGTAAGTCACAACCCATCGAGTTATACTTTGATATTTGTTCAGGAAATCACAATTCTGAAGAAAGGAGGAAAAATTGTCTATATATGATATGCTGTATAAGTACATGTAGGCGAACGCTTAATCCTATTGGATCAATCTTTGATCAGAAAAGTTCTTTGAATCACAGTTCTTGTTTTCTTTTTTTAATCCAGTCTTACTCTTAAGTAGGTGATACCATAGATAGAGGAGATTGAACTTATTAAATATTTAGATTTTACTGTTTATGTAGCATTGACCCCTGCTAATATCTACCATACTGTAGTTGAATTGATATCACAATTTCTCTTGTTGTAGAAAGTTGCATGCTGTTGAAGAAAATATTGAGGGGTTTTTACATGTACAAAATCTTGCACTCCATTTACCTACTAAAGATGCAACAAATATCTCCATGGTAATTCAGTATGTATCTTCATCGGTTTATTTCTGTGAAGCATGCAAAGACTCCAAATTAACTTTCCTGGTAAAGCACTAAATACTTACTACCAGTATGTTTCAGAATGTGAGCTTGTTAATCTCGAAGACCTCTTCTCTTTTCCTCGTAGATGTGGATGAGTGTGAAAGCTCCAACCATGACTGTCATGAAGATGCTCGCTGTGTGAACATCCCTGGCTCCTACCAGTGTCAATGTAATCAAGGATTCATTGGAGATGGTCTTTCGTGCATAGGTAAGTTGGTTTAGTTTCCATTTGTTTTTAAATTGAGTTTAATGTATAAACTAAAGGCATCACATGGTCAAAATATATTGCATTTTTCACTGGAACACATTTATATCTGCTACTATAGGTGGTGTATCCATATTAAAACTGGCTACAACATTTCTGCTATTCAATTAGATTTTTTTAAGGAGAAGGCCTCCTGTTTCATGTATCTTTTTTGTCTCTGTCATGTTTTGTGTTCTTTGTTATAACATTGATTGATTTCTTTAATTTTGTTTTTTTCTTCTTTACATCCATAAAATCGCTACAACATTTATTGCTATTTCATGGAAATTTTTCAGATAAGAGAGGGCCTTGTATCAGTATTTTTTTGTATCTGTCGAGGAAATTGTCATGTTTTGTGTTCTTTGTTATAATATTGAATAGTTTATAGTCTATTGAATAATTCTATGATAAAAACGTTTTATTGATTGATTTCTTAAATTTGATTTTTTTTTTGTCTTCTTTCTATCTATGATATCTGAATAGATGTGGATGAGTGCATGCAGAACCAAGCCCTGTGTGTCAATGGGCAATGTATCAACAATCCCGGTGGTTATGTGTGTGAATGTGAAATGGGATTCTATCCAACCGAGCGCAGAGACAGCTGTGAAGGTAAGTTCTACTCCAATTATTTCATCACAATAATAAGTGGAGTTTATCACCATTGATCTTTACTTTTAAGCAAGCAAGTGTTAGATGGCTTATGGAAGATGGCAGTGATGATCTGAGTGTTGGAAAGAGGAGGCAATCGTGTTCCTATTCCCGAGATAGTTGAATACTAATCATCTGTTTGTCTCCTTGCTATACGTAGTAACCTTTTAAATTTGTTCATCTGTTTCCGGGCCCGTTGTACAAAACTTACCATTGATGGTAACTTTGCCATCAATGGCAACTACCATGGAAACCTTGATTGTGATTGGTTGTTGAGCCCTGTTACCATGGTAGTTTCAAAGTTACAGTTTTATGCAACAGGGCCCAGTAAAAAAGGACAGTAATCCCTGACCCATCATCAATTGTTAGCTTCATTGTTCTTTCCAAGATCCTTTCAAGTTGATTTCCTAACAATTTCAGTATCATATTCTTTATATAATATCTTTTTGTAATTGTTTAGACATTGACGAATGCTCCAACTTCCCGGATATCTGTGTGTTTGGTCAGTGCATCAATGTACCAGGAACCTTCCGATGTGAATGCAACCCAGGATATATGCTGGATATAGGAGGAGGCAATTGCACAGGTATGTCCATTCAGTGTATCCCTTATATGAAGAGCTCGGTTCCAAAAGGTACTATATTCATTTAAGTCATGCATTTTAACTTGCATACAGTATGAAAGATTTTAGGTTCCAAAAAGTACTACATCCAATTTCGGTTCCAAAAGGTACTACATCCACTAAAATTTAAAAAACAAAAAATTCACGAAAAATATTTGTGCAGACTTAGATTATTTTAAAGAGTGGTTTCATACTTGTATCATACAATAGTATAATCAGCCAAAGTATTATTCCAAACTGACATTGCTGACTATGATAATTAAAGAATTGTGTTATCAGAACTTGAATTTATCGATGTACATGTAGTACCTTTTGGAGCCGAGCTCTTCATACGTACTTTGATATTTAAAAACAAAAACTGAACTGTCGTCGACAATGTATAGCACTTATGGCCTTTTTGCAGACATCCTACGAATTACAAATGAATGTAGAAGGAGGCAATTGCGTAGGTATGTCGAATCCATGCATCCTTGTCTGTTTTTTCATATTGAAGACGAAGATTAACAGCAGAATACCCCACCATGCATCAGTACTACCGGTATGTTTTAAGGTCAGGGTCAGGGTTAGGATTATTTATGTGGTGGGATATTTTGTAGCTGTTCCCCAAAACAATGCTCAAAGAGGCTTCTGAATTCAAGATATCAAGTTGTAAAAAGATAAGTTAGGATGTTAGACTGTTAAGATTTCCTTCTCATTTGTCTTTTTATTTTCTGATTTTATATATCAGTTTGGACAGTTCTGTTATGTGAGCCATCTGCTGTGGGTGCTTCTGTGACACACAGTGGCACGAAAAAGGCTTCTGGTACATGCAAAAGTACTTTCTGATACAAGAATTTTAGTTAATGAATACTCGTGTTTTTTTGTCTTGATTTAGATGTGAATGAATGTGAGGACCCTGGCACATACTGTGTTAGTGGCCTCTGCACCAACAGCATGGGATCCTACGTCTGTGAGTGTCCTCCAAACTGGGTGCTATCTCGTGATGGAACAACTTGTGCTGGTAAGATTAGTCTCTCCTCCTCCTCCCTTTTTTCCCCTCTCTCTCTCCCTACCCCTCTCCCCCCCCCCTTCCCCTTTCCCTTTCTCTTTCTCTCTCTCTCTCTCTTTAGACATGTTGAACAACTTTATGATAATAATAATACATTATATTTATAAAGCGCTTAATTTTAATGTTTATAAGCGCAAGAAAAAGAAGAAAGGAAAAGGAAGGAAAAGTGAGAGATACCAAAGAAACATGTTAAGAATATTGAATTACAAGTAAACGGCAAAGAAGAATATGACATTACACAAAATAATGACTACATCAAAATTATTTGAAATTATAGATAAAGTTTGTGTCATCCATGTCTACGTTCTGTCTTTCATGTACTTTCTGCTCAATATTCTCTCAATCTGTTTTTTTTTTCTCTCGCTCTTGCTCTATCTCTCTCTTTCCATTACTGTTCTTTTACTCCTCCAAATATGGAAGTTAAAATGCAAGGATATGCAGTGAGATGGAAAAAATGTGACTTGCTTTTTCTCTCTCTCTCTCTCTCTCTCTCTCTGTATCAATCCATTACTGTTCCGTTACTGTTCTTTACTCCAAATATGGAAGTTAAAATGCAAGGATATGCAGTGAGATGGAAAAAATGTGACTTGCTTTTTCTCTCTCTCTCTCTCTCTCTCTCTGTATCAATCCATTACTGTTCTTTTACTCCTCAAAATATGGAAATTAAATTGAAGGATATGCCGTGAGATGGAAAATTTATGTGACTTGCTTTTTTTTCTTCAGATGTGAGAACCGGTTTGTGCTACGCCCATGGCCCAGGGGCGGAGTCTCGACTTGATGTGAACGAATGCAGTCTCCTTCTTGGTACCAGTATCCCAAGGACTAAATGCTGTTGCTCAGAACTTGGCAAAGGCTGGGGAGATCCATGTGAGCTGTGTCCTCTAGTCAATACCAGTGAGTTCCGTCTAATTTATGTTCACTTATTCTTATCAAGTCAAAGCTGTCTTAAAGAGAAGGTTGAGTTCTGGGAAGAGGTGAACAATAATTTGTGAGTGTTATCATTGTATTATGCAAGTGTGGAAGAACATCAGATAACAAATGTTCCCTGAAAAGCATGGCTCTTCAAATGCCTTAATATTCTAAATATGGCATGTAACATCATAAAAATCGAACAAATTTCTTATCATTTTGATGATTCCATAACATGGCAGTACACACCAATACTTATATGCTAGATGATCACCCTTTTCTGATCGATTCCACAATGTTTCTTTCACAATGCAAACGCACGTCCAGAATTCAACTTTATCTTTAAGGGTTGGTCAGACCTCATCCATAACCATAACTGTTGTTTATGTGGAAAAATGAATTGGAAATTGTTTTGGTAGGTCAGAACTCAACTATTTATGCAAAGGAGCCTCCCATAAACATTTTATCGCTCGGCCATCAATTTCTTTTAGGGTAAGTAAAGCCTCGCCGATAACATCTGTGAGCTAAAAATTGCACTCCTTTGATGTGATGTCAGTGGCAGAAGAAAGGATGGAGGTTCTATTCATAGCGTTTGATGGACAGAAGCAATGCATATCAGCGAGGTCTGACCAGGGCTTTACCATCTATCAAAATATAAAGACCATTTTTCATGTCTTCCTCAAGTAATTTTTGTATACCAACAAAGCAGATTGATATGAATTGATGGGATAATTCAAAAAGAGTTCCAAAAAATTGTGATTACATGGAACGGTACGAAAACAATTAAACTCCTCAATGTCATCTGCTTATCATGTAAATATAGCTTTCAACACAACTATGATGTTCTTTCTTTCCTACAGCTGAATTCTTCTTGCTCTGCCCATATGGAATCGGTGTACATATTGATCCTAATGCCACCCGCCCAGTCAATGGTATGTACAAAGATATAAATGCTGAAATGTCACATTCTCTTTTTTCTCTCTCTCTTGAAAAATTATAAATATATTTACAGTCAAACCTGCTTTAGTGACCACCTGTGGCTCTCTACAAAGACCACCTGTCTACAAGGACCTCATTTTTTGTTTCCCTTGAAAATGGTTTCTTATTGAAACATGTACTAAAGGAACCTGTCTACAAAGATGACATTGTGTTTCCTTTGGGCGGTCGCTGTAGATAGGTTTGACTGTATTAAAAAGCACATGCGCAGTGCTGATCTCATTAAAATTGACTTGTGAACCTTTAGAATGTCTCCCAGGCTGTCTGATAGATGTACATCGATAGGTCATATCTTACTATTATAGCAAGAAAGAAATCGGGGGGGGGGGGGGGGGGCGTCAGCGTTATTTCATATCCAAAACAAATTTAGCTAGCTGAGGAGAAATCATTTCTCATATCATTACTTCACAGAAAAAATACCATATACAAGACATATAAGTTTTTCAGGGCAGCTCTTAACAAAACTGTATGTTTCTATGGTAGAAGAGTCTGGTTCCTGCATACTAATACCCCCATCGAGTGATAGACAAACAGGAAAGAAGAAATAAAAAGCAAGAAAAGAGAAAAAGCAAAAGGGAGAAGGGGAAAAGTGCACCCCCCTCCCCCTAATCAGTAGCCTTATAAATTTGCATGCTATTTTCCTAGTGATTCTGTGAGTCAATGAAATATTGTTTCCTTCTCAGAAATCAACCAGTGCCGGGACTTCCCCAACATTTGTCGCGGTGGAGAGTGCCAGCAGGTAGAGGGATCCTTCAGATGTGTGTGTCCTACAGGATACGAGTATGACTTTGAACAGATGATGTGTATTGGTAAGTACTGTGCCATGCTGCTTCGACAGAACCTAATGGTTTTATTTACAGTTTCCCCAATTCATTTCTATTGCTGATTAACTTTGTATAATTCCAGTATATTTATAGACATGTTTTCCATTTTGAGTGTGTTCTCTGTTTTCTATATTGTATATAATCTGTATCTTATGTGTTTTTTATGGATTTGAATTGAAATAAAACTTGAAACTTGAAACTTGAAGATAGAATTAGAAATGCCCTCATATGTGCATGTTCCAGAGGAGGAACAGATATGTGTGTAGGCCGGTAAGAAGAAACATGGCTTCATACTTCATAAAGAAAGATGAAGAAATACCTTCAGATGTGTGTACACAACACGCTTTGAGCGTGTTGCAAATAGATGTGAACATGTTGGACTGAAATTGGCATTTGTATCGTGCAAAGGTAGGCAGTAGTCAAAAATATAATTCTTTTAGTATTTGTCCATTGAACCCCTATCAGATGTTTGAAGGGTAAGCCTGATCGAACCTTGCATGGTGAAAATTAAGCCTGAAATTTACCTTCCTATGCTTATTTCAAGGGTTAATGATACAAGGTACATTTTCTAAATCAGTTTATTGTGCACTTGGATAAGTACTCTATAATGATAAATGCTATCAATATTAAAGTATTCATCTTATTGATTTCTTTTGATTTCAGACATTGATGAATGCCAGCTGAGTGCTTATATATGTGGAGCAGGGACGTGTATGAATATGGAAGGCAGTTATACCTGTATGTGTCCAATGGGATTCATGTTCATGAACATGCCTACAGGAAAGAACTGCATGGGTGAGTATCTTATCTTCATTCTCTCCTCTCTCTCCCCCCCCCCCCCCTCTCCCCTCTCTCTCTCTCTCCTCTCTCTCTCTCTCTCTCTCTCTCTCTCTCTCTCTCTCTCTCTCTCTCTCTCCCTCTTTGTCTCTCTCTCCTCTCTCTCTCTCTCTCCCTCTCTCTCTCTATCTATCTTTCTATCTACCCCTCTCTCCCTCTCTCTCTCCCTAGAGTCCATAATACAGAAGATTTGATCAGAATCATGAATTTGGTAACAATGGATTTCTCTTTGTGCGTCCAGTCAGCATAATATTTCTTTGGACTTGTGCCACTCTGACTGGCCAATACATCTTGCCCCTCAACACTAATGACATTTTATACCTTGGTCTATGATGATGATAATTGTGTTCAATCATTCAATGTAGTTCTGTGTATTCAGTGTATTCCTACTGGTCGTGATTATGATTAATGATGGAACCGTGCTCACTTTTTATGTTCCACCACCACAGACATCCGAGAGTTGACATGTTACATGTCCTACAACCAATCAGCGTTCCCACTGCCAGAGTGTGGGAGTCCATTGATGACGAGTCTCACCAAGAAAGTGTGCTGCTGCAGTGCACTCATGGCTTCGGCATGGGGAACTAGGCAGGAGTGCTCTCCTTGTCCAGCTCATATGACAGGTACAGTATACAAATAATAAAAAGCAGTGAGGGCATTAGTAAGAATTACCTACACAAGGTACGATTGGAACAGTCTAACGAGGGTGTTTGGACTGTTTTGAAGGTACCAAGTGTGGGTAATTTTACTAATGCCTGAACAAAATGATGTGTATTATTTGTTTTATAAGATTATGTTTTATTTGTTTTATGAAATGAAGTTTTATAACATGATTTTGATAATGACCAGTCATTTAGCATTTGACTGTCAAGTGGATTTGGCGCCTTATAAATCTTATTAATTATTATTATTATTATTATAATGACCAGTCATAATCTAAATTACGCATTAGGAAAAATAAATGTTTGGTCACATGTACGCTCTCAACCAATCATTTGCTTAGGATCCATGTCATCATCTTATAAATATATATATAAATTGATATGATTTCCATTGTCATGGTGGTAGCTGTAGTAATGAGGATGCTGCTGCTGATGATGATAATGATGTTGATGATAAAGAAAGTGATGACGATGAGGAGGAGGAGGGCAATAGTGCTAAGGATGATGAAGAAGAGGATGAGGAAAAGAGTAGAAGGAGGAGGAGGAGAAGGAACAGGGGGCAGTATTGTGATGAAAGCGATCAACTCTTTCGATTGATGAACATAATTTAATAATTGTAGTTTTTTGTTGTAATTAGCTTTTTTCTTGTTTTCTTTTTCTTTCAGAGGATTATTACAGGATGTGCGGTGCGACTTCACCTGGCTTTGTTGTAAATCCCGAAACTGGCCTTCCTGAAGGTAAAGCCATTATATGCAGCGAAGAAATAAACTCAAAATTTAAAGTGAACAAACAAGCTCAATAGATAAGGTTTGACAGACCCTCAGAGGGTTAGAAGTGTATTTGGCTCTTGGGGGTGTTTTACAAAGATCTTAAGTCTAACTTAAGTCTTAGTTGGACTTAAAAATTATGGAGAGCCATTTGTAGCACATCAAGAACATGAAATCTCCTTGATAATAGAAAGTTTGAATGATTTGAATCAACATTCTATGCCTTTTGAAATAGCTTTTACAAAATATTTTCAAAAATGCTAACGGCTTTCCATAATCATTAAGTCCAACTTAGAGATAAGTTCAGCTTAGGACACCCCCCTGGTTATATTTTGAGAGTTGTATCTACATGAAGGATACCAGAAACCATATGCCAAAACATGGTATCAGTTAAAAAGGGATTTTATTTTGTAAGAGAAAGACACATGATGAAACATTTGAAATTTGGAATGTATGAATACTTTGCCACAGCTCAATCTAGTTTAATGATTTCATTGAGTTTGCAAGTGGATTAAGATGATCTTTCATACCTGCACATTATGAATATGCTGTACAAGAAAGAGGAATATTTTTGTTTTATATTCAAACAGATTCAGGTTCTTACTATAATTTTTTTAACAAAAATACAATGAAGATTTATACTGATACTTTTACCAAACTGAATCTGAGGATGATGCCTATTCATTTGATTTAAATTGATTTAATGTTATGTGATTCAACCATATGTTTGATTATTGGAAATAACCCAGTCAATATACATTTTTTCTGTGTGAACATAATGCTAGTGTATTGTTAAACTATGGACCTGATTGAATCTCTTTGCATTGTTGTACATAGATGTGGATGAGTGCAGGCTTATAGATGGTATCTGTGCTAATGGTATCTGTGTGAACACACCCGGAAGCTTCCGTTGTGATTGTCAACCAGGCTACAGGGCAAACATGGCTACACATATCTGTGAAGGTAGGAGAACGCTTGTTCCATCTATGAAAACTTATATGCCCGATCAAAATTTTAAACCAATTCTAGGCTTAAAGTACAGGTCATTATTCCATAGTTTTACATACTTTTTCAAAAAATCATAACTTTCTTATTAGTTATCTGACTTTGCTCAAATTTTTTTTGATTGGTCTGTCTGATTTTTCTGCTTCTATTGAGAGTAAGTTATTTTTGGAGTGGACTTGGCCTTTAAGTTCTTGGTGAAGATGTGTTAACACAGGAAGTTAGTTTAAGGTCTAAGCTTTCCTTTTTCATACAGGATTGTAGACCCAGGGTTGGGTTTATCTGGAATAGTAGAATACGGACCCATAATATCTTAGTATCTTGTGATTATCACATGTTAAATTACATTCATATCTAGCCATAGCTTTCCTTATTCTTTTCAAATTTCTATTTGTCTTCTCCCATATTAAAGCAGTTGAAAATAATGTAGCTTGGAAGTATTTTTAGCCAATTTTGCTCAGACTTTGTTGTGTTTCTGGATTTTTACTTCAAAGCAACCAGCTGAAAAGGACATTAATGATCATGACACCCATTTATAATGTAATATGAAGATACTTTGTAAGTGCATCTCTCTATAGTCTCATAAGGGTGATGTACCATGAATTTGATACTTAAAAATGGCCACGTCTGTGTTTCCTCTTGTTACCACTTGCAGACATTGATGAATGCTTTGAAGGCATGCATCGATGTGTAGGAAACTCCATCTGTAGGAACACACCCGGCAACCATGAATGCATCTGTCCTCCTGGATACCAACTTTCTGTTTCCAGATTATCCTGTGATGGTAAGTGGATGATGATGACAATGATGACAGCGATGACGACAATGACCTTGATGATGATGATGATGATGATATTGATGACAAACATTCAGAGTAGACCGTCACCCGTCTAGAATGGATATGGAAAGAAAATAGGAAAGATTGTGATGACAATAGTGATGCTGGTGATGGTGATTGTAATGGTTATGATGATGATGATGACGATGATGATGATGATGATGATGATGATGATGATGATGATGATGATGATGATGATGATGATGATGATGAGGATGATGATGATGACAATGACGTCGATGATGATGATGATATTGATGCTAATAATGAGGAGGAGGAGAGGAGGAGGAAAAGAAGGGGAAGATAGCAGTATTTTATTTTAGATTTAATAGAAAGTTTTAAGGAATGGTAGCGTATGATGATTACTATTGATGGCGACAGTAATGAGGATGATGATTCTCATGGTTATAGTAGATCATGGCTGTTTAACTGTTATGAGGATGATGAATAAAGGTTGTAGCAAGAGATGAAAGATGAAGACAATGATTTCAGTCCATGAAACTGCAGAATGTTGTAACAGATGATCATAGAAGATACATTGAAACTATTTCCCACGTCTTGCTGCCTACTTGATTTTACTGTGATTTTAACTCCACCCTGTTGTCACCAGATATTAATGAATGCTTGACCAGACCTGGTACCTGTATAAACGGCCAGTGCACCAACCAAATTGGCTCCTTTGTGTGTGTCTGTGACCAAGGCTTCCAACTCTCTGCAGATGGGACCCAATGCAACGGTAAGTTCATCATGTTCCAGATAGAAAGTCATAACAAAACGGTTTTATCAAATTTCTACTTAACTGTTTAGTTTTGATTGCTGAAATTATTGTCCCTCTCAATAATTAGACAATACAGGGACTGAAATATTGTTAGTATATGTAGAACAGTCCAAACTTTGGATTGTGTTTTCTATAAGTGTACAATAACATCCAGTATTCTTGGATTCCTTAATAATTTGCTCAACTCTAACGTTGAGTTTCATCATCGACAGCTAGTGATCTTGGGATCATTTTACGAAACCGTCATAAGTACAAGTTCACCGACATCCCATTGAAATGTGTGTATTGTTATTAAAACGTGTTTCAGTGGGATGTCGGTGAACTTGTATATTATGACAGTTTCATGAAACGATGCCCTGAAGACTAACAAAAGAAAACTTTTAATCAAGGCCCATATTAATGTGCATGGTATATACAGATATATATAAAGTTTAAGTAACCAAATTACATTTATATATATATATATATTAAGATAGGACAATAGAATGTAGATTAAATGCACTGATCGCAGGATAGCTCTGGCTGTTTTAAGCTGATTTTAGAAATGAGTATATATTGTTCTTTTCCACTGATATACCTGTACAACCCCACAGTGTAATACTGTTATGTGTAACATTTGCAATAGATGCCTTGATGCAAAATGATATGTTGTTATATATGTTTGCACCAATTACATTCTTTAACCATTTAGCTCTACATTAAGACACTTTGAAAGATGCCACTATTTTGATGATTTTCCATCCGTCCGTACTCACAGATATTGATGAGTGCTTCCGTTTCCCAGACCGATGTGGAAACGGCACCTGTCAGAATGTGGTGGGAGACTTTGCCTGCAGCTGCAACAGAGGCTTTGAACTCACTATCAATGGAGACTGTGCAGGTGAGTGCTGGGCATTTTATACAGAGCGTTATCTCAAGCAGGAACACTTTCATAGCAACGTTGATGTACTAAAGTACTAATCCTAAGGTCAAGAAACTGGCCATACACTGTGTGCTTATATATAACGTAGTGTAGGTAATGAAAATGTGCCCCACTTTAAGGGTGTTTTTATCAGGGATTCCCTCTGTAAAGTCTGTCAATGCAGTGGCATATTTTATATATTCTTTCGTGGCATTTACGAAGTGTCATGACAATAAGGAAAATAATAATGGCAGTATGGATATGAGACGAGACAACCTTTGACACTAAACTGTCGATATGAAGGGTATGAACAAAATGCCAGCACCATTTTGTGGGTATTATTATTTGCTGATTTCCTTGAGATGTACCCTCTAAATTTAAGCCTTCCAGTGAATAAATAATGTGAAAGTTCTAATAAAAAACAGTTTTTCTCTCAATCATTGATTATGAAATCCATTCTTTGATTACATCCAGCTTGAATGATAATTACTTGTACCTGTAATGATATGAGAGATTGTATTGTACAGATGTAACAGAATTCTAAACCCATAAAAATCAGAAGTTGTTTCATGGATATGCTTGGTTTGGCTACTGCGTATAATCAATCAGATTTGATTTAGAATGATTTTGTGGATGTGTCCTCTTTCCTTCATGCAGATATCAACGAGTGTGCAACGATGCAAGGCACATGTCCCAACGGTCGGTGTGTTAACACTCCAGGCAGCTTCTTCTGTGATTGTGTTGAGGGATACGTTCTATCTCTATCAGGACTCCGATGTGAAGGTGATGATTATCTTCTGATTTTCTTGTTTTTTGTATTCAAATATTCAGTAGCTATGAGTTTAAACTTACAAGTAAAGAGATCTCAAAACAGATATTTGACTATGCTGACCTTTTTTTAAGTTCAAGTTGCTACATGACCATGCTTGAAGATTTTATTCAACCCTAGTCACTGATCTACAAGATTTTGCGATTAAATATACTTAAATAGGAATGCTTGTTTAAACCCTTGACATAATGCACTGTCCCAGCAAAACAAGGTATCTGCTATTTTGTTGAAAATTAGACCTCTTGTAATAGATGATTTTCCTAGTTTTCCTTTTTGTTTGTTTGATGCATGTATAAAAGGAAACCTTCATGTATAGCTAATTCAGCTATTCAGACTACCTGCCTGTAAGGTCCCCTTGTTTCCTTTTAATCGGCTTTATATGGATTAGATTCATGTTAATGACTGTTTCATTTTGATTGTTATAGATGAGAATGAATGTATCTCGAGGTTGAATATCTGCCAGAATGGTCGCTGTGATAATACTATTGGAAGCTTCAGGTGTTCCTGCTTCGATGGTTTCCAACTTTCACCTTCTGGTCAAGAGTGTATCGGTAAGAACATACATGCCAATTTCTTTTTAATTAGCTATTTTATTGAGTTGTATACAGTTTAACCATGTGATTTGGCAAAACTCGGCATTGAGTCACCTACCCAGATAGTTTAAACATAGTTTATGACTTTCCCAAACTTCCACAAGTTGTGAACATTTCCATGAACCACAAAAAAGTCAACTGCTGTGATTCTGTCACTTTGCAGCATCAATGCTTTTGCAGGTCTTATTACCAATCCTTTTTACAAAGGTCTCTGGGATTTTCAGTGTTTTATTATTATCTTCTTTAGAAAAAAAAATTACTTATGATATCTAGTTTTGTGATACCTGATCTAATCCAATCAAACAATCTCTCCCTGCTTGTAGATACCGATGAGTGTGCCATTATTCCTGACATGTGTCGTAATGATACCTTATTTATTTGTCAGTGATTGTGATTCACTTATCAGTGATTTTGATACCTCAAAGAATCTAATTCAATCCAACAATCTTTCCCTGTGTTTAGATACCGATGAGTGTGTGATTATTCCTGACATGTGTCGCAATGGTGTTTGTCAGAACACTCAAGGAAGTTTCCAGTGCACCTGTCCTCCAGGCTACCTACTCAGCAGTGATGGGCTCATCTGTATAGGTCAGTAAAACATCACTACAACCACAGTATCATTTCATAAAACTTTCATGAATACATGGTTGCCTTTATCCCATTAAATGACGGCTTGATTTTAAAACACGCTCTACATCCGATGTCAGATAATGTGTGCTGGTAGGAAGCATATTTCCACATTGTGGACAAAATAGATCAATATCAATTTTGAAAAATGCTGCCCATATTCATAAGTAATTTTCAATAGACCTGGTTTATGATAATTCACTGATTATAGCGTGCCGTATGTTTACCTCTCCAATCTATACCGATGACTTTCATTCTATGAGGAACAGATTTAAATTGTTAAATACCTAAGTGTCCTTTCATGAAACCATAATAACTACATGTACATGTTTGCTGGCATCCCATTAATGAATAAATGAATGAAATGAAAATGAGACATTACCTCAGGCTCATGGTGATAGGGATTTTGTTTTATGTCAATAGAATCTAACATATATTTCATGTTATATTCCCCTCCCCCTTTTCTTTTTTTTTTTTTGAGGGGGGGGGGGGTAGACACAGTTCCCTGCCATTTATTCAACAACTTGAATATATTAGAATGGGGTGAAGTCCCAGCCACTTCAGACTTTCTAATTATAGAACCCATGCCATTTGTATAGATGAACATTCTTAAAAGGTAACTTTGGATTGATTAATAGATTTGATATTTTGAAGAAGAATGGATCTCATTTTCATGTATGTCCATAAAGTATAGTGTTTTACCATGTTAAGAGAACCTAGTAGTTACTTTTTCAAAGGAATTTGTAGTCTCATTCTTAGTTTGCTTTATACATTCCTATGCTTTTCAGAAATGTCTTACTCCTCACTTTCCTTCATTCTTTAAACAGACATGCGTAGGAGTTACTGCTACAATGACTTTGTCGGTGGCCAGTGTACTGATGCTAGGGCAGGCAATGCCACTCGTAAGGAATGCTGCTGTTCTCTTGGCGCTGGCTGGAGTAGTCCCTGCAATCTATGCCCAAGACCCTCAGATGGTGAGTCCAACATTCAAATTATTTTGTACCTTTGCTTGGTATTGAATATTGTGTCTGAAGCTTGTGACATATTTCTGGTTTAATTTTCCTGACCTCTACAGACAGCTGCTTCTCCTTCTTCTTCAAGATAATCTGCCTCCTTCAATACTTAAGATTCTTGCAGATGCCGTATATACTCGGCCTGATTGGGCTGTGCAGGTGGAACATTACACCGGGGTTTCCCCCTACCCTTATACGAATAGTGCAATGGGTTCTTAATGTGTGAGGGTGGTGACTCTCCTGTACACAGGGCCTCCATTTAACGTCCTTTACTTCACTGATCTTTACTTCAATGGCCCTGGTTTAGCTGGTAGCCTATTAATCTTTTTTTCTTTTTTTGTAATATAGTGCATGTATTGACTTCTATATGTTTGTACAATTACATTTGTTTAAAAATAAATAAGCTCATGGCGCTTAAAATCTCAATTACTACTGTGACCAAAACTTATGAAATTTTTATTGATTGTATCTTTATAGCAAGCTTCACTGAACTTTGCCCTGATGGTCCTGGTTACGCACCGAGCTTGACCCCTGACCTCTACGAAGACATCAACGAGTGCAAGGTGTTCCCTGGAATCTGTGAGAACGGTATATGTATCAACACAGACGGGTCCTATCGTTGCCAATGCCAACCTGGATTCATCCTCGATACCACTGGTCGCATCTGTGTCGGTAATAATAAATATATTTGCTTATATAGCGCCTAACATTTACTTTATCAGAAGTCTCTATAAAGCGCTCTACAATAATGCAGCATAATTACCTTGGCTTTAGCAGAGCAGCTGTCATGCACTCTGCTTTCAAGGAATAAAGTCCTACCAGGTCGCCATTTACTTCACCTGGGTGGAGTGTGGCAAATGTAGATCAATGTCTTGCACAACTTTTATGGTCAAGTTTCTCCATCAATAAAATTATTAAAATCACCAACTAGTCCAGGATTCATTATGAAATATTCATTCTCACACTCAGATGCGTTAAAATTATTTGAATCATGCGTTCATTTGATGATGTTGAAAATGTTGTTATTTTGGTAAGCATTGAAAAAGACACATGTACATGTAATTGTAACTGGAGTTAACTTGATTGCATAATCAGATACGATATTGTTTGATGAGGATCATGAATAGTGCACTACCTTGCCAGTTAAAGTTTTTTATGCGCATAGAAATACAGAGATTTAAATAAGGTGTGCAGATGAAAATGATAAGTCCAAAGAATTTCTGTGAGGAATTTTTTTTTATTTCTCATTTTTACCGCCCAATATATATACTAAGATGATCTGCTAGGAAATCAATAATATCATTGCCTCACATAATATCATTCTCATTTTTTGCACCCACGAACAATGAACATGTTCTTTCAATCTTCCTTTTAAGATCGCAATGAGTGTCAAGAGAATTACAATGTGTGTGGCTTCAATTCCACCTGCTACAACACTCTGGGATCCTTTGAATGTAACTGTGGAGAGGGATACCAAGTAGGAAGGAGAGGAACCTGTGAAGGTGAGAAAAGACCGTATAAGATGATGAAGCGGATCCTAATCAAATGATTGGTTGAGAGCGTACACATGACCAGGCATTTATTTTGCCTAACACGTTATTTTACTAATGACCGGTCATAAGTAAAATCAAGTTATAAAACATCATTTTATAAAACAAATAATACACATCATTTTGAAACTTGCAAAGAATGATTTGAAACTTGCAAAGAATGATCTTAAACTTTCCAAAAATGAAAAAAATATCACCCATATATCACCTCGGGCGTGTTAGACTGTTCCAAAGGTACCTTGTGTGGATAATTCTTACTAATACCCTCACTGCTGTGTATTATTTGTATATTAGCTGATAAATGAATATGATATTCTCTGCAGCTAATAGAAAGAAATGTATCAATAGCACCTTGTAGATTGTATCTCTCCTTCTGTTTCAAATGGTTTATGGGCAACAGTAGCCATTAAAGCCATCATTTAACAATGTTAAATCTGAGATGCACGGTCCTACGTGTTATCAGTGTCTGCCATATGGTGTAATATTGAAGCCCTAAAAAAATTGCGCTTCAAAATGATCAAGAAGTGCCTCAAAAAAGTAAAATTCTTTGAGTGACCGGTTTTACCACACTAGTTTTCCCCAATAGACTAGTGTTAGGAAAACGCAAAATTTGGTTTCGATTTCCAATCATATATATCTTGATAATCAGACAGGCGATCAGCTTGTATCATTGCAGCATGAGCTAAATCCAGGAATTTTTTTGAGAGTCTGAGACAAAGTAGTCGATGAGGAACAAAAGTTTTAACCTTTGACTATTCCTCTGTTAACAAAAGCAATGTATTTTCTAATTTGTGTTTGACCTGAATGGGATTTATAATGCCCTATTGCATTGGACGATAGGTCAAATTCAATATCTTATTCTTAAGAGCTTTGTCTCTATACTATTACATGTACCTGTAATCTAAATCTACCATCTTTCCTACGTTCTTTGTTTGTAGATATCAATGAGTGCCGTCGAAGGAGAGGCCAGTGTGCATTCCGCTGTCAGAACCTGCCTGGATCCTTCCGGTGTCTCTGCCCTAATGGATACACCCTCACTGATGATGGCAGGCATTGTAGAGGTACGTGGGTTATGCAGGGTATTCTAGAGACTTGCATACCATATTATTATGCAATGTTCCTATGTGAACTTTCATAGAGAATTCTGAAACTACATGAGCTTGTCAATATTTGTAAATAAACTGTATTATAATATAAATAGCACTCGAATGGACGTAAATTGCGGTTAACATATATGTACACAAACGCACATAGTTTGCAAGAATCTTCAGGCAATTGAAGGAGGCAGACCTAATCAGAAGAATAAGAAGAAGCATTAACAGTGATTACATAGACCTTGGTAATTGGTCATTATGCCACCTGAAATGACAGAAAAAGTTGCGATTAATTTAAATTAATTGCAACTTGAAATTAATTACAACTCCTATGTCCTAAGTACACAGTAGCAATTTATTTCAGTTGCGATTGATTGAATCAATCGCAACCCTTTATAATACAGGGCCCTGGAAGCTTTAATCGCGTGTTAAATTTTTCATTTACCAAAAGATGTTGCCCAGCAGAGTACACCTTAATATTATATCCCAAATAGTGTAATGGATAGGTTTGCTGAAAAGCTGATTGATAGTTTGTCTTGTCATTCATTGTATATGAAATGCTGGATATGTAGAAGTTGAGTTGTATATCTCATTGTTTTTTTATAGATTTGGATGAGTGTGATACTAACCTTAACACCTGCCGCTACCGCTGCAAGAATCTCATCGGCAAGTTCATGTGCCAGTGTGATGAAGGCTACACACCGATTGGTGGGGATGGAAACAACTGCAGAGGTAGGTAGATTGGATTTTTTGGGTATGGGTATGTATGGGTAGATGGATAGACAGTCAGATGAGTAGATAGTTGATTGAATGGATGGGTGGATAGATAAATGGATAGATGAGAGGGATGGACAGATGGATAGATGATGGATGACTAGCTAGTTGATGAATGGATGAGTAGATAGCTGGATAGATGGATTGATGAGAGGGATGGATAGATGGACAGATGGGTAGATGATAGATTAGTAGATAGTTGATGAATGAATGGGAGGATAGATGGATGGATGGATACCGGTAGATGGATGGATGAGTGGGGTGGATAGATGGACAGATGAATAGATGATGGATGACTAGATAGTCGATGAAGGGATGGGTGGATGGATGGATGGATAGATGGATGGATGGATGGATGGATGGACAGATAATGGATGAGTAGATAGTCCATGAAGGGATGGATGGATAGATGGATGGATGGGAGGGATGGATAGTTGGACAGATGGGTAGATGATGGATGAGTAGATAGTCGATAAATGGATGGATGAATAGTTGATGGAAGGACGGGTGAATAGATGGATGGATGAGAGGGGTGGATGAGAGGGTGGATGAGAGGGGTTGATGTATGGGTAGATTGATAGATAGACAGATAGGGAAATGGGTAGATAATGGATAAGTAGAAAGCTTATTAAGGGATAGGTGGATAGACGGATGGATGAGAGGGAGGATGAGAGGGATGGACAGATGAGTAGATAGTTCATGAATGGGTGGATGGATGGATGGATAGATGTATGTCACTAGATCAGAAAGAAGATGACTGAAGAATTGAAGAGATTGGGGTACAGAATTTACAAGTTTCTGTGGTGAAGGCTTTTCATCCATTTGATAATGAAGATGGAAGTACCTGCAGAGGTGAGAAGGAGATGCAAGGGCAAATAAATGGATGCATATTGAATATTTACATATAGCATAACTGCCAACCATTCCTATTTTGGAGCAATGATTCCTATTTTGGGGCATTGAGACTAATCTTACAAATCATAGATTCCTCTCTTTTCTGAAAACTTCTGTGTAAAAGGTACCGGCATACAAAGCGACTGTATTCCTTATTTTGCCTTGAGGGTTTCCTATATTTTGCTGTGAAAGATAGAAAGGTATGCATTTATTAATCAATATCAGTATGTCAAGTACATTGATGATTTTGCTATTGGATCTTGTGCCACATGCAACTCAGAATTAAACTCACTGAAATCTCCCTTTTATTTACCAGATATCAATGAATGTATCACCAACCATGGTGTCTGTCAGAATGGACGCTGCAGGAATACAGAAGGCGGCCACACGTGTATCTGCAACCAAGGATTCACACTTGGTCCCTCTGGCAAAGACTGCATAGGTGAGTTGTCATCTTTGATGAAACCAGGGCCCTGTTTTCATGAAACTCAATACCAATACAAGTTACAAGCTAATGTTATAAGCTACTGAATCCTGGCGTCTGATTGGCTGAGAATAAATTTGTCATAGAAATTTAGTAGTTGTTATAGATACCAAGTTTTATGAAACAAACCCCTAAAGCTGGCCATCATTAGTGGCCCTTTAGTAAATTGAGATGACGTTTACAGATAAAGCTTTGTCAGAGAAATGCAAATAACAAAAAGGGGGAAAGTACAGATGAAATGTATGTTCATTCAAAAATGTTTTAAGTACGTATGTTGGATTGATTGTTCTTCCATCTGGATGTATCTGTTCATCATACATTCGAGGATGTTGATATTTCTTTCATTCATCATATCCTAAGCCAGAAGTATCAAATTGGATTCTACAAGCATCTCTATTAAAATATCAGACTAAAATACAAAGCTTTTGACTAAATCAATCCAAGGATGAAGATGACTTATGCTGTATTGAATTGAATTGAATTTCTTTATTGTCATGCACAAAATAAAATGAAGGCATATGCTTTCCTTATTTATGTGTATACTTTTTAAGGGGTTGACGTTCATAAGGCTAATTGCCCTTTTTGTTTACCCCACATTCCCATAAAATTTTGTTTGCTCCTTCCCTTTGTATTTTTCTTGTAATCAACCTTTTATCTGTATACCATGTTTGTATTTTTGAAAGGTTTTTATGGAGAATGAAATAAATGAAATGAAATAAACATGTTTCGACCATGACATGACAGATCGACGCACAGGTTTCTGCTACGCCTACGTGCCACCCAGTGGATGCGAGTCCAGCCAGGGAGGTATGCAACCAGTCACTATGGAATCATGCTGCTGCAGTGGCGGAAGGGCTTGGGGATCCACGTGCCAGATATGCCCTGTATATGGAACAAGTGAGTTTGTAGATGTTGGCTAAAAACCATATGTACAGTTTACGACTAAAGCTATGGTCACAAAGGTTCGTACGAACGATGCATTCGTACGAATCTCCCTGTTTTTCTATGGTCTTCCCAAATTTTCATGGTCTGAAAATCGTTTGTACGGCATTCGTAGCAGTTCGTAATGGCATTTGTGACCGAGGCTTTAATCATTCATACCCTTACCAATTTTTTTCAATTTTTTATGTATGTGAAAAATTGATTTGTCCCTAATTTATATTTCATGAGAATGTGACATATGACAGCTTACATCTAAAAGTATTCAATAAAGGCCCTAATTCAACCAGTTAACCTTTCATTGTTGAGTTATGTAAAGAAAGAAAAAAGAGCATCAAAATTACAAGGGGTTTGAATAATTTAGTTGTTAACCCAAGTTGCAGTCACACCTGTTAAATAGTTTTTATTCTGAAACTAGAGATTCTGAACTTTCTAATGATATGCAACACTTGTTGTGCTATTAGAGCAATCAATAACATCTATTCAGATAAATCATACTTTTCACTATATGGTGCTTTTCCAACTTCGATGTTATTGTTGATACCGGTATTTGTGTAATGACTGGAATAGTTGAGTTGATAATGAAGGACCTTTTTAAAAAATTCCCTCAATGACAGCATATACACAATATATACATTATCAAAAAAATTCATTATTGCTGCTGCAGTGGAATTAAATGTGTACCTAATCAAATTCATTGATCATTCTCTTTGCAGTTGAATACAACCGCCTCTGCACCGCCACCACGCCAGTGGATCCATGTCAGATCGTTCAGGGCTTGTGTGAAAACGGGCACTGTCTGGGAGGCTCCGGTGGATACCTTTGTCAGTGTAATCCAGGATACATCCTTAGCCCAGATGGCACAAGATGTGAAGGTAAAGAAACAGTTCCAAAGCTGGAATAGTCAAATGATAGATTAATATACAAATGTTGATTACTTTGAGGGGCATGGTTAAAACTATCACCCAAGGCGATCTCGGAACTGTACTGTGCCCCGGGATTAAGGTATGAAGGTACAGGAACAAAGCTGGAAAATTCACCCATCGGATGATAAATAACTATAGACATATCGATTACTTTGAGGGGCACGATTAAAGCTATTGCCCAAGATGATCTCAAAATTATACTGTACATGCCCGGAGGCCAAGATGTAAAGGTACAGGAACAGTTTCAAAGCAGGAATGTTCACTCATTGAGTAAGATCATACTAGATCATTACAAACCCGAGGTAACTTGACTGTAGTTTCTGGCAAATAGATATTTGTCTTTTGTTTGTTGTAGGATAGAGCAAAAAATGGAGAGAGAACATGGGTGGAAGTATAAGATAGGTTGGCCTAAAGGTGAAACGTAAAGGGAGAGGAGCAATTTTGAATACTTTGATTAACTTAATATAATCTACATGTGCTTGCCCGTCATTGTGGTTTAGATGAAGTCAAAAAAAGTAAAGATGCTAGCCAAAAAGTCATTCATGCGTCTGTACTAAAATTCTATCATGTACAAAGAGGTTAATGATGGAGAGGAAGACTGTGAGTGCAGGCAGGCAGGGCCGTCAGACCATGCACGGACCATCTTCTGAGCTCTGCCATGCTGGCTGACACATGCACTGGGAGGGACCTGGCAGAGGCCAGCGAATTGGCTCTTACTTTTGCTAGATATAGGTAGGAAGGCATGTGATCATTCTAAAAGATGATGACTGTTAATTTATCTTTACTCAAATTAATGCCAAGTTTAGCATTAATATTTATGTTTAATGATTACCAATATGGCTGATGTGATTTCACTCTATGCGTCTTTAATACAGATGAGAACGAGTGTAACCGTGCACCTCCTCCATGTAGCTACCAGTGTAAGAACACTCCAGGGAGCTTTAGATGTGGCTGCCCTCAGGGTTATCTACTCAGTGAAGATGGACTCACATGCAGAGGTAGGTTTCCGACTACACTTCGACATTAATTATACAATTATGCAGCACATGCAGCCAGTGACTGATTTCTGTTCTCACCCCCCAAAAAAGTTCTGACCTTTGACATATTACATATAACAGTCATGCAATAAATAGTAAGGAGCTTTTGCTTCTGCTCCTCTTGCAACACTTTTCTCAGAGGAACCTAGCATTGCATGAAAGTTATAATGTTATACATGGCTCATTTTATAGTGTGCGGTTAGTAGGAGTAAACCAATACTTTGACTCAATTTGATATAATACTGGTGTACCTAAGAATATTTACATGATTTTCAGATTTTCTTTAACATGCTTGATGCCGATATGATATGCAGATATGCTGAAGCATATTTGATAGTAGTAAGAAAATAATGTATGCTTATATTTGTAATTAATCTTTGTCATTATGATCTCATTGCTTTAATTAACATGTTATTACCTGTTTTGTTTCCTGTAATTTTGATGTTTGCTTTTACAAAACCTGTAATTCGGCTTTTTGAGCTGTGATTGATTTTTATTTCAATAAACCATTACTACTACCACATAGATCCTTTGGATGCTCTCAGATGGGGTTAAAGTGTCAACTTTTAAAAACTGTTTTCTTTGTTTAATTTCTGTTCTTGTCTACTTGCAGAGAAAGACGAATGTTCAATGGGAATCCATGAATGTCAGTTTGAATGCAGAAACACTCTAGGCGGCTTCCGATGTGTGTGTCCAGAAGGATATATACAACATGGATCTACATGTATAGGTATGGCATCTTAGTCTAGATATAAGTAATGCTATCACAAAGAAGAAATCCTGTCATGTATGAATTCTACATACACAGTTGTTATGAAGAAAGTGAATTTAAAACATTGAACTTTCATTAACCCTTACTGTACTCAGGGATATGTGAGTTTAAATGGATACCCCATCTAAGAGGGCCCTTTGAAGCACTGCGAGGCACCGAGAGTCTTTTTTTCCCCTATCATAATCCCCTTAATCCCCCTCCCGGACCGCACAGCTCGTAAATCTCACTCCCGAAACTGAGTGACATAGGGCTCGCGAAATGCATTGTTGGAAATACACATCGGCTGCTATCAACAAAAATGGCGGCATACAGTAGGGATGAGTATTTGCTAGGCGACGATTTAGACTTTCTGACTGGTTTTGAGGAAGATTTAATTTATGGGAAGTTGGAGACCAACACAAGTTTAATATGCACGTGTGAAATTCCATCAACGGAAAATCTTAATCGTTGCAGCAAACCAGAACGTATGGTTAAATGGTTTCATCGTGAATGCGTAGGCCACTCCAGCAAAACATAGATAGTTGATGCGTATTGACTACTAGCACTGCAGTACGTGTAAATTAATAGGCAGCATTTGAATACATGAATAGTCAATACACTCACGACATACAAATGCACATAATTATACCGATGCGGTTGATCGGCAAGTTTGACAGTAGACTCACGATTTTAATTTTTAAATTATTCTTTCTAACATCGGAAAGTTTAACAAATTGTATTTTAATGCTCTTTAGGTGTCATCAATTGTCACTAAAGTACTGACTTTGAGTGAAATCAGTTGAGTTTTGTACAGTGATGTTTGAAATGTTGAGAATCAATAGCACAATTTTTAATATACGGCCAGGGTAGTAATGCAGCTATGTGTGTTTCCTCCCACAACATCCAGCATGTACAGCCCAGCGAGCACGGCGGCTTGCGCGTCGCCTGCCCGTACTCTGGGTGAAAAGTGGTGATGAATTGACAACTTCTAACCCTCATTAAACCAAATGCGCAAATATACAACACAATTTCATTTAGTTATTTTAAGAGATAAACTTATGGACTACCTTCCTAGCTATGTAAAAATTTCGGAAACTTTCGGAAAATGTCAATAATTAGAAGAGAACACGATGATGATGAGAAAGTTGCATTCACTCTAACTCACGATTTCCTTGGTCGATTTCGCTGGTTCAGATGGCTAAGTCTTCAGTAGAGTTATCCGAGCACAGCGAAAGCATTTGATAACCAATAGAAGGTTGTATTGTGCCATAAGTTGTCGATTTTTGTATTTTATATGTTATAGCTATATACATCTTCCATGAGTATGACGTCATTTTCTCGGTGACTCGCATGGCTTCAAAGCCTTTTTTTTACGACCAAGTGTTTGGAGAGCTTAGGGAAGCAGACCGTGTTGCGTAACATTTCGTAACATTTGGATTGCCAGAGGGCATCTGTGGTCTGATAAGGGCGGCTGTTGATGGATTTGATGGCTGAAGAGGGTTACATTACTTGTTGTTAAGCCAAGTTAATCTTGAATATCTTTCCCTCGGGAAATTCTTTCGAGACGGAATATCCATTTAACTCACATATCCCTGCTGTACTGGGCTATTTTGAGCACCCACTGACTGGGGGGGGGGGGGGGGGGCCTGGGAGGCCCCCCCCCTATGATCTCGGCCGTCGATTGTCCGATGAACACGAAAATTTGCATGTTTGGAGATATTTACGTAAGGAACAAGATGGTATAATTTTTTCCGAATATGCAAATTTTTGTCGTTAGCCTAATTAATTATGCAAAATGCACTAATTTTATGCATTTTACCGAAAACGTGTCAAACTCCACTTTTTGAATGTTGAAACTCATTATTCATATGAAACTTCTTTTCTAACACAAAAAAGTTATTTTAATGTAATTAATAATGATAATTTATGCAAATTTTGATGCGATTTTCATTTTTTTTTTTTTTTTTTGATGACATGCGCATACTAATTGTTATGTAACGCCTTACAGGTATATCCGATTTCGACGAAAATGGTATCAAAATGTGCGTAAGACTTGAGGGGAAAAAGTCATGAAACGACAATTCAAAATTCCAAGCGGTTGCGGCGCAATCTCTGAAAATGTCGTGGGGGGGGGCCTCCCAGGCCCCCCCCCCCCCCCCAGTACAGTAAGGGTTAAGGTAAATTACGTGCATTTTAGGTACAGGCCACGGATGTAGATTTGGAAAAAATTGATTTTTCTTTAAATGTCTAGAAATGGTTGTAGAGTTAAATAAATGGTTAGAATATGAGAGTCACTAACCAGATCATCCTTGTTGCTGTAATCAATTAACGTGAGAGTTCTCAGACAAATCAAATCAATTTCTCTATACAATTTTAAAAGAATCCTATTTTGCCTTTCCAATTCAGTGCTAAAGTTTGCAATGCACAGTGAAATAGTTTCTTGTTTTAGAATTTCCATAAACATTAATGTAGTTTTTTAAGTACAGTTATTCTTTACTACTTTCTAATATTGTATTCCTAGATGTGAATGAGTGTATACAGACTCCAGATATTTGCGGTGCATACGGTACTTGTCAGAACACACAGGGTGGGCATAGGTGCGAATGCCAGAGAAACTTCCGACCAGATCCATCCACTAACACATGCGTCGGTAAGTTCAATTCATTTCAGTTCGCAGCAATTCAATTTGGTTTATTTTATTATACCAAGTAGTTCCTGGATTTATTGTCTGCAATGTAAAATGAGAACATCAATAAAAAGTTAAAGTACATAATCCATTCAAATGGAAATCTTACTTGAATGAAATGCTATCTTTGAAACAAAACATTTCTAAATATACAACAACAACAAAAAAATCGCTCTACTTTTGGTTGTAGAATTACTATAACATCAATAGAAGTTATATAATAAAGTATCCTTTGATAATAGCAAATGCTGTCAGTTGTCAGGCATTTATTAAAAATTCATCTGCTGCATTATTTAATGTGTAATTGAATCTGAGAATGAGAATGATGTGATGGTATTGCAGATAATAGGATAGTAATTATGATCTGAATCATGATTAGGAATATAAAACATTTACATGTTGATGATAGTATATACTGTGATGGATTGTGTATTTACATATCAATTAGAAAAGAAAAGGATACATCAATAACATTTTTCACAACAAATAATATTACAGATAAAAGAATAGTAATGATGCAGAATCATGATGAAGACAATAAAGCATTCATGTGTTGATGAAAGTATGTACTGTGATGCAATGTGTATATCAATGAGAAAAGAAAAGAATACATTAATGACAATTTTCACAGCAAATGAGAACCCAACATCCCCTTCCCCCTCCCAACAAGAGAGAATAAAAACAAATTGTAGACGGTTTGGCTTATTTTCTTATTTCACGTTTGTCTTTTTTTTTAGACATCAATGAATGTGAGGATCAACCAGACATTTGTCAGTATGGCTGTCAGAATACCATTGGTGGGTACAGATGTGTGTGTCCAGATGGCTTTGAAGAAAACTTCTATGGAAGGTGTATTGGTGAGTAACAGATACTGTAATTTCCTGCGAGACATTGGTGTTAGACACACAAATAGCTGCTGTAAGGAACCCAAATTTTCACTGCGGAGAAACCTAGATAGATACTGTAAGAGGCAATAGTAATAATAATAATAATAGGCATTTCTATAGCGCCGTCTATCTAGAAATTCTATTCCGAGGCGCATTTATGACTGATTTCAATAGTGCCGTCTATCTAGAAATTCTATTCCGAGGCGCATTTATTATTACCCCGGCTTTAGCCTAGCTGCCATTATAGCGCTCCAGCATTTCAAGGAATTAATTCCTGCCAGGTACCCATTTATACCACCTGGGTTGAGTGTGCCAAATGTAGATCAATATCTTGCCAAAGGACATTAGTGCCCAGCGGGACTCGAACCGCGAACCTTGTGATCGACAGTCCGGTGAGGTATCCACTCGACCACGAAACCTCTACTCTAGCAGTTATAAAGAAAAACTCAGTTTTCTATAGTGAGCTCGAAATTGTTGTGAGAAATTCAAACAAGTGGTATGATAAACTCATAATAGTAACTATGAGGAACTAGGTTATTGCGAGAAACTCACACATTAAAGAGTAAGCAACATGGAAACTTACCCTCTGAAATCAACATTTACCGTGAGAAGCTCAGACAGTTCTACTCAAATATCAATGTATGTATTTTTAATGAGCTAACATATATCAGTATAGATAGGAAAGGATATATCGAGGTCTAGAAGCTGAGTGCTTTGAAAAGGTCCTTGAAAAAGCTAAATCATTCTCTTGCTGATAGGCATGTATATAAATTTGCCAAAGACAATAATGAACTATAATGTTGTTCGTTCGTTCGTGTCTCCTTAGATCAAGATTACTGTAATCTTGATCTTCGGAGTAGTTGCTACAACCGGCCGTGTCAGACACTTTGCCCCAGGGTGCGAGACAGGACTGTAGCGTGCCCCCATTTAAAACAATTATACAATAACAGTTAACATTACATTTAATTAATAGTATGAAACTATTAAAATTACTTTCATGTTACGGGAAAAAATATGATATATATATATTATGAATCAATTGATTTGGTCGATCCAGTTCGATGGCACAAACACGGCACTAATGATATAATGTTGTAGAACACGTACTTTGACAATGAATGTGTATTTTATGTTGTCTATATTATGTTTGTATTTATAGATAACAATGAGTGCAGACAGTCCGGTAAATGTGGTCAAGCTACATGTTATAACACTCAGGGTAGCTACCAATGCGGATGCAACAATGGATATGCATTTGATCAACAGAATCTTGCTTGCAATGGTATGTCAAAAAATGGTCATGTAATTCATTTCTATAAAACTGGATTCGTCGTTTTATCAGATTATTTGATCCTTATCATAGGTTATTCACCACTGGCTCTGTATGAATATGTTCTCATTGAAGTGAACCTTACTCCTTCTATTTAAGTTTAACTCTATTATGCATATGCTAGCAATGGGGGAAAGGAAATAAGCTGTTGTGAAAATAGAGTTGATTCATACAGGGCCTTGTGGATTTTTGTGTATAGCGCCATCTTGTGACACTGAGGTGCATTACCCAGAAATACAGGGTGGTAACATTTTTGTGTCATCCATTAGGTTATGGTGCTTCAAACTTCCCCATTTTGCCAAAACACATTTCACTATTCTATATTATTGTTATAGGTGTCACATAGTGAAATCAATGTCAACAATATTTCCAATGGGTTATATCAACTAATTTTTTCGTTTTAATGGGGAAATAATGTATTGGTACTCAGCACACAATATACAACTAGATTTTGTTTTTGTTTTGGTTTATTTATTTATAATGGCAAATAGACGGATGTGAATGAAAATGTACCGGGTACTTTGTCCTTAGACCAGGCTTTTTATTCACAGTTGTTTCTCCATACCCAGGAGAAGTAAACGGCTAGCTGGTAGGATTTATTATTTGCAATGCACTGGCTGTCAGAGCTAATGCATAATTCTCAAAAATAATTTAGAAGTGAATATTATGTTTCAAATGTGAAATTACTTCATCACCATTATTATTATTTTTGTTGTTTTTGTTGTTGCAGATGTGAATGAGTGTCAAGGGTCATATGGCAATACGAACAGTCCATGTCAGTATAGCTGTGATAATACAGATGGTAGCTTCTCCTGCGGCTGTCCTCCAGGGTACACCAGCGTGGTGCAGGGGTGAGTTCACACTGTCATCATGCATGCAAGGTTATGAAATATATGATAAGATTGTATAAAAGTTACTTACAGCCCCACTGTCCTACTTGTAGCTACTTGCTCCATCTATATAGAAAACAATCCCTAAGCAGTGCCCATTGGTCCCCCATGATCCTCTTTTTCTTATGTTAATTGAGAGCTGAGTTGATGAGATAGCCACCTGTCAGTGACCATGCTGGGTGGTCTAATCCCTCCTGGCTAAACTAGTACAGATGGGCTTTAAAGGGACTTGGTAACATTGTTAAGATGAGAGAAAATGGTGTTAAGGTAGTGACTTCAATGCTAGATGTACAATGAAAGATACTCTGAAAGTTTGAGTGAAAACAGACCATTAATAATTGGGAAAAAGTGATTGGATCGATTCCAAAATTCTGCCAACTATATTATTATAATTTATATAAATTTTAGGTGAATGTTAATCGTCACAAAGCAATAAATTTGCCTTATATACCTTTCCAAACATTTAAGTGCTGACAGATTTTAAAAAGCCTGTTCTATGTCATATTTTCATGGAAAACAGTTGGGATACCAGTAATTCAAAAATTGGTTGTGAGAATTTTCTGTTAGAGGCTTTCTTTGATGCTTTCAAACAAAACCATACAAAACTTTGTGGTTTAAGAGAGAATTTTTTCAGGATTTATTGCATGTTAGAGAAACTAACCCTCTAACATGTAGAAACAGTAGAAAGAATATAATTAGTAACAGTAATTCATACAAAAATTAGCCAGTTTTTTTCTTCAACTTTCAACAATGTTACCGATTCACTTTTAGAAATGTCACCAGATGGGAAAGCACATTACATTTTAAAATATGGGACTCTGGGGACTCTGTGAAGATTTAATAGGGGCAACAGATATTGTTTTCTAGTTTCTACATGTATATTATATGTGAAATGTAGTTAGTTTTTAACATGCTTTTTGCCGATCAGAACATTTCTGAAGACTTCTCTTCTTCCTGTTCTTAATTGCAATTTTCCCCAAAATACGATGTAGATTAAGAAATAAGAAAGAAAGAGAATACTTTTTTGTACAAAGTATAGGCACTCCCAATTATAGGCCTAGCATTTCTAAATCTTGGACAAAAGGTCTACTTCCTATGTTGTAAACAACGACCATAATACTTTTAAAAGGCCCTGTCTGAACCATTAGATGGCTATTAGCACACTGCAGGAAGCTCAAACAAAAGACAAGATCTTTTAAAAATTTAGTTTTTATGGACTTGGGACCTATCCAACCATGATGACAAAGGCCTTTGATAGAAGGGATTAGCTGGGAGGAATGTGAAGAGTTGGGGGCACCTTACTTGCTTGCATGCCTTATTGCCAGTGTTTGTTTCTCAGGAAGTTTCAACAAAAGATATTGGAACAAAGCACTCTTAACTATTCAACTCAAATACATGTATAAAGCTTACACTATGAAGTATTATACCTGCAGGCAGTTGTAGGTCCCAGTTAAGTTTAATACAAGTTCAGCACATGTTACAAAATTCATTTTCACCACCATGTTTATTTCACATTGTTGTGCAAGTGCAGAATAATATAGACAAAGGGCAACAAACTTCCAATCATGTGATATACACTTATGTTTCCCAATATTCACACTCTATGTCTTATTTTATACCAGTACATGGTAACAAGTAAGAGGAATTTTGAATTTATTTTCTTGACCGAGTATTTATGTATTGATTAAAAAGGGAGGAGGGTATTTCTCTAGAAAGTAATATATACAAATCATCCCTGCCCAGTCAATTTTGGACTTCGAGTTTGTTTGAAAGAGCAGTTTAAATCTACCAGCAATCATATTTGCTGGCCAAACATGTGTACCTCGATTTTTTGCATGGGAAGATTTTATGTAGAGCAATTAATTTGTAAAGTACTATAAGAGGGTATGCCATAGAGCATCAATACAGATTTTTATCTACCAGTTTATATTTCACTTTAAGTAGACTAATAAACAAGAATGACCTATGAACTGTGAGGTATCTTTGTATGTCAGTGTGTGTAAACATATCAACCTCCAAACGATATAGATCATGGACAGTTTGATCTCTAGTCAACATGCTTTTCTTTGTTATCAAGATTTTAAAAGCAGGGTGGCCAGTTTGATCCAGTTTGATCCAATGACCCCGTTTTTGTTTTACCTGAGAGAAATTTTTAGATTTTGTTAAATCGTTTTCTATGTCATATTTTCATGTTAATCGCTGTCCATTTCTTTACCTACCTATCCCCCCCCCCCAAAAAAAAAATATATATAATGATAATAATAAAATATTAACGAATCAAAGAAGAAAAAAAGAACGAAGTAGGAAAAATGGCCATGTATCAGGTTAATAACGGTAACATCTATCCATTTACTACCAGCAAATCCAGTCTTCATATGTGGAAGTACAGACCTCTATGCACTGTACAGATTTAATTTAAAAGCACACCCGGACATTATGCAAAAACAATATTGTCCATCCTTGGGTAATCTCCTAAGTCTGTCTGTTTAGAGACCAAGATGTTGATGCTTTGAAGATAAGCATTTTACCTAATAAACACAGGTATACTGATTAACTTGAAAAATGGTCATCTACTGATCAAAAATATTTACAAGAGATGTAATCTTCAAGATAGTGAGATGTTTTCAAATTATTTTTTTTCTCATTTGTGTACCCATATAGGAGGATTAAGCTCAGTCAGGGTCTCCATTCACAAAAATTACTTAATAACTGGAGCTTTAGTTATTTAGAATGTGCCCAGGGACACATGCTGTAATTTAATTTCCAATCAAGCCTTTGTTTGTTGTACATTTGGCTAAGGCTTTACTGGCAAACGTTTCACAGGAAGCTAGGACAGCTACAGTTTCCTGTGTACAGGGTTTTGACATGCTAACAATCATAATAACCAGCAACAGTGAGAGGCTTAGATGTGTCATCGTTGACAATCAAAGAGCGGTCTGAGTAAACTATAGTCATATTAGAATGAAGATCGAACATACATACTAAGACTTCAAACAAATTCCTCAATCATACATGTTTTATTTATGTTTTTTAGCATGAAATGTGGTTTGTTTTTAATGTTGATAATGAAATGCAAAACTCTCCTGCAACCCAACAACATTTACACTGAAATAATTGTTCAGTACTACAAATTAGTAAAATTGTGACCAACAAATTGCTAGGAAATTTGTGTTAGCTATAAAGTAATGAGCAAGGAAAAGCACTTAGTAGATCCAGAACTAGTACATGTACATATACATGTAATGTAATTACTCAAGTATGTGTGTTTTTATGTTTTTTCAGTGTATGTGATTTTGTTATAATTTTTTAAAATTCTTTTATCTATGTTTTTACGTTTTGCTTATTCAAAACTTCTGTCTACTATGTGTCAGTGTGCAATGAATAATTCGAAACGATTTCAGCCAGTTTCTTGTGAAAAACATCCATTTCTAGTATTAATAATTACTGCATACTGGTAAAGTCTATACCCTCCATTGTTAGGAAATCACTGCATTCTTTTAAATATCCAAGGTACTGCATAGAGCATGCCGATTTTTTTCTTTCTCTCCGATGGCACAGATAAGAGCTCTAACCCAAATATTGAATTTGTTTTATTTTGACAGAGCTTGTGTGACAGATCGAGACTCTGTCCAACCGTGCTACAGCTGCAATAGACAACCAAGACAGCGCAGAAGTGCTACAGAGACTAACGACAAGGAATCAACACTGATATCCAACAACACCGCCATCCTGTATCATATCCCGCTCTCCAAAGCCGTCCCCAAGCAACAAATCGCTAAATTCAAGACCGGCTACACCAGGATCGTGGCCCGCTACGAGTACGTCATCCTGAGCGGTAATGAAGACAACATCTTTATGATGAAGAAGAAATCTGATGGCATGTCCCTGCTACGATTCAGCAAACATGTGAAGGCCACGGGTCTCTATGAACTTGAAATTGAAGGTGTGCTGAAAAGGAAAAATGACACGATATTAGCTGAAGTTCAAACTGTAGTAGAGGAACCTGTTGCAATGCAGATTCAAGTTCAAATAGTAGCAGATGAAGAAGAATAGAGTGTCTCCCAGTAGTTATTATGTTTTTCATAATTGTTTTGGCTTAAATATTGATTCAGAATTGCTCTATCCAACAAGGATAATGCATGGAAAACATACCAATATGTGATGGATACGGTATAGCACGTCACATATCAAGACTCTAAAGTATGTAGGTTAGATAGAAGAGTTACTAGACAAGCAGAGGATAAGAGAGAGTTTTGCTTACTCAACAACAAAAAAAGACTTATCGGTATCTGGTTTCCGTTTGTTTGAGTGGCAAATATGAATAAGTAATTTCGGATGATGAAATTGAATTTTTAACACAAAATTTGGAGACTTAAGAAATTCCTGATTTTTTAATATTTATCTGTAGAATGATTTTAAAGATAATCATTACGGTTAACAAAAACCAATACGAGAGAGAAAGGAATTAATATTCGTGGTGCATCATTTGGGTAATTATTACCAGTGATCCTGTTTATGCATGTAATAACACGAAACAATTCTGTACACTTATTATAATTAAAGCGAAGGGTATATGCAGTATTATTCGGGTTAACAGATAAGGCTGACATTAAGTAACGTAGCAAAATACTCTTGACATGCTCAAATGCTGCCTAATCTTCATATGTGTGCTATTTCTTTCAATCACCTGTTGTATTATATGTACTGTAGGTAGGACTATATATATATGGGTTATGGGCTGGGAGCGTTATGACTAAAAAAAACATTTGTATCATTGTGTTTGTCTATTATGTAGTAGAGTTTTAGATACGTAAATATTCAGTCATGAAAAAAGAAGGTATATCACCAATAATGATGATTAATACAAGCTTGCTTAAAGAGTGAGTGTATTTTTTAAAACTAATATGCATGTACAGTTATTAATATGTGTTTTTGTTTTCATTTATCTAACTTATCAGTAGATGGCTATATCGGGCATTCTTTTACCCGGATATGTCTGTTTTTTACTCATTTAATGTAAAAAGAGCAGTTGATATGATTCGTATTCCAAAGGTGCCTTCAGTAATCATTAGTGTCTTATATGGAATATGATTATCGAGCAATAAAGAAAACAAAGTTTGATGATGAAAAATGATCTTCCATTTTCTAACTATGACAAATATTGTTCACTTTTCAAACAATTATAGCTACATAAAACAAACAGTACATTGTGAGCCTTCAAGCACATTGTTTTTTGAGAAACTTGTTGAATTCAAGTCGAACCATTCCATTGATTAGCCCAAACATTCCGCATCTAATTAACTCAAAGTGAAGTATTACAATGCACTGCACATCATGTTTGCTGTCAACTATGCAAGGCCTCCTCTACTTTAATCATATTGATTTTGTATCCAAATTAGCTGTGGGTTGTGGGATAGAAATTAACTCAAACATTTAACACATAATGAATGTGATTATTTGTCAAAGATGTCTGTGCTTGCTTTTTAGAGGCAATATTTATGTAATAATAATAATGTTTTGCATAGATTTATTCTTCCAAATAGCATGGACAGAACCATCATAATTTATACATGTATCTACACATGGCAAAATGAATGAGGAAGTAAACTATGTCATCAAAAGTAATCGTGGAATTGATAGAACAGTGTTTATAGCTTTATCCTCTTTCTCCATGCAGTCACTGTCATTGTGGGGAAAACCATTCTATTCTAACATGAGTACGATGAAGAAGAAGGACAAATTATTCATCATTGTCATTGTGTTCAGATACAAGCAAGGATGCCAAGATATGAACTCAAGACACTATCTGAAAAGATTGTTGTACTTTAGAGTCATTAAGTGATAACAATATTCATTGTAACAGTCTCACAAACAAAGGTGTACATGTAATAAATTGCGTGAATAAATAATAAATGAAACAGTTTTATGACTTGAAAATTTAGTGTACTGTCGTAATTTCGCAGTGAACTGAAATCATTCCGTTATATGTATGGTCAGACACGACTTTATATTTAACACACCAACAGAAAAGGCATACAAAATTATTGATTTAAAGGTTTATTGGTTTTTTTTTGGCTTTTGAAACAGAATTATTTTTTTATTTCACAGTGAATTGAATGTAACACTTTTTTCCTGACATTTTGCCAAACAAGAATTAGTATCTATCGCCAATGTGATGGTACTACATTGTACTTGAAAGGTGAATTGCTGTTTGGTCCACAACCAGTTCATCTAGTGTTCACATGGTCTATCTAATAATCATTTCGTCAACTTATCATTTTTTATGACAGCCATTTGGTCTAATCTCCATTTAGTCTATTGCATGTTCATTTGGTAGTTGTTGTCATTCTCAGTTTGTCCAATGCCAATTTTGTCCACCATCCATTATCATAAATTCTCGTAAACATCTGATTATTATTATAGTTTATGATTAAATGATTCATAGACCATATGGATGGTAGACCAAATGGGCATTAGCCAAACTGAATCAGACCTACTGGTAATTAGACTAAATAAGCAAATAGAGCAAATGGGTAGTAGAATTATTTGAGATTAATTAGACCGACTGGAAGTTAGTCCATTTAAATAGTAGAAGTGCTGGGTGTAGACCATATGGGAATAGACCAATTTGGATAGACCAAACGGCTATAAATCGTTTGGAAAGGGGATTGTTTGTATCCTTGAAACTAAGACTATAAATCAAACCTGCCAGCATTACACAAACAAAAAACATAAATGGTGAACTATACATAAATGGGACCAAACTCCATCAAAACATGTTTTTAGTTCAGGGGAAAATATTTAAACAAAACGAGTCTTAGTGACAAAAATGTTTATCTTAGGGAAATTCAAAGAAATTATCTTTTCCGCATAATGAATATTTGAATATTGTGTCTATTAAACCTATCCTTATGTTAAATTTTCCCTAATAGATAGATGGTATCCGGTATATTCAATGTTCGCCTACAGCAAACTCAGTATTATAATTTACATTTATACAATTTTCTTCATCGTCCCCCAAAATATATAGTTGCAACGGGAAATGGAAATATACAAGCTACTTGTAATATCAAAAGATACCAAACCATATCATGACACAGAGTCACATGGAACTTACAGGAAAAGATTTACTTCTATTATGACATAACAGGAACGAATGTTAAAGACTGTTAAAATTATGCTGACGGGAGCATTTCTTGATATTTATTCGCCTGTTCCATATTTGGTTCGCTTTTTGCAATGTTTGTTTTGAAGTACGTCATCAACTCATAATGGGACAAACATGTATTGGCCTATATATTGGCTAACCACAGGGTGGAGAGGAAAACAAATCCGCTTTTGACTGCCTCGATATCTTCATCTATTAGATCCGCTTTCGATTGCCCTATGAAATCCTGAAATCTGATATATATTTTCGAGTAATATAGTTTCTATATCCATCGTGTACTTCATTGGAATAGATTTCATATATCCTATACGCACAACATACAGTTGTTGTTTTTTAATCTTAAAAGGAATAACACATAATATTGCTATACCGTCATGCATCCCCCTTTGGGTACCTCAACAGACTTGTCTGTACTTGGTTTGCATGTATGCACGTACCACATCAAATTGTCCGTCAACCTTGATCGGCCTCGCTGATTAAACAGGCGGGAAACGTGGACCACCGACATGCAATCCAATGGCATATCAAGTCGGAAACTGCTAGTGACAGTCGTGGTAATCGGGGGAGGAAGGGGGGGGGGGTTGAGAGTTTAATCACCTTCTCCCCCATATATCAACAGTAAATAAAGAGAGAGTGAGGGAGAGACAGAGAGAGATATATATTTTAAAAAATAAAAAATAAAAAAAATATTTAAAAAATAAATAATGACAATAAAATACTATAATTATAAGATAAAAATATAATTTGAAGGGAAAAAATTAGATAAAGAAAAATCTAGCGCTCCGAAAATCATTCTCCTGGAACCGCTCCTGATTATGAGTCGTTGAAAATATCTAAAACGGATACAATGGGATCGATCGATGGTGCTTTAAAATGGCTATGACCTAATCTTATTTGCATTGAATCATTATTGTATGCAAAATCATACCACCAAAACTCAAAGTAGGATCCATTGTTCAAAATGCAATATGCTGCAATGAATCATGCTTCGTGTATTTGGCTCCCCGCCTATAGAGCTCTTTCTTTTCCAAGTGTGCCTACATGTATTATGTTTGCTTGTTAACAGACATGTCTTCGCTCATAATGTACAATGATATATAAATGAGTCACATTGCCAAATTACATGTAAAAACATGCCTTTAGTTCGTAACGTATGGGCTACGTTTAATTATGATGGACAGAAGTTTCCTTTAAAAAATAAATAGGACCCACTGCTGTCTGTATCGCTGTGTCTGTGTTATCTGTAAGATATATTCCTATACAATAATGGCTGCAATGGCATAATCAGGGATGTGAGTGCAGCAAACTAAAAAAAGAGGAGATTTGCAAAGCGTAGCGAGCAGACTCATACCCAATGGCTGGGGGTCCAGGAACAAAGCCCCTAATGGGGGTCGAGGGGGCAAAGCCCCCCGAAACCAGAGGTTTTTGCATTTTAAAATGTAGAGAAAACACTATTTCATAGGGGTAAGATTATAATTTTACAATGTTTTAAACATTTAATTTTCCATATTATTTACAATATACATAATAGAGTACATAGAGCATCATTTACTAAATTTCTTCACCATTCCATATGATACCAAATCCAGAAACATCTTCTATTATGGTCTACAATAAAAAATGATTAACGTACCTAAAGTTAAGTATTTGATGCTCTAAGTATTTCTCATTTGCTAGTTCTTTACTCCAGTCATTTTTTTTTCAGTACTTTTTTGCTACTAGAAGGTAGTTCATGCATTTCAGATTTCCTTTTCTCCACTTTCTTCATCAGTTTATGTGTGTGCTCCACCCGTGCCTTGTCAGCATCTTCAATTGCTTTCTCCTTAGTTTGTTTCTTTGAAGGACAAGCAGACTTTCTGGGTACAGTTTGTGACATTCCAGACTTGTGTTCCTTTTCCTGTACATATGACTTGTATGCTGATCTCATATTCTTGCAGAGTTTGGGATTTACCTGATCTTTCAGGTAATTTTTTCTTCTGAAATATCTGATTCCTGATTTTCCACTTGCTGTTAACTCATACTTCACTGTTTGTATGGATGAAAATGTTTCAATGTGCAAGTTGGGCCTTTCAGTGTTTAGAACATTCCCCATTATACTGAAAGATGACTCCACCTGTGGTCCATGAAAGCAACTAACCAGTGCCAGTGCCACTCTTGTCATAACTGGATATTTCTCTCGTAATGAACTCCAGAATATGTCTATTCTCTCTTCTGTATTAACAATTTCTTTGTCTGTATTATACTGCCTTGCTTCCTTCTCATATTCATGAGTTTGCACATCTTTCAGAGCAAATGCCACTAATTGTGGTAGCTGGAGTAAGCGCTGGAGTGTGATTGTGTGGCCTCTACATGCTGGATCAATAGCTGAAGCACACCTCAGCAGTTTGTTGTTCACTGGCATCTTTCTCTGTAAGGTTTGACCACATTTCAGATATGCAGTCTTTAGCTTGTTCACTAGTTCACTTGCAGCAGGTCCCTGTAAATTCTCCTTGATGTACCTGACGAGGAACACCGCATTGTCAGGTAGTATGTTCTCCTCACTCACATTTACTTTATGCAAGGCTTGTGTGTTCAAGATTTCAGGTTTAATGAAACATACAAGAAAGTCCTTCAGTAAATCCTGCTGTTTGTCATTGAGTTTGTGGACAAGTGGTGTCACAGACTGAAAATACAGGACATACTTCTTGAGCATAGGAAGAATGGAGGTGTAAATGTGGAGAAGTACTTTGGTTTTACTCGGGGTATGGAACAGCTTCTTCACAATCCTCTTCTTACGGTCTTTTCCAGCCTGGGTCATTGTTTTTGTCTTATTTGACATTTTAGACTGATGTTTACAGATTTCCTTCTTTACTGATTCACTGATTGAATGTTTTTGATACATGCTATCAACAACTGGGAGATAAGTTGAACTGTCTGATCCAGACAAAAAGGGATAGTAAAAAAGTATCAGAGCATCTAGCAATCGAGATGTATCTACACAAACATCGTATACAGAAAGCCACCTATGGGGCACATATCGCTCTGGAATTGTTGCTTTGATGCCCAGTGCATCACAGATGAAACGCAAGACCTCTTTTTGGTCACTGGACCACTTGAAATCAGTATAGATGTCATTGAGAAGTCCCTCGATGTAGTTATCAAATCCATGGCAGAAGGCTTTTGCAGCATTATGTGCGTGGTGGCATGAGTCTCCATCTATGTCAAGCAACTGAGGAGCTTTCTTACTTCTAATGCGTGTTTCAAGTCCACTTTTTGAACCGCGCATGACGGCACAAGAGTCCATCAAAATAGAAACCAAGTTCTCCCATTTAAGGGAATACTTATCAAATAGAGCTACTAAATGATTGTACAGAGTCTCGCTGTTTACGGTCACTACTTTAAAAGATGACAGATGTTTTGTGACTACTTTGTTCTCCTTCTCTGAAAAATAACTGACTAGGACAGTTACAACGCGTTGATTTGTCTCACTTGTGCATTCATCAATATTCAGTGAGAAGTGAGAGGATTTCAAATCCTCAATGAGTTCTTCATGAAATGTTTTTGATAATCCATGGGTCATCTTATACGAAGCTGTAGTTCTGTCCATTGATAAATTTTCGAGCACTTGTTTATCTTTGGCAAGTTCTTGGTTAAGATGAATAAGATCATTCACGATTGAAAATGGCAGGGAATGTTCAGCTGTAAACGCAAGTATGGTTGCTTCTGCATATGCCTGTCTGTCGGGCAATGACACATTTGGCTCAGAGAGTCCACCTTTCAACTGTTGTTCATGCTTATCCAATTGTTTTTTGAACATGGGGTGAATTCCATATGTTGATGTAGTAGTCATTGGTTGTTTTTGACCTACAAGACAAACAAAAAAAAAATATATAAATAAATGAATAAATACAAAAAAGGCAAACTCATGAACAAGGTTACATTCATATACATGCACCTGCCCAAGTATCACTGTACTCACCCCAAATTCTTTGAAAATAAGTATGTTCTGTACGAAATAATGCATGACAATATATGCCAACATTTATATGTAGAAATGAACAAATCAAATTCCTGCCCACACACACACACACACACCCATCACATGAAAATTTGGGCAGCATAACACCCCCCTAGGCACTGGCCAGCAAAATCACTGATGCCATTCAAATGACATGATTTGACACATGTAACTTGAATGTACCAGTCTTATTAATAAAACTTTCCAGTATAATTATAAAAATGCATAGGCCTACAGCACAAACAAACAACAACAAAAAACACACACACACACAAGAAAACAATTTGATCAGTTAAAGGATTTTGAGGGGTCCGCGATTCTAATTTCTAAAATACAATTGTAAACTCACCTGGAAGTAAAGTATTTGCTGCTCTCAGTTTCAAAACTTTTTGGTGTGCAACAGAGTCCAAATGATCAGTCAATGAAACTCGTCCACGAGAACCATATTTGCACTCCTTATCACACACTACGCACACGGCGTAGCCAGCTTTTTTTACAAGACGGAAAGAGTGAGAAAGTTTTTGATCTTTGTGCGTGAAGTCCATCCAAGACCATTTCCATGGATTTTTAACCAGTGGATCCCGCTTATCTTCCTCCAATGATTCCGAGTCCAATTTCGTTCCTCGCTCAATAAAATTCCGATCTCGAGTTGCCATGTTGTCTCATATTTCACAGATTTTCTTTGAAAGTAATACATATTTCCAAAAGAGAACGCCGATTCTGATTGAAATATCGTAACAAAAATCAATAGCACACTGCACGAAGACATGTGAATCAATGCAAACACCGTACCGTAGATAGTATAGCGATCGAAATGCACGGTACGCCCGGCGCACGCGGCGCGCTGAGCTAGCAATACTCGATGCAGGCGCTGTACTATCTTTGAAGCAGGCGCGCGCGCGCGCTTTTGCTTTTGTATTAGTCTCGCATTCGCAGACCCTTAAAGTAATAAGTTGTCTTGGGGCAAAACGCGGATTTTTTCAATGGAGAAAATAAAAACGCGACGGGGCGATCTAAAAACGCGGAAATTCGCGGAAACGCGGAACTCTCACATCCCTGCATAATATTCAATTCCTATATCACTATATTACCTTTGGGTTTTCATTATGCGTTTCTTACTAGTCCCGACTATATATGATGTAGGCCTAAATCGGCCTATATACATTTCCCACTATAACACAATCACCATTCGTTTAAAGAGAGAGAGAGAGAGAGAGAGAGAGAGAGAGAGAGAGAGAGAGGGGGGGGGGGCAGGACAAAGATATAAAAGAGAGAAGTGGAAAGTAAACATAGTAGAATAGAGCGAATAAGAGAGAGAAGAAGAAAAGGAAACAGATGAACAATGTCGACCTATTTGGGCGCTCTCTCTCTCTCTTGTCGACGTATCTTCAAAGGCGAGTATTGAATAGAGATAGAATGATGAAAGGAAAGAGGTAGAGGGACAGAGATAAACAATAAAGAAAAATATAAAGAAAAGAAAGAAAGGAGAGGGATAGAGAGATAGAAAATAAAGAAATGAAAGAGGAGATGAGAGAGGGGCAGACAATAAAGATAAAGAAAAGAAAGGAAGGAGAGGATATATTAAAAAAAAAAAAAAAAAAAAAAAAAAAAAAAAAAAAATTACAATAAAATACTATAATTATAAGATAAAAAAATAATTTGAAGGAAAAAAATTAGATAAAAGAAAAATCTAGCGCCCTAATCTAGAGATAGACAATAAAGATAAATATTTTTTTTTTAAAGGAGGAGAGAGGGACATAGAGATAGACAATAAAGAAAGGAGAGGAGAGATAGACAAAGATAAATATAAAGAAAAGAAAGAAAGGAGAGAGATAGACAATAAAGATAAATATAAAGAAAATAGATGAGAGGCCGACAGATAAAAATCTATACACTATACTCCATGAACTTTATGCTAGTTTAAAAGATGGAAAAAATACGGAGAGAGAGAGAGAGAAAGGAGATAGTATGAAAGTACAATATCAAACACCATACAGAGAAACATTTCATCCAGATAATCAAAAAAATGCTTTGGCACCAAACTCAAATACATTTTAAAATAAAATATGCACATGTCTTTCACTGTAAACACAGTTAACTCTGCATTAGTCGAATGTGTTGCTTGAAAAATTGACTAGGAAAGCATAAATAACAACTTTTGCATGGTTTCATATAAATAAAATAAAAAACTTTTGCATGGTTTGGTCCAAAAGATTGATACGACTTGGGGGAAATTCGACTTTTTCGCTATGCAGGGTTAACTGTAATTCACATACAAATCATCAACATATTCCACAACTCCTGCACAATTTAGTGAAGTAAAACCATCACATGGACATCAAGCAAATATATCAAGTGTCAATATCAGAAAAGGTAACAGAATTACAAACACATTCATATTTCACATTGCATTGTTTCTTTAATTTATCAGCTTTCTTCCAGATTGAAATTTCCCAAACGGTTATAAAAAGTAATAAATTGGAATGAAGTTAACTTGAAAAAGAAAAGTAGATCATTTCAGGTTTAATTTGCCAGTAGCGTAATACACGTGTAGACCTTTCCCTTGTCCCTATCCCAACAGTTTAACATGTCGTGATATACTTGCAGGAAATAAAACACCGTTTTAAAAATCATGATTGTAAAACGGTGTTCTTTTAAAATATGTTTGATGAGATGCACAAAGGTTCATGTACCTTTGTATGCTCCTGATCTAGCATGGAGGTCAACAAACGAGGGTAAAATGGGACCAGTAAAAAGGTACCATATTCATTAATAATCACAATCAATGCCACTTTTTGTATTTGTTTTGTTTGAGGAATAACATGACATCTGTATGAAAAACCTTCTTTTCCCCAATTTGATTTTTGGTCCCTGCATCTCATCAACTATTAATTAATCACCATAGATTTGATGGAATAAAAGTAACTGATTGCTTTGAAGTATATGCCCTCTCTCAATATGTCTATAGCTATCTCATTTTAAGATTAAAAACAAATTAAATTGAAAACTGTACTTCTCAAAGTTTCAAAACATTATTAGAAAGGGATGTTTCCTATGGGAAAAATGGGTTCATCTGGCAAATACGTCACAGCTCTATTGTCCACCACGAAGTCGGAGAACGAGATGGAGAGTGGATTCCTTCTGGATGTTGTAGTCTGAGAGAGTGCGGCCATCCTCAAGTTGCTTACCAGCAAAGATGAGACGCTGCTGATCGGGAGGGATGCCTTCTTTGTCCTGGATCTTGGCCTTTACGTTCTCGATGGAATCACTTGGCTCGACCTCGAGTGTGATGGTTTTGCCTGTGAGGGTCTTGACGAAGATCTGCATACCACCACGAAGCCTAAGAACAAGATGAAGTGTGGACTCCTTCTGGATGTTGTAGTCTGAGAGAGTGCGACCATCCTCAAGTTGCTTACCAGCAAAGATAAGACGCTGCTGATCGGGAGGAATGCCTTCTTTGTCCTGGATCTTGGCCTTTACGTTCTCGATGGAGTCACTTGGCTCGACCTCGAGTGTGATGGTCTTGCCTGTGAGGGTTTTGACGAAGATCTGCATACCACCACGAAGCCTGAGAACAAGATGAAGTGTGGACTCCTTCTGGATGTTGTAGTCAGAGAGAGTGCGGCCATCCTCAAGTTGCTTGCCAGCGAAGATGAGACGCTGCTGATCGGGAGGGATGCCTTCTTTGTCCTGGATCTTGGCCTTTACGTTCTCGATGGAGTCACTTGGCTCGACCTCGAGTGTGATGGTCTTGCCTGTGAGGGTTTTGACGAAGATCTGCATACCACCACGGAGCCTGAGAACGAGATGGAGAGTGGACTCCTTCTGGATGTTGTAGTCTGAGAGAGTGCGACCATCCTCAAGTTGCTTGCCAGCAAAGATGAGACGCTGCTGATCGGGAGGGATGCCTTCTTTGTCCTGGATCTTGGCCTTTACGTTCTCGATGGAGTCACTTGGCTCGACCTCGAGTGTGATGGTCTTGCCTGTGAGGGTTTTGACGAAGATCTGCATACCACCACGAAGCCTGAGAACAAGATGAAGTGTGGACTCCTTCTGGATGTTGTAGTCAGAGAGAGTGCGGCCATCCTCAAGTTGCTTGCCAGCGAAGATGAGACGCTGCTGATCGGGAGGGATGCCTTCTTTGTCCTGGATCTTGGCCTTTACGTTCTCGATGGAGTCACTTGGCTCGACCTCGAGTGTGATGGTCTTGCCTGTGAGGGTTTTGACGAAGATCTGCATACCACCACGGAGCCTGAGAACGAGATGGAGAGTGGACTCCTTCTGGATGTTGTAGTCTGAGAGAGTGCGGCCATCCTCAAGTTGCTTGCCAGCGAAGATGAGACGCTGCTGATCGGGAGGGATGCCTTCTTTGTCCTGGATCTTGGCCTTTACGTTCTCGATGGAGTCACTTGGCTCGACCTCGAGTGTGATGGTCTTGCCTGTGAGGGTTTTGACGAAGATCTGCATACCACCACGGAGCCTGAGAACGAGATGGAGAGTGGACTCCTTCTGGATGTTGTAGTCCGAGAGAGTGCGGCCATCCTCAAGTTGCTTGCCAGCGAAGATGAGACGCTGCTGATCGGGAGGGATGCCTTCTTTGTCCTGGATCTTGGCCTTTACGTTCTCGATGGAGTCACTTGGCTCGACCTCGAGTGTGATGGTCTTGCCTGTGAGGGTTTTGACGAAGATCTGCATACCACCACGGAGCCTGAGAACGAGATGGAGAGTGGACTCCTTCTGGATGTTGTAGTCTGAGAGAGTGCGGCCATCCTCAAGTTGCTTGCCAGCGAAGATGAGACGCTGCTGATCGGGAGGGATGCCTTCTTTGTCCTGGATCTTGGCCTTTACGTTCTCGATGGAGTCACTTGGCTCGACCTCGAGTGTGATGGTCTTGCCTGTGAGGGTTTTGACGAAGATCTGCATACCACCACGGAGCCTGAGAACGAGATGGAGAGTGGACTCCTTCTGGATGTTGTAGTCTGAGAGAGTGCGGCCATCCTCAAGTTGCTTGCCAGCGAAGATGAGACGCTGCTGATCGGGAGGGATGCCTTCTTTGTCCTGGATCTTGGCCTTTACGTTCTCGATGGAATCACTTGGCTCGACCTCGAGTGTGATGGTCTTGCCTGTGAGGGTTTTGACGAAGATCTGCATACCACCACGGAGCCTGAGAACGAGATGGAGAGTGGACTCCTTCTGGATGTTGTAGTCTGAGAGAGTGCGACCATCCTCAAGTTGCTTGCCAGCAAAGATGAGACGCTGCTGATCGGGAGGGATGCCTTCTTTGTCCTGGATCTTGGCCTTTACGTTCTCGATGGAGTCACTTGGTTCGACCTCGAGTGTGATGGTCTTGCCTGTGAGGGTCTTGACGAAGATCTGCATACCACCACGAAGCCTGAGAACAAGATGAAGTGTGGACTCCTTCTGGATGTTGTAGTCTGAGAGAGTGCGGCCATCTTCAAGTTGCTTGCCAGCGAAGATGAGACGCTGCTGATCGGGAGGGATGCCTTCTTTGTCCTGGATCTTGGCCTTTACGTTCTCGATGGAGTCACTTGGCTCGACCTCGAGTGTGATGGTCTTGCCGGTGAGGGTCTTGACAAAGATCTGCATGTTGACCTGCAAAGAGTAAAAGAACAAAAATGTTTGGATAGTTCCTGTACAATATTAACTATCAAGTTTTAACCTTATAATTTTAATTTGACACCCAAAAATAATACTGGCACAATCACCCAGTGGTTCCACATATTTTCTAACACAAGGTAAAACAAAGCCAAAGGCAAGTTGATAAAAATTACTTCTTGTGCGGAAAATACAAGAAACACTGAAACCAAACTGAAAACAAACACAAAAATTTACAGAATAATATTTCATCAAAATAACTATTTCTGTCTAGGTCTACTATCTAAAATGATAGGGATCCATTCCCATAAAGTATTACTTACTTCAAATCGATTCCTCAATCTTTCTACAGTCATATGATTATGAATATGATTATGATGTCACATGTACTTTTCATTCAACAAAAATAGTTAGGGTGTGGTCCATCTAGAGTAGGTCTAGTAGTGAGTGCATTTGACAAGGTTCAGCTAGGCCTAGACCTTCTTCTCGTTCATGAGTCAGATATAGACAACATGTATATTTAATGGTCTAGAATTCTAGTATTTTTCCAGATGCGATATTCTACTCAAACATGTAGTAGCATGGCTGGTCATTTCATGCGATTGCGACATCATTCCCATCTGTGCAAGGCATCCCGATTCCAACAAATAAACAACACTCAACTAGACCCCCTCCCTGACCCTAGACTGAAATTTCTGTCTCTTTCCTTCGTTAGCCTCTGATTTGGGTAGGGTCAGAGAGGAGCCGACCCTACCCAAATTAGACTCGGAGGCTAACAAACGAAAGAGACAGAAATTTCGGTCTAACAAAACATTCGGCTTAATTGCAGAATACCCTACCATATCGTTAGTCTTCATATATTAGCCGTAGATATAGATTGTGATTTTATTATTTGTGATAACGGTGATACAGGTATTGAAGATTGTATAATGCAAGTGTTTGAATTCATTTGGTGGATGAAAAGTTGAATTTTACGCGGTTTTGTGCGTCATTGCAGCGCTGAATTTGGTGTGTTTGTCGCTAATTTGTGACCAATTTAGATGGCTTTCCTGATGGTATTTCATGCAAAATGTCTGTTATATTGATAAGCACTGATTCTTGTCCTTACCTTTGTCTTGTTTATTGTCTGTTATAATCATTTAATAGATGAATTACTGGAATTCTAAGCACATTTCAGTAACACAAAATCTCCAGCCCGTACATAGTCCCACACACGTATTTGTTTGTACCTTGTGCCCTCTCTTACACTGCTAGTCTGCTTTCTAAGACCCTATTAGATATTTTAATCAACAAGTAATGTCTCGTTCTAAAAATACAAAAGAAAAATAATAGTGTTGTGCTTTTTTAATCAACAAGTGATGTCTCGTTCTAAAAATGATGTCTCGTTCTAAAAATGATGTCTCGTTCTAAAAATAGATCTACAAAAGAAAAATAATAGTTTTGTGCTTATAATAGTGGAATGTCTCGTGCTAAAAATACAAAAGAAAAAATTAGCTTTGTGCTTAGACTAGACTAGTATTGGTGGGTGGTCGATGGTCGTTGGTCGTTGGCCTCATTTTTAATATTTGGGAGTCCTTGGTCGATGGTCGTTGGTCGTTGGCTTCTTTTTTAATATTTGGGAGTCCTTGGTCGATGGTCGTTGGTCGTTGGCTTCTTTTTTAATATTTGGGAGTCCTTGGTCGATGGTCGTTGGTCGTTGGCTCTTTTAAACAAATATGCCTCACTATTTGGTCGATGTTCGTTGGTCTCTTTTTCTAATATTTGTCAGACTGTTGGTCGATGGTCGTTGGACTCTTCCATTCAATAGTATTTGGTCGATGGTCGTTGGTTTCAATTTCTAATATATTTGTCAGACTGTTGGTCGATGGTCGTTGGAATTTGGCTTCTAGACCTAGACTCTAGTTCTAGACTATATTTCTAATATTTTTCAGACTGTTATAGACTAGTTCTAGATCTAATTCTGTAAAACCGTGGTAGGGTATTCTGCAATTGTTCCAAACATTCAACAACTCGCTCGCTCATCATGATCATGCTCATTCCCAATTCTCTGCCTCTGGCTCTGGCATTTTCCATCAGTAAAACTAAAAAAACTGATTAGCCTAGGGTCTATCTTTATTAATTAATACACATTTAAACAAGTAAACAACCCTTTAAAATATGACAAAAGTGGTCTGGGAATAATGAGTTATCTCATAGATTTAATTTAATTGAAGTGAAGTGAAACTTGCAAGGCATTTTTTTTTGTAAATGTAAGTCGCTAAAAAAGGCTAAAACAAAAGCTTTACTCAGCCTATACAGCTGCTCAATTTCCCTCTTGACTACTTCTTATAATTAAGGTATCTGTTTTAAGTTGATTTTACGATTACTTACTTTCAAAAAGCGGGTTTTCCAGGCAGAAAAAACGAACAAGTTTTCGTCTTGAGCTGAGATACTAGGGTGTAGACGAGAGCACGGAAATCACTATTATTGACGCGGCGATGTTTCTGTATGTGATATATATGGGTACGGTCCTTGCGTTGGCTTGGGATTGGTCATTCTGTGTCACATGCTCTATTTTACACATTGTCATTGGGTAATAAAGATAGGACGTGTATCTATGGCATATGACGTCATTTTGACCCCGCGTCGGAATAATTATGGTGCAACAAAGGATATACAGTGACTCGACAACTCCAAAAGTTATGCAATTTTCTGGAATGATCGCTCCAGAGGCGGCGGAGTCGGAGGCGGGGCTTGGGGGGGGGGGGGGGGCACTGTTTTCAAGTACCCCTGTAGTGCCCCCTTTTCAGTGCCCCTTTTACTATGAAGTGCCCCTTTTTATTTCTAATATATTCTTATACATGCTTCGATCTACCCACCTCTGATAAGTGCCCCCTTAATAACTCACCAATGATTGCCCCCCCTTTCAAATCTGAGAGATGCTCACTTTACTTTAAAAAGTGCCCTTTTCTTTTTGAACCAGTGCCCTTTCCCCTTCTGATAAGTGCCCCTATTTTCACGGTGATAAGTGATGCCTATGAGACCAGTTTTGGAAATTGGGCATTTATTTCCGTTTTTTGCGAATTTAGGGTGAAGTATTGCCATCTAAACCTCTGAAGGCAATATTTATACAATATTGAATGGATATTTTACCCCTATAGTGCCCCTTTTTATTTCTAATATATTCTTATACATGCTTATACCACCTCTGATAAGTGCCCCCTTAATAACTCACCAATGATAATTGCCCCCCCCTTCAAATCTGAGAGGTGCTCACTTTACTTTAAAAAGTGCCCTTTTCTTTTGGAACTGGTCAGTGCCCTTTCCCCTTCTGATAAGTGCCCCTATTTTCATCTTCAGTGATGAGTGATGCCTATGAGACCAGTTTTGGAAATTGGGCATTTATTTCTGTTTTTTGCGAATTTAGGGTGAAGTATTGCCATTTAACCCCTGAAGGCAATATTTATACAATATTGAATGGATATTTTGCACCTAAAACCCTTGAACCCCAATTTTACCATTACTGGTCTTTACCGTTTAGTCTCATCCCTGAAAAGTACCCTTTTTTATTTTAACACGTGCTCCCTTTTTTTCTTTCTAAGAGTGCCCCTCTTGTAATTGCCTCTTTTTCAAATCTGAGAGGTGTCCCTTATATTTTGACAATGCGCAGTGCCTCTTTTCCTATATGCTCTATTTTCATTCTTATAAGTGCCCCTTTTCATCTCCGATAATTAGTGCCCCTTTTCATCTCTGATAAGCCCACTTTTAATTTGAAAAGTGCCCCTTATCCTTTCTTATTACTGCCATTTTACTTCTGATAATTGCCCTTTTTCCTTTGTAATAACTGCCCCTTTTCCATTGTCATACTAGTGCATTTTTTCATCCACTGGTGAGTGCCACTGAAAGGTTCGAGAAATGCCCCCATTTTTACCTCTGGTAATTCCACTTCTTACTTTGACATGTGCTCTGAACAGCAATTGAAAGAAAGAAACAAACATTGAAATCATCCCTGATAATAATCACAATTTATAGGGGTACATTTACCAAAGCCGTAAAATTGTATATTTCCGCTTTGAGGTTTCCCTTTGTCGGGTGCCCCTTTTCCAAGAAAATGCTTTTTTGTTGTTGGTTGGTGCCCCCTCTCTACTTTAAACGATGCTCCGCTGCCCCTGGATCCCTCTGTGAATGGTTTTATGAAAGAATTAATTTCACAATTACAGTTGTGCACGCATTAAGTCCAATCGTGCACCAGACTTAAGTGGCGTAGTTTGCTTTCTTTATTCAAAAATAAATAAATTAAAGGGTATAGGGGGGGGGGTCTATATATCGGTATAGGTCTAGATGTGCCTCCCTATATATAGGTAGAGGTCTAGATGTGGCCCCTTACAACAACAAATAAAACAAGTGGGAGCAGGAGCCCCATTTTAGTAAATGGCTTGACTTTCTTCCTCCAGTCTTTTTCTAAGTTCTTCCCAATTCTTCTTCCTCTTCTACTTCTCTTCTTTTTCACCTTCCTTCTTATCTAGTTCTTCAGGCTTCTTCGATCCTAAATCTAATTCTTTAATTAATTCTTCTATCTGTACTGTTATCATTCGTTATTATTATTGTTTTTATTATTATTATGATCATTATTGGTGGCAGTAGTAGTAGTAGTCTGTACTATTGGTTAACTAGTAGAAAAGCATTATTTATATATCATTATTTCATTATCATAATTATTGTTATTATTATCATTATTATTATCATCATCATCATCATTTATATCATTATTATTATATAGTTATTATCATCTTCCTTTTATTATGATAATTGTCATTGGTATCCATTTTAATTTTCTTCTCTGTTGTAAACCTTCGCTATTTAATGTTTGTAGCGGGCCTGCCTAGCCGCTGAGAGAAGACAAATTATTTTCTATTTAAATCTTCTCTTCTCAATTTGTTTTTACTCATTTTCTTAATACCATGCATGTCAAGGATGTTGATTGTAAATGATATCATGTTAAACATGTTTGTTCATGGTAACTAAAACTCGCCACCTGATCTATATTGACATGAAGTAATTTTAATCAAAGTATGGTAGAAGAGGTGAGCGGTTGTTGTGAAATGGAGTAAACATATAACAAACAAGAGAAAGACATAGGTTTTTGGACAAAGATTTTAGGTTCAAACTTCAAAACAATATTTATTCAATTATCACACCATTTGCAACATTCGCCACTGCCACTGTTCTTATACGTTATGCTAAATAATCAGATATTTAATTAAATCTGACCAATATTTCATCAGCACTGGAGTGGGGAAGGTCTGTGCTGGGAAAGTTCTATCCCTGCTGATTTCGGTTTCGAAAGTTAGGAAATTGATGATGCTGTTGTTCTTTTGGGGTTTATAAGGCTGTCCAATCAGGGAGATGAGCTCCCTGGTCCAATCTGAAAAGATTATTTCCGCCTGGTTATACTTTTTTCGAGTTATTTATCAGTGATCATTAGATGGCGCTGTTTCATTTCCTCTGGCTCATAAGCAGGCCGGAAAGATTATTTCTCTTATTTAAAGGTACTATGTCCCATTTGCAGGCCAAAAAAATGAAAAGGTTAAATTCCAACGGCATATGAAAGATAATACTACTTTACAACTTGCCTGAAAAAAGAGGGGGCTTGAAAATGTCTTTAAATGGGAAAATAACGCCTAGCCTACTATAGTTGTCGAATCGACTTAACGGAATAGTAGAGCTCTGTTTTCAGACCGCAAATGCCTTCAAAGTGCATTGTTATTGCTCTTATTCTTATTTATGACATTTCTAGTGTCCTTTAGACCCCAACATATGTGAAATTTAGCCAATACGAGCATTCCAATTCAGCTCCTCTTAAAAAAACACGGTGACGGTTAATTAATTATTTAATTAAATATAACAATACATGGGCTGGCTGGTTGTGCGTAATATAAGCAACACGAAAATGCCAACAAAAAAGCCAACATCGGCATTGGATGAAATTCGACGTAAAAGGCGTTATTTCGTTTTTTCAACGGTTTTTTTTTCTTCAAATTTTTCAAAATACCTTATATTTTGTGGTGATACACAAGTATTAGAAATCGTTATATTTCAGCCGTCTCTGAACCGATTTTGATTAAACAAAGATGATTTTGTCATTTAAATATTATGTTCTTTTAAATTTGACACTCAGTTTTTCACTATCTCACACAAAAATTATTTTGTGTAGCACCCTCTGCAACAGAACTCAACTTTTCCTTTAAGTGCTACCAAGTCAATAAGTAATAGTCTGATTTTCAGACTATGGTACCCAGGCGCGTACGCAGGGGGGGGGGGGGGGGGGGGGGGGGGGGGGGGGGGGGGGGGGGTTAACCCCCCTTTAGTTTTTTTATGTATATGTTTTGTGTATGGTTTTTTGTGAAAAAATTATACCAATGGCTGACCTAAAAAAAGGTGACCTTACCCCCTCCCCCCCAACGGAACAAAATGTCAAATTTTCAAATTTCGAGACAAAAAAAAAAAAAAAAAGTTCCCCCCCCCCCCCCACTGAGCGACTTTTCGGCCGGCGGGAGCAAATTTTTCGGGCCCGATTTTAACCCCCCCCCCTTTAAAAAATCCTGCGTACGCCACTGATTGTACTGAATGGTCGTACGTTTTGTGCTGCGCATAGATTCAGTCAGTTTAATAATTGGCCATTACAAGAAGTCGGTTATTGGTGTAGCCAAATGCTCATACCTTTACAGCTCAGTTTATGTATATACCAAAGAAGAAAAAAAGCCAGTCAGTCACCCCGGTCAGTCACTTGACTCAATAGTCATAAGCTTTACATTTTACTAATACAAAGCTGTGAGAAAAACAGGAGGCATTTCTCATTTTCAAAGAATTTTGAAGGGCAATTTCCCTCAGACTCCTATTGCACCCTGCTTTGTTATGGGATACTTACTCATACAATCAGTATTTTGTTTCAAACGTGATAGCCCAAGAAAGGTTCAATATCAGAATAGAGGCATGCCATGTGCAGGGGCAGCGAAGTGACTTCCAAAGTGTGGGGTGGGGTGGGGGTTGGGGGCACCAACAAAAAAGGGCAACTACAAAGGAAAATCTCAATGCGAAAATATACAATTTTAGACATTGGTGTATACCCCTACCTTGTGATTACATTATCAGGGATGATTTCAGTTTTTATTTCTCTTTATACATCATACAATACATTGCGTAAGCATCATACTATGAACATTTATTTGCGAGCGAGCGAGTATTTTTTTTTAAAGATTTGCAAGGTCGCAGTGCGAAAAATTATATCTTATAAAGAGAGAAAAAACAATCCTGATGGGGTTATAAGCACATTCTCATAACGGAAGACTGAACAGACCTTTGATAAGTAACATTATTCTATCATCTATAGATGCGATCGAGCTTAGGGGGAAAAGTCTTTTGGTCGCTTTAAATTAGGGGCACGTGTAATGAGAGGAAAATAGGACGCTTATCGACAGGGATAATACACTTATTAAACAAGAAAAGGATTTTGATGGTGACATTTAAAAATGGTCAAAAGGGGGCATTTATGAAAAGAGGATAGGTCCCTTAATAAAGTAAAAGGGGCCGTATCATTGTTAAAAGGGAAATTATCAAATATAAAAAGGGGCACTTATGGAAACGAAAAAGAGGCACTTTTAATACAGGAAAACGTACAGTCTTAGACGGCAAAAGGGGGGTTTTTATGATAAGGGGGAAATGGATCTTATCAAAAAGAAAAAGATAATTTATTAGAAAGTAAAAGGGGCACATGTCAAAATAAAAGGTGAAGTTATTAGAGTTAAAAAGGGGCACTCATCAGAAATAAAAAGAGCACTTATCAGGAGGCCGGGGAAGGGGCACTTACCTGAAGTTAAAATGAGTAACTTCTCGTACCTGAAAAGGGTGATTTTCCAGAAATGAAATAGGGGCACTTATGAAGATGAAAAGTGACAAGGGGAAAGAGCTCTCATTTTAATTGGGCCGTATAAGGAAAAAGGGGCACTTATTAGAAATTAAAAGGTGAGTTAAAAAGAGGTAGTTATTACAATGGGAAGAGGCACTTCTTACAAAAGAAAAGGGGCACATGTCAAAGTGAAGGGGGCAACTCGGATTTTAATTGGGCAAATATCAGAGGTGAAGGGGGTACTTATCAAAGGTTAAAAGGGGCACTTCTCGTACCTAAAAAGGGGCATTTACTAGATATTTAAAAGGGCACTTATTAGAATGAAAAACGGATACTCATTGCAAAGGAAAATAGAAACTCGTCGATGGAAAAGGGGCACTTATCAGAGGTGAAAAAGGGGAGGGGCACTTTTACAAAGTAATAGGGGCACTTGTCAAAATCAAGGGGCTCTTTTCCTATGACCTTTTAGGGCATTTGAAGAATGGGGGAGGCACTGTGCCCCCTGCCCCCAGGGAGCGTTGCCTCTGGCCATATGTATCGTCATTCCTGATCAGATTTTTTTCTGAGTCGATTGTATCATGTAGAATAATGATTTCTGCCCCACATTATCGTTGAGAAAGAAAAGAAATCCCGATTTAAAATAATAATTCAAAATAATAAAATAACACCCTTATTCAACATTTGCACATTGTAATACAATAAAGTTTGCTTGTGCGATTAGTAAACGATTAGATACAATGAACTAACTATCCAACCAACTAAATACAAATAAAAAATTAACCAATCAACCGATCAGTCAATCAATCTATCGATCATTCAGCCCATCATCCAATTAACCAAACAATCATTTAATCAATCAATCATTCAATCAACCACGCAGGCAATCAATCAACCAATCATTCATTTGGTTATTAAACCAGCCAACCAATCATCAATCTATCATTAATCAGAGAAGTTCTTATATTGTTACCTTACCTTGTTATCTTATGTTTCATAATTTCACTTTCATTCATTTGTTTTCTTGTCATTACTCTGTTAAGTTTTAATTGTATCAATATTGTAAAGCGCTTTGATATAAATGTTTTATGAAAAGCGCTATATAAGTAAAAGTTATTATTATTATTATTATAATTATGTCTAATCATATATCATACCTCCTAGCAAAGCAGTACATGATTCATATCAATTATTGAATTTAACAATGTCTTTTAACCAATGCCAACTATTATTGTTCACATCAATGCACAAATTCATTCAATCAATCAGATACTCTTCTGACCAAAATATTCATCATTCATACATCTTATAATACAATTGACAATTATACTTCAGTATAGTTAAGTGATTTCTGTAGTATATATTACCCTAAGTATTATTGACATTGTGTGTTTAAATTGTCATTTGATTCTCCTTAATTCATTAATGTTATTAAATAAATTGATTTTGACAGTCTACACCTTAACATTATCTCTATGACCTAATGTTATCAATATTAATCACATAAGCCAGTCTCAAGACAATAAACAAATTGAAGAATTCAATTGAAAAATTGATTGTGTCTCTTTATTACATTCTCATTATATGAATTCTTCTTTAAATTAGCTGCCAAAAGAAACAAACAACAAGACTAAACTGAAAACAATTGATACTATTAATAACAACATAGTCATTTCTTAACCTTCTACATGTTTATGTTAGTCTTGACATAATCTGGCATTGATTCTATAATTCTTCTTTAAAATATAATTTATTCTGTGTTGTATGGTGGAGTGGAGACAAATAATTATTCTATCATTTCTATCTTTCCTCATGTTATTCTTTGTTTGCTTTCTATCATTTCTCTTTCTATTTTTCTTATGTTATTCTTTGTTTTTCCATCTTTTATTTTCTCTTCTACTTTTCATTATATATTCTTAAGCAATTTCTATTTCTGTGTCTCCCTATATGTTATCCTTTGCTTTTTCCTTCTATAATCTTTCCTTATGTTATTTTTCGTTTCTTCCGTCTATAACATTTTCCTTTTGTTATCCTTTGTTTTTGTATATACTTTCATAACCTTTCTTATGTTATTCTTTGTTTCTTCCTTTTATAGACATTCCTTATTATCCTTTGTTTCTTACTTCTATAACCTGCTATCATCAATCTTTTGTTATTTTCTTTTCCGTCTTTTCTTATGTTATCCTTCCTTTGTTTCATCCTTCGATAACCTTCTTTTATGTTATCCTTTGTTTCTTCCTTCTTTAAACTTTTCTAATGTTAACCTTTCCTTATGTTATTCTTTGTTTCTTCCTTATATAACCATTCTTATGGTTATAAGAATGGTGTGAACTAGGCATAATGCCTAGTTCACACCGACGCCGAATGTCGCGCTTTAAATCGGCGATCAATTCGGCGTCATTTTTTCAAAAAATCTAACGATCTTCTGAGATATGTTATGCTAAGTTCACACCGACGCCGAATTGATGGCGCATTAAATCGGCGAGCAAAGCGGCGGCAAAGCGTAACAAAGCTTAATTAAAGCGTAAAGACCGTAATAGAGCGTGAGAAAGCTTTGATCAATTCGGGACATTCGGCAAGAGCGCCAAATTTTTAAAACTGTTTAAGAATTTGAGGCGATCTGTCACGAATTGCGTAAAGCGGGGAGAGCGTATTAAAGCTTATCAAAGCGTCACTAAGCTTATACAAGTTTTGCTCAAAGCGTAGGAAAGCTTAACAGAGTTTAAATTTTTGGCGCTCTTGCCGAATGTCCCGAATTGCTCAAAGCTTTCTCACGCTCTATTACGGTCTTTACGCTTTAATTAAGCTTAAGATTTAAGATTTAAGGCGCGACATTCGGCGTCGGTGTGAACTAGGCATAATATGCTAAGTTCACACCGACGCCGAATTGATGGCGAATTAAATCGGCGAGCAAAGCGGCGGCAAAGCGTAACAAAGCTTAATTTAAGCGTAAAGACCGTAATAGAGCGTGAGAAAGCTTTGAGCAATTCGGGACATTCGGTAGAGCGCCAAAAATTTAAACTCTGTTAAGCTTTCCTACGCTTTGAGCAAAACTTTGATAAGCTTTAATACGCTCTCCCCGCTTTACGCAATTCGTGACAGATCGCCTCAAATTTTTAAACAGTTTAAACAAATTTGGCGCTCTTGCCGAATGTCCCGAATTGCTCAAAGCTTTCTCATGCTCTATTACGGTCTTCAATTAATTAAGTCTTTAATTAAGCTTTTTTACGCTTTGCCGCCGCTTTGCTCGCCGATTTAATGCGCCATCAATTCGGCGTCGGTGTGAACTTAGCATTATCCTTTGTTTAATAATAATAATAATAATAATAATAACGTTTTATTTACCCAGGGTAGCCACTTCAGTTATGAAACTGCTCTTCCAGTGGGCCCTGCATAACATAATATGTTATTACTACCCTTCGCCAATCTAATATGCTGAGCGCCTAGCTAGAAGGCAGAAGGTCCCATTGTTATAAGTCTTTGGTTTGACTCGGCCGGGGTTCGAACCCACGACCTCCCGTTCATGAGGCGGGCGCTCTAACCACTGAGCCCCCATGCCCGGTTTCTTCCTTCTAAAACCTCTTCCGATGTTATCCTTTCTTTCTTTCCTCTATAACTTTTTCTCATTTAAAGATACGTATTGTACGTTTTCTGTCTGGTAAATAATTAGTAAACCAAGCAAGAGCTTGACCTCTCACGCCATAGTATTTTAATTTATGATCATAATAATTGTTATCAATAATATTATTATTATCATTAATATTTGTATTATTATGTTATCATGGCCATTAGCTTTTGTAGAATTAAGGTGATAAACCACATTAATCATTTTATAATCTTTGGTTGGAGTAGGAAATAATACGTTTTCAAAATTGTTTACTCTGTAGTTCATACCACCTGAATCAATATTAGCTGCTAAATCAGGGACATTTCTAAAATGCTCGGTTAAAAAAAAATTCAAAGGAAAAATTTTATGTGCTTTATGTAATACATTGACCTGTTCTTCTTGGGCTAAATCAACATTTGATCATTCAATATTTTGTTTTCTTTGTTTTCTATCAATTTCAAAATTGTTATCTTCGTCTCTTGTAAACCTATTCTTCAGTTGTGTGATATCTATTTTCCGCAACTTAGTTGCATAACCTTCCTTTAGTTCAGATAACGGATGTTTCTGTTCATTATTTGAGAAACATTTATTCCTTTCTGAATATTTCTTTAATAAGTATACATTATATAATGTATATTGTAGAACGTTTTCATATGCTACATTTAAAACACTGACCCGTTCTTCTTGAGCTAAATAAACATTTGATAATTCATCATTTTGTTTTCTTTGTTTTCTTTGTTTTCTATCCATTTCAAAATTGTTATCTTCGTCTCTTGTAAACCTATTCTTCAGTTGCGTAATATCTATTTTCCGCAACTTAGTTGCATAACCTTCCTTCAGTTCAGATAACGGATGTTTCTGTTCATTATTTGAGAAACATTTATTCCTTTCTGAATATTTCTTTAATAAGTATACATTATATAATGTGTATTGTAGAACGTTTTCATATGCTACATTTAAAACACTGACCCGTTCTTCTTGAGCTAAATAAACATTTGATAATTCATCATTTTGTTTTCTTTGTTTTCTTTGTTTTCTATCCATTTCAAAATTGTTATCTTCGTCTCTTGTAAACCTATTCTTCAGTTGCGTAATATCTATTTTCCGCAACTTAGTTGCATAACCTTCCTTTAGTTCAGATAACGGATGTTTCTGTTCATTATTTGAGAAACATTTATTCCTTTCTGAATATTTCTTTGATAAGTATACATTATATAATGTATATTGTAGAACGTTTTCATATGCTTCATTTAACACATCGACCCATTCTTCTCGGGCTAAATCAACATTTGATAATTCATCATTTTGTTTTCTTTGTTTTCTTTGTTTTCTATCCATTTCAAAATTGTTATCTTCGTCTCTTGTAAACCTATTCTTCAGTTGCGTAATATCTATTTTCCGCAACTTAGTTGCATAACCTTCCTTCAGTTCAGATAACGGATGTTTCTGTTCATTATTTGAGAAACATTTATTCCTTTCTGAATATTTCTTTGATAAGTATACATTATATAATGTATATTGTAGAACGTTTTCATATGCTACATTTAAAACACTGACCCGTTCTTCTTGAGCTAAATAAACATTTGATAATTCATCATTTTGTTTTCTTTGTTTCTTTGTTTTCTATCCATTTCAAAATTGTTATCTTCGTCTCTTGTAAACCTATTCTTCAGTTGCGTAATATCTATTTTCCGCAACTTAGTTGCATAACCTTCCTTTAGTTCAGATAACGGATGTTTCTGTTCATTATTTGAGAAACATTTATTCCTTTCTGAATATTTCTTTGATAAGTATACATTATATAATGTATATTGTAGAACGTTTCCATATGCTTCATTTAACACATCGACCCATTCTTCTCGGGCTAAATCAACATTTGATAATTCATCATTTTGTTTTCTTTGTTTTCTTTGTTTTCTATCCATTTCAAAATTGTTATCTTCGTCTCTTGTAAACCTATTCTTCAGTTGCGTAATATCTATTTTCCGCAACTTAGTTGCATAACCTTCCTTTAGTTCAGATAACGGATGTTTCTGTTCATTATTTGAGAAACATTTATTCCTTTCTGAATATTTCTTTGATAAGTATACATTATATAATGTATATTGTAGAACGTTTTCATATGCTTCATTTAACACATCGACCCATTCTTCTCGGGCTAAATAAACATTTGATAATTCATCATTTTGTTTTCTTTGTTTTCTTTGTTTTCTATCCATTTCAAAATTGTTATCTTCGTCTCTTGTAAACCTATTCTTCAGTTGCGTAATATCTATTTTCCGCAACTTAGTTGCATAACCTTCCTTTAGTTCAGATAACGGATGTTTCTGTTCATTATTTGAGAAACATTTATTCCTTTCTGAATATTTCTTTAATAAGTATACATTATATAATGTATATTGTAGAACGTTTTCATATGCTACATTTAAAACACTGACCCGTTCTTCTTGAGCTAAATAAACATTTGATAATTCATCATTTTGTTTTCTTTGTTTTCTTTGTTTTCTATCCATTTCAAAATTGTTATCTTCGTCTCTTGTAAACCTATTCTTCAGTTGCGTAATATCTATTTTCCGCAACTTAGTTGCATAACCTTCCTTCAGTTCAGATAACGGATGTTTCTGTTCATTATTTGAGAAACATTTATTCCTTTCTGAATATTTCTTTAATAAGTATACATTATATAATGTATATTGTAGAACGTTTTCATATGCTACATTTAAAACACTGACCCGTTCTTCTTGAGCTAAATAAACATTTGATAATTCATCATTTTGTTTTCTTTGTTTTCTTTGTTTTCTATCCATTTCAAAATTGTTATCTTCGTCTCTTGTAAACCTATTCTTCAGTTGCGTAATATCTATTTTCCGCAACTTAGTTGCATAACCTTCCTTTAGTTCAGATAACGGATGTTTCTGTTCATTATTTGAGAAACATTTATTCCTTTCTGAATATTTCTTTGATAAGTATACATTATATAATGTATATTGTAGAACGTTTTCATATGCTTCATTTAACACATCGACCCATTCTTCTCGGGCTAAATAAACATTTGATAATTCATCATTTTGTTTTCTTTGTTTTCTTTGTTTTCTATCCATTTCAAAATTGTTATCTTCGTCTCTTGTAAACCTATTCTTCAGTTGCGTAATATCTATTTTCCGCAACTTAGTTGCATAACCTTCCTTTAGTTCAGATAACGGATGTTTCTGTTCATTATTTGAGAAACATTTATTCCTTTCTGAATATTTCTTTGATAAGTATACATTATATAATGTATATTGTAGAACGTTTTCATATGCTTCATTTAACACATCGACCCATTCTTCTCGGGCTAAATCAACATTTGATAATTCATCATTTTGTTTTCTTTGTTTTCTTTGTTTTCTATCCATTTCAAAATTGTTATCTTCGTCTCTTGTAAACCTATTCTTCAGTTGCGTAATATCTATTTTCCGCAACTTAGTTGCATAACCTTCCTTCAGTTCAGATAACGGATGTTTCTGTTCATTATTTGAGAAACATTTATTCCTTTCTGAATATTTCTTTGATAAGTATACATTATATAATGTATATTGTAGAACGTTTTCATATGCTACATTTAAAACACTGACCCGTTCTTCTTGAGCTAAATAAACATTTGATAATTCATCATTTTGTTTTCTTTGTTTTCTATCCATTTCAAAGGTATTATCTTTGTCTCCTGGAAACCTCATCTTCGGCCGAGTGATCTCTGTCTTCTGCATCTTAGCTGCATTGCATTCCTTCTGTTCAGATAACGGACGGCTTGTGACCGGTCCAGCTGGTTTGTCTTCTTCTTCCTTTCGCTTTGGAGCTGCATATTCTGGTGAAGAAATTTACAATTGGAATCTCTATTGTTTTTTCTTATCACTTCATGATATTTTACATAATTCAGTATCCTAAAATATTAAATTAAACAAAAAAAAACAACAGAGTTAAGCTCTTCAATTTTAAAATTACGTTTAGATAATGAGAGAGATAGACGACGTCAAATTCTAAAGCATTTCATTTTTGTTAATGGAAGATTTTTGGACAGCAACTGATGACCAATGGAGAGAGATAAACATAAAAGAATGACAATTATTAAGCTGGTATATATCATGAAAGAAGGGGTATAAAACTGAAAATGAGAGCCAAGACAGAGATAAAGAAAGAGGTAAAGAAAAAGAAGTATCAGACAAGTAATAAAACATATCACATCAATAATCAAATAGGCAATATCGCTATAATATAAGACCCCGTAACTTGCCAACTTGCCCGTAATGTAAATTACAAATCATCTTAGACTTCTAAATTCAGCCAACTCTCTATCATAATATTCTTGAATCAACCCCTGCGCGATGGCATTGCATGAACACGGAGATGGGGCTTGGATAACGACTTATAGTGTACTAGTGAACAAGGCCCCACCCTATGCATTTTCATGATGGACAACACAGTAGTGGGGCTTGTTTCATAAAAGTATTTAGAGGCATTTCAAGTTTTAATAAAGGTGTTTAAAGGGAGTTAAGAGGAAGTTTAAGGGGTTGAAAGGGACTTATTTTTAAACAAAAAATAGATACTTAAGTAGGAGAAAGTCTCCACTTCGATTTTTAAATTATTATTTTTTTCTTTCTCAACACCCGGTGCCAGGTAAAGATGTCAGACGAAAAATTGTCAGACGTAAAAATGTCAGAGGTAAAAATGTCAGAGGTAAAATTGTCAGAGGAAAAAATGCCAGAGGTAAATATGTCAGAGGTAAAAATGTCAGAGGTAAAATTGTCAGAGGAAAAAATGCCAGAGGTAAAAATGTCAGAGGTAAAAATGTCAGAGGATTAATGTAAGAGGTAAAAATGTCAGAGGTGAATGTCAGAGGTAAAAATGTCAGAGGTAAAAATATATTTAAAAAAGCATGTTACATGCAGGTTGAATATTGGTAATGGTTCTATATTCGGCTTATCGAAAAGATATAGGTCTGCAGTCATTAATTTCAGCGCTGCTTTATTTTCTTCTTTCTTTAACTTTTATTTACCTTTCTGCCCGAAATTGTGTGAAGTTTTTCCCGATTATTGCCGAGGGGAGACAGGGGGGGGGGGTGGGGTGTATCCTTCTTTTGGGGGCATGGTGACCCGGCTCCCCTCCCCCCTCATATGCCTTTGTCTCAGCAAGTGATACACTGAGCAAACTTCTGGAAAAAAGAATGTCTAAAATCGAGTAGTTTGGCCATGAGTTATAGGCCGAGTTGTGGCTCGATGGTGTAATCATTAAATAAAAGAAAAGTCAGGCCAGCCCCCCCCCCCAACAAAAAAGTGAGTCCTCTGCCCCCTCCCCCACTTCACCGTCCCTTCTGAAGATTGATGGACATTTCTAACAGCGTGGCTATGACTAACTATAAAATGTAATTTCCTACAAATGCAAATTTCCAACAATTTCACTTTCTTGTTGGGCTTAAATGATACAAAGCTAACGCTGCAGATCCGTGTGCTTTACATGCTTTCATCCGCCCAGAGCCGCGGATTTAAATAACATAATTTAGGGCAAAACAGAGATAAAGTAAATCTCCTATTTTACAATTAATTACTTGTATAAGGAATGGAATATCAGTTGCAATAAAGATTAACAAATTAGATTTCATAACCAATTTTCCATTCGATATAATGCGATTTACTGAGAAATTATGAAAGTTTAACATTTTCAAGCATTTAAGTTTAATATAAGAATATAAACGCTTCAATAAAAAAAAGTGGTAAACAGTAATCTATTTTTGTCTATCAGTATTACAAAATAAAGGATTATAATTTATTGAATCGAAATTATCAAGTAAGTTGTGTTTTTTTTAACAATGGGGGAGAGACAACTACGTGTAGGCTCTACTAAGAACATTATTATTATGCTAAAAGTAAGAATTCTGCAATGTTCTCTAATATTTTAACCATTTTCCAACGACATGATGAAATCTTTTCCTTATATTCTTTATACTAATATAGTCGTTGTCCAAGCCCCATCTCCGTATTGTAGAACATACACATGCCGTTGCGCGAGCGAGTTGATCAGAAGACTATGGGTGACTGCACTAATTGCCAGTTTATTGGCTAGAAAAGTACTATTCAGGAGTACTTATTTGGTAGTTGACAATTAGTTATCAAAATATTTAAAAAGTTAAATATTTTTTTTTATTAATTTCAAGTTTTTTTGAAGTTTAAAAAAAAAAAATTTTTGATGCAGGAAATTAGAAAAATATACAATGCCTTCTTTTAGAGGTACGGGTTAAGATTATTGTCTCGGTGACTCAAATAGTATTGGAGTCACCTCTTGCGCATAGTTTTCACCAGAACCTCTCAAGACAGTCTATATTTGTATAATATTTGGGAGTAGAAATACTATTTGGGAGTACTATTTGGGAGTTTTAAAAAAAAATATTGATAATTCCTTTTAAATGTTTAACGTTAAAAGGGTAAATTGTTTTAATTTTTTGATAAAATATTTTTTTTTTTCAATTTCAAAATTTATTAAAATAATTTGAATCAAAAATTATTTCAAAAATGTTAATACAATTTGTTTTGTTTTTTAGCAGGATATAAAACAATTATACTCTGCCTTCTCTTCGAGGTACGGGCCTCGGTGACTCTAATATTTGCTTCGAGGCATGAACGTGGACCGCTACATGTGACATAGTCCTTTTAAGGCAATGTGACGTCCTTTTAGTGCCTTAAAAGGACGTCACACGTAGCGGTCCACATTCACGTCGTGCAAATCTAAAAGTCCCTAGTAGCGTGAGCAGGCACGTAGCCACGGGTGGGGGGGGGGGGCACGGGGAGCATGTGCCCCCCCCCCAAATTTCCAAGATCGGTTGAACTTTTTTAGACCCCCTTTTTTTTGTTTACCTCGATCGATTACATAAATGTGCCCCCCCCCCAAACATCAAACTCTAGCTATGGGTCTGATCATGAGCCACCTGTTGCCCATAGTTTTAACCAGAACCTCTCAAGACAGTTGTCACGAGTTCAGTTGGCTGAAGTTAGAAGCCTCGTACAAAACTAGTATTAGATTACAAAGAGTTGCGGGCCTGTATACGTACGAGTATATAGCCTAGCTAGGTTATAGTAAAAGCATAACTATTAAAGGCATAAAATAATTTAAAAATACACACCTTCAAGTTCAACAACTTCATTGGTAATAACATTGGTATCATTGTGGTCTCTTGTTCTAAACTCTGGCGCATTGGCATCAGGCTGGGCTGTAGATCCAACTCCAAGTGTCCTGCATTTGCTGCTGCGTTTTCGTCCATATTGTTCAAAGTTAAGGCAAACATTGCCCTGATCTTGAGTTTGTTTTTGTCCATAGTTGAAATTCGACAATGCTGCTGCATATTCTGGTGAAGGAATTTACAATTGGAATCTCTATTGTTTTTTCTTATCACTTCATGATATTTTACATAAATCAGTATCCTAAAATATTAAATTAAACACAAAACACACAGAGTTAAGCTCTTCAATTTTAAAATTAGTTGACAATTAGTTATCAAAATATTTAAAAAGTTAAATATTTTTTAAAATTAATTTCAAGTTTTTTTGAAGTTTAAAAAAAAAAAAACATTTTTGATGCAGGAAATTAGAAAAATATACAATGCCTTCTTTTAGAGGTACGGGTTAAGATTATTGTCTCGGTGACTCAAATAGTATTGGAGTCACCTCTTGCGCATAGTTTCACCAGAACCTCTCAAGACAGTCTATATTTGTATAATATTTGGGAGTAGAAATACTATTTGGGAGTACTATTTGGGAGTTTTAAAAAAATATATTGATAATTCCTTTTAAATGTTTAACGTTAAAAAGGTAAATTGTTTTAATTTTTTGATAAAATATATTTTTTTTTCAATTTCAAAATTTATTAAAATAATTTGAATCAAAAATTATTTCAAAAATGTTAATACAATTTGTTTTGTTTTTTAGCAGGATATAAAACAATTATACTCTGCCTTCTCTTCGAGGTACGGGCCTCGGTGACTCTAATATTTGCTTCGAGGCGTGAACGTGGACCGCTTCATGTGACATAGTCCTTTTAAGGCAACGTGACGTCCTTTTAGTGCATTAAAAGGACGTCACACGTAGCGGTCCACATTCACGTCGTGCAAATCTAAAAGTCCCTAGTATCGTGAGCAGGCACGTAGCCACGGGGGGGGGGGGGGGGCACGGGGAGCATGTGCCCCCCCCCCCAAAAAAAAAAAAAATTCCGAGATCGGTTGAACTTTTTTAGACCCCTTTTTTTTTGTTTACCTCGATCGATTACATAAATGTGCCCCCCCCCAAACATCAAACTCTAGCTATGGGCCTGATCATGAGCCACCTGTTGCCCATAGTTTTAACCAGAACCTCTCAAGACAGTTGTCACGAGTTCAGTTGGCTGAAGTTAGAAGCCTCGTACAAAACTAGTATTAGATTACAAAGAGCTGCGGGCCTGTATACGTACGAGTATATAGCCTAGCTAGGTTATAGTATAAGCATAACTATTAAAGGCATAAAATAATTTAAAAATACACACCTTCAAGTTCAACAACTTCATTGGTAATACCATTGGTATCATTGTGGTCTCTTGTTCTAAACTCTGGCGTATTGGCATCAGGCTGGGCTGTAGATCCAACTCCAAGTGTCCTGCATTTGCTGCTGCGTTTTCGTCCATATTGTTCAAAGTTAAGGCAAACATTGCCCTGATCTTGAGTTTGTTTTTGTCCATAGTTGAAATTCGACAATGCTGCTGCATATTCTGGTGAAGGAATTTACAATTGGAATCTCTATTGTTTTTTCTTATCACTTCATGATATTTTACATAATTCAGTATCTTAAAATATTAAATCAAACACAAAACACACAGAGTTAAGCTCTTCAATTTTAAAATTAGTTGACAATTAGTTATCAAAATATTTAAAAAGTTAAATATGTTTTTATAATTAATTTCAAGTTTTTTGAAGTTTAAAAAAAAAAATACATTTTTGATGCAGGAAATTATAAAAATATACAATGCCTTCTTTTAGAGGTACGGGTTAAGATTATTGTCTAGGTGACTCAAATAGTATTGGAGTCACCTCTTGCGCATAGTTTTCACCAGAACCTCTCAAGACAGTCTATATTTGTATAATATTTGGGAGTAGAAATACTATTTGGGAGTACTATTTGGGAGTTTTAAAAAAAATATTGATAATTCCTTTTAAATGTTTAACGTTAAAAAGGTAAAAAATTTTAATTTTTTGATAAAATATTTTTTTTTTTCAATTTCAAAATTTATTAAAATAATTTGAATCAAAAATTATTTCAAAAATGTTAATACAATTTGTTTTGTTTTTTTAGCAGGATATAAAACAATTATACTCTGCCTTCTCTTCGAGGTACGGGCCTCGGTGACTCTAATAGGGACTTTTAGATTTGCACGTCGACAGCTTTGACTGCAACGTGTGACGTCATTTTAAGGCACTGCGCAAGCGTCACGTCGTCTCAGTCGGCGATCGAGAATGCGCCAACCTTGATTTTCCTAAATCTAATACGGTACTATTATGCCACGTGCGCATAAAATATACAGTTCCTCAGGCTCAGGTAGACAAAAGAACATCCCTTCCCTGCTATTATGTAAAAAATGTGTAAAACAGGCGTCACATGCATATTCACCTGTTCTACACATTTTTACATAATAACAGTGAAGGGATGTTCTTTTTGTCTACCACAGCAGGGTAGAATGAGGAACTGTATATTTTGTCCTCTTTCTTTGTCAGTCATGTTCATAGTGTTACTTCCTGCATGCATGTATATCGCCGAGTGCAATCTAAAAGATTTCTAATTGTATTCAACATGGACAGTTAAGTACGTTGACACGCATGATCAGTCGGCGTTCGTCGTGTTCTCGTCCACTCAATCTAAAAGTCCCTAATATTTGCTTCGAGGCGTGAACGTGGACCGCTACATGTGACATAGTCCTTTTAAGGCAATGTGACGTCCTTTTAGTGCCTTAAAAGGACGTCACACGTAGCGGTCCACATTCACGTCGTGCAAATCTAAAAGTCCCTAGTATCGTGAGCAGGCACGTAGCCACGGGGGGGGGGGGGGCCCCTCCCCCCAAAAAAAAATTCCAAGATCGGTTGAACTTTTTTAGACCCCCTTTTCTTTTCTTTTTTACCTCGATCGATTACATGAATGTGCCCCCCCCCCCCTAAACATCAAACTCTAGCTATGGGCCTGATCGTGAGCCACCTGTTGCCCATAGTTTTAACCAGAACCTCTCAAGACAGTTGTCACGAGTTCAGTTGGCTGAAGTTAGAAGCCTCGTACAAAACTAGTATTAGATTACAAAGAGTTGCGGGCCTGTATACGTACGAGTATATAGCCTAGCTAGGTTATAGAATAAGCATAACTATTAAAGGCATAAAATAATTTAAAAATACACACCTTCAAGTTCAACAACTTCATTGGTAATACCATTGGTATCATTGTGGTCTCTTGTTCTAAACTCTGGCGCATTGGCATCAGGCTGGGCTGTAGATCCAACTCCAAGTAGTGTCCTGCATTTGCTGCTGCGTTTTCGTCCATATTGTTCAAAGTTAAGGCAAACATTGCCCTGATCTTGAGTTTGTTTTCTTCCATAGTTGAAATTCGACAATGCTGCTGATTCAGCAGGCTTCCTTTGGTGACTTTCGTCTTGTATCTCTGTGCTTAATTCATTATAGTTGTTTTTTGAGCTCATTCCCAGTAAGTTTGATCCCTACATTTTGAGTTGAATAAAGGTAATGAAGGTGTGACGGCCTTAATATGTGCTATTATTATGGGCACGGTTCTCGTGTCTAGCGGCCTCTTGGGATTGGTCATTCTGTGCACATGCTCTATTTTACACATTTTCATTGGGTTATAAAGATAGGACGTACGTCATTTTATGCATGTACCTTTTGACACCGCGACAAACACAGAAGTGGTATTTCCCATATACCAGTTGTGTTGCAACAAAGGATGACTCGCCAAATCCTTCTGTTTGTTTTTATGAAATCATGAATTTCATCGGGGAATTTCATCGGATAATTTCATAACAACATTAATGCACGTAGTCCAAAAGCGCACCAGATCCTCGTTTAAGTTGCCTTTCTTTTTTTAAAACAAATTAAGGGAGGGGGAATTAAGGGGGCCGGGTCGTTATAGGTGTAGGTCTTATAGGTGCATAGCTGCCAAAATTTGGAATTTTCAATTAGTAACATTACCATGCATTTAATGGTAAGCTTAAAGACAATGATTCATGACAATTGTCAATTGTCATGAGTTTATCGTCTAGACGTATTGCAAATGATAATCAGAATAATAATGATCAGAATAATACCTCTACTATTAGGCCTACTTCTTCATGTACTATACTACACTACTGCCATTGTAGATTATGCTGATAATACAGATGATAATAATGATATGATAACAATTATGATAATACTATATACTTATACTAATCGTCATCAAAATCATCATGTTCATATTTATCATAATGATAACAATAATAATGATTATAACAATTACAATAATAACCTATATTAACGATAATAATCATGATAAGGATAATAATCACAATAACAAACATAATAATTACAAAAATAACATTAGTAACACCACCAACCATAATAATCATTGTTGTCATTATTATTGTGATACTGCTTCTAGTACTACTCCTACTACATGTACTAGGAAGAAGGAGGGGAAAAGGAAGAATCTTATTGTTTATTTTTTGTATTATCGAGGCATACAAATGCACAGGGAGGTAAGAGAGGGAAAGGTAAGGCGACGAAGAGGGAGAGAGAGGGAGAGAGAACGAGAGGGGGAAGCCCATGGACCGGGTTCAAATTCAGTTCTCTTTAATTTATTTGACCCAGTACTGATGATCATAATTTTATCTACCATATGATTGCCATGTGTACGCCACACCGAATAGCACTAGCTCACATTTTGTTATTGTTGTCAAGAACTTATTGGCATGCAGCCAGTAGATTTTCATCATGTGTTTGATCTTGTATTGAAAAAAAGATCAAACACATCATCATAATCTACAGAGTGCAACCAAAAATTCTTAGCAACAATTGAAATTTCTTTCAGGAAGCCTAACACTAAAAGCTGTTTTTGATTCAAAGAGCATCGTAGAGACGATGAACAAATAAGAATAATAATACATTCACTAATACATTTTCAATAATACATTTTCCCCACCAAATAATCCGAACAAAAGAATCAACCGAGGGTAATCAACTGTTAAACGAATGTATCATGAGTCCTTGAAAAATTAATTAATACTGCTTGTCAAATATTATTGAAGAACAGCAAAGGCGAACGCGATTGTCGCTACAATTCAGAAATCATTGCTTGCATTGCTTTTCTCTCAAAATTACCGTGAGATATCAAGCTACATAGAACTATGATCGACACAAAAGATATTGTCTTAAAAAACAGTCAAAAACATTAGAACTTGAATGAATAAAACATAATGCAAATGAATAAGACTAGAATGAATAGGACACAAGTTCATTTCTACCATTTAAATTATCACGTACCAAATACCTGAGCAAAATTCGAACCAGATGCATTTAATGGTAAGCTTAAAGACAATGATTCATGACAATTGTAAATTGTCGTGAGTTTATCGTCTATATAGATGTATTGCAAAAAATAATCAGGATAATAAGGATCAGAATGATACCTCTACTACTAGACCTACTTCTACATGACTATACTATACTACTGCCATTGTAGAATATGCTGATAATACAGATGATAATAATGATATGATTAACAATTATAACTAGACTTTAATTCGTCACTTTGACGAATTAGGTGATACGTATGCTATTTTTGTATCATGAAAGTGTGCCGATGATGATCTAATGATAATATTCATAAATACGATAATAAAGATATTGATGATGATGATTTATTTGTTTTAAATGACGATGACAATGATTAAAAGTGGTATAGCGCCCCTTCATGAATGCGATAGACAATTGTTATATGATTATTTTACTAAACAAGCTCAAATTTTCGCCTGATTGCAGAGCCTACCAATCATTGAACTGATATTTCGACGCACTACATACGCAACATAATGAACAAGTCTAGACTGGAATGTAGTATCATTCACCTCCCATAGGCATAAGACGCATATTAAGCAAACAATCTAATGACGTCGTCAAAATGAATAAATATTGGTAATAATCTTGTGAAGAATTGTCTCAGCTACAACGTATCAAAATTTAGAAGAAAATTGATCAATATTTGCAGAGATACAATCATTTTCTGTAAATATGTTGACGTCATAATATGCAAATACGTATTTTGACTTCCAAGGCCATTATGATGACGTTAAAATGTACTTAGTGGCCAAATGAGAAATGAAATCATATCTCCGACTCATATAATCAAAATAAAAGAACAATTGGGGTCTAGGTGCATCCCAAAGAGCTGTGATGGATTTTGTGTAATCATGTTTTTGCCTATATAATGTATTACATGTGCTCGTGCACACGGCAATTTATCTTAAAGTTGATATTCATTGATTTTAAAAACTAAATTTATTTTCATTATTGCAAAGTTGAAACTTTGATTCGACAAGGTTATCAAAATTCAATGCTTGGAAATATTAGAAGTAACGATTATTATAAATTACAAAACGCTTAAATACAGCCCCGGCATAGCACCGGAAGGGCTCTCCGAACGCTACTGAGATTTGTGAGATCACAGTATGGACATGACTTGCACAAGCAGACGATGCCCCATGACATCTCACACATTTTCAGTGCCTGTGTTTTCATCTTTTCTTGAGTCCTTTCTCTTACTTCACTACCGTCAGGCTAAATGTATAATCTATTGCCTCACTCTTAACCCCGCGCATGGTTTTATTTTGATGACAAATGCAGCGATACAAAAATAAAGGAATCTGTCGCTTGTAAACAAAATAAGACGCCATTGTATATTCAGCTGCACACATCGGGGTATGTTCGGCGTTTCAAGAGGGAACAAATGCCGTCCTTAATATCATTCCGGGGGGGGGGGGGGTTTCAATTTGAAAGTCTGGTTTCTTTGATCGTTAATTAACCCCAATCCTGTGTATTTACAAGCAAAAGATTTTAGTTATCAGAATCGGGTCATATCCCCTTTTGAATGGTTTGACATGCCATTACATTTATATACATTAAACTCATTATAATTTGACAAATAATAGCTTTGCAATTATGTTCATTCTCTATGGGATGTCGTCTGCTTGGGCAGTGTTGGTCCATATAGTGACGTCATTAAAACATCGTTATTTTTTCCGGCGAATCTCTGGTATATCCCAGCTGCTATGAAGGTGGTTGTATTTGTATTTTTTATAAATCCGATATGTAGTTGACCTATAACTTGTACGGTGGCCATCTGTTAGATTACCAGTTTCTAGTCATACATTAGTTGACATAATTTTGGGATTTTCTTTGAATTTCAACTTTAAACGGACGTGCATTCCGTTATGAAATATCATGAAAGAACAAAAAATTGCGTTTCTTTGTTGTGTAATGGCGTTACACGCAAAAACGCGCGTGCATAATTTTCGAAATTCTTTAAATGGCCTAGAACCTACTCTGTTTTGATTAAAAAGTGAATTTGAGCATTTTAAAATTCAGACGCGCGCGGATTTTGATGAGATGTTATGTCGAACCTTGACCTGAAGTTCGTGTGTTTTAGATATGGTTCAGTTTTGATGACTCGTTATGAAGATAATGATTAAAAGTCGATTTCAACAAAATAGCGCCTGGATGACGTCACGATGATTTTGAGTTACTGAAAACACAATTCTAAGTTATGGTAATATTAATCATCATGGCAAGTTTCATGATAATGGCTTTATTCATTTATGAGATATCCTGCGAACAAATTAATGGCAGAATAATGAATGGAATAATAATAACTTGAATTTGTCACTTTGACAATTTAGGTTATACGTATGCTAATGTTTTAAATAATGAAGAATGTATTTTCACGATTTTATATTATCTTCTAAAATGCTCTTCCTATTAAAGGTAAAAACCAGTATTGGAAACGCCCAATTTCAAAAAATGAAATGGAAGCTCTTATTACCAATCATGTGAAAGAATATGTTTTGACTAATACATGATGATAACAATTTTGCCAGAAAACGGCTACATATTGATATGTTTGGTAAATTGTATTTATTTTATGACCAGAGGAAAAAATTGGTCAGTCACTCAATAGTGTCTGACAGTAAAGTATAGAAAGTAAAGGGGTTTCCTTGTTTAATTTGAATACTAGAAAACTGCTAACGTTTATATTTCACAAATAGGACAAACGTGACATATGCATAATTCCTACAATGTTCTACAACATTTGCGAATTTAACTTTCAATTGAAAATTTCGACATGATCCCACCATCTGATCAAAAAACAAAAGACACAACTGTTATAGCCCATAGTCTCAGCTATAATATACCAAAATTTGGGAGAACATAGAGCACAAAATAAGCTAGATAGTGCTCAAAGATTAATGTCATGTAGATCCATGATTTGAACTAAATTGGCACCTTCCACAGGCTTAACACGCAAATTAAGAAAATCTGTCATGTTACCTTTAATCGCAATTTTCACTATGATGATGTCATCAAAATAAAAAATAATGTGCAGTTAACTTGTAGACAATTGCCTCAACTACAAGATATCAACATTAAGAAGAGAATCAATCAATATTTACAGAGATACAATCAATTTTCCATAAATATGCTGACGTCATAATATGCAAATTCGTATTTTGAGTTCCAAGGTCAATATGATGATGACACGATATACTTAATGGCCAAATGAGACATAAAATCACATCTCCGACTCATACTCTATCCGAATATGAAAATAAAGAAGGGTTCCCGTCCATCCCAAAGAGTCATAAGGGTTTTGTGTAGGCATGTTGTTGCCCATATATGCTATGTATTACATGAGCACGCGCGCACGGACGTTTATCTTGAACGGACGCTCATTCCCTTATTAATGGTCATAAAGAGATAAACATGGTATCAAATTGTTCGGGAAAACATGAGGAATACTGTGTCAAAAAAGAATCTAGGATGAATTATTTTGCGTTCGGCCGTGACAAACGAAACGGCGCGCGCGATTCTCTATAAAATGCTTTTGCTAATAATGGCGTACGCTCGCGTTTTTTGACGTGAAATTGACCGGACTGATATTGACCTTGATTCTGGCTAATATGAATGAGAAATGTCTTTTCGTTATGAAGATATGATCATATTTTGATTTTCACACAATGGTGCCTGGATGACGTTATCAATCAAGGTCAAGGTTGAAAACCTTATTGTGCTCTTTCCTCATGCCTATATTATGTGTGCCAAATTTCAAGGCATTTGATTGAGCCATTTTCAAGTTACCGTGCTAACAAAAAAGTGGTTAGAAATAAGACAAATATTCTAACGAAAACATAAAGTGATCTGTATTATATACAGCCCACCTGATAATACATTACATTTATAATGCGCTTCATACAATGTTTCTAAACGCAAGAGAAAGAAGAAAGGATAAGGATTTTTGGAGGAAAAAGGAGTTACCTAGAAGTCATTTCGAATATACTGAAATAACTTTCCATCTATCACTGTACGTCCCATATGATGTACACTGAACACTCATTCCATGTCGTGGGAAGTTTTTAAAAAAAAGTAGAGCAGCAAGCCACATTCCCCAATACGCGCATACCTCCTAGTTAATTTCAAACAGCTCATCAATATTTAAGACCTGAAATGACCTCAATGCAACCAAGCACAAACCATCTGCAAGTAAAGCATTACAGGGGCGTAACCAAAGGGGGGTGTGGGGTGCAACACCCCCCCCCCCCACCTCTCAGGATATTATCGGTAAAATTGCGCTGCCGTCGGGGAAAAGGGGGAGGGAAAAAAAGAGAGGGCAAGGGAAAGAAAAGAAAGAAGAAAAGAAAAAGAAAAGAAAATAAGGAAAAGAAAGGAAAGAAAGGAAAAGAAAGGAAAGAAAAGAGAAGAAAGAAAGAGAATAAAAAAAAGAGGGAGGAGAGGAAAGAAAGAAAAAGAAAGAAAAGAAAGAAAAGGAAAAAAAAGGAAAAAAGAGAAAAGGGAAACAAAAGAAACGGGGGGGGGGGGGGGTCGTTGGGTGGAGTCGTCTCGTCAAGGAAGCAAAAAAGACACGGGTAAATATGTTGCTGTGTCGGGCCAGCTGTGTCGGTATTTTTGCTCGATCCTCGTGTACTATATCAATGCAGAAGTTTGAAGTCGGTGAGTTGTATATTGTCGGTCGGCCAACAAGTTTTTTTCCCTACGAACTGTGACTTTGTATCCGCTGTGACGACTTCGAGAGTGACTACAAATACAATACTTGTATTTTCTCGAAGTTTCACTTTCCTATAATATCAGCTAAAGAAATCAGAGATTTAACATTTTCAGGGAAACTAAATTCAAACAAGGATTAAGAGTCAACAACGATACGACGAATCGTCTTCCTTTCTCTATTTTGATGACACGCCAAAATTTCAGCGCTTCGCGCGGGAGGGGAAAACTTCATTTAGACGAGTCGAGAACGGTAAAATAAATCGTCTTCTTTTCCTAATAATTTAGGGAAACGTCTAAGCTTCCGCGCTTCGCGCGAGGGGCCTTACACCGACACCCCCTAACGAGCGCGCTTCGCTTGCTCACTACCGCCCCTCCCTATAGCTCCGCGCTTGCATTAACATATATAGCTATGATGTTGACTAAGTTGACAAAATAATTCGAATATTTATGTCGTCGAGGAAATTGATCATTCGCGCATACGCAAGTACTATAGATAGTTCATAGGAAAAACAATTTAGCCTTCGGTCCCGGGTTTATAGGGTTATTTGTAGATATTGAGACACTTAATTTTGTCGGTAACTGGTGGCTAGTTTTGTCGGTAATCGTTGGCCTCTACACCAACCCAACCCCCCCCCCCCCCCCCCACTGAAAAAGGTCTAGCGACGCCCCTGATACAATGTATTAGGTCATCGTGGAAGTTCTAGAAAGCAACAGGAGAGGGCTCAAAATAAGCTTTGAAGGGCACTTATACGTAAAGAAGAGAACCCATTCAGACGGGAAAATTAGATGGCAGCCTTTCTGCTTATTCCCATTTATACAAATCATTTTGTTGCAGTTTGATGTCAGTTCTTCACGATAAGCCAATTGCTCTTCTTCCGGTGGTTCCGTGAGTCCCTTAAAGTCAGTGAAAACAAAGTACTCGAATGAGACGGGGTGTTTTACACACAAATATATATATAGTAAAGCTACATACACTTAACTGAAGGAAAGAAACCTATAAAAGACGGACTGGATGTTATTGAAAATACTATTCTTAACAAGAATGTACTACATGTACTTCATTACGTTACAATTTCACGAGAGAACTAGAACTCGAGAGGGGAAGAAAAGAAGAAGTGATGAAAATGAAAGAAGACTAATAGCATGAGAGGAAAGAAAAGAGCTAAGAAGACAAGAAAAGGGTGTGAAAAGGAAAAGGAAGAGCAAGAGAGAGAGAGAGAGAGAGAGAGATATCCATGAGCTTTGGATCGGCTAATGAATGATAAATGAAACAGATTTTGAGCGGAGTAATTATCTTTCGCTGGAGAACTTGCATGAGGAGCTAAAACTTGATGTTTTTTTAAATCAAACATTATGGGGAATAGCAAAAAACGGCTGAGCATTTATTGCACTAATTGCCAGAGGAGCATTCGTGTCTTCCACGAGGCCGCACTTTTGGATCAGAGAGCAATTTAATTGTCGGCGGAGCATTGTCTTTTGCGGGGTACTTTTGGGGAGGAGCAACAATTATTGTCGTAGTAGCCTTTGTATTTTACGGGGCACTTTTTTAGCGGAGCAAATGTCGATCGGCGGAGCAATTATTGTCGGCGGAGCACATGTCACCGGAGCAAGTGTCGCTTCAGGCGGAGCAAAATATGTCGGCGGAACAATTGTCGGCGGAGCAAATGTCACCGGAGCAATTGTCGCGTTTTACGGAGCAATTGTCGGCGGAGCAATTGTCGGCGGAGCACATGTCGGCGGAGCAATTGTCGGCGGAGCACATGTCGGCGGGGCACATGTCGGCGGAGCAACTGTCGCGGAGCAATTGTCGCGTTTTGCGGAGTAAATGTCGGCGGAGCAATCGTCGGCGGAGCATGTGTCATGGAACCCGCTATTCATAATACAAAATGAGGGTCGCTATTCACAATCCCGGCCCCCCCCCCCACTCAGTGTTATTTAGGGTACGCATATGCTCGTACCCTCTTTTTGAAAGCACCCCCTATCTGAGGACTGCCAACATTTCCGAACCCCCCTTTCGCGGGCTTTTTGCGGGCTTTTCCTGCCTTGGAGACCCCCCTAAATCAGGAAAAATGCTCAATGTACCCCCCTAAATTCGGAATAATTTCTCAGGATTCCAAAGAGATGAGAGAAAAAAAGAAAAACACCCCTTTTTAAAGAAATCTCCGGGTGAAAAGTCAAATACACCCCTTTTTTTTTTTTTTACAAATCTCGGGCCGGACTTTGTCGCACGAAATTAAAGTACCCCTTTACCGGACATTTTGGCAACACGCATGCGGTCATTCCGACCTCTGAGTGGGGGGGGGGGGGGGGGGGGGGGGGCCGCCGGGTTCACAATACAAGGAGAGAATCGCTATTCATAATACGAAATGAGGGTCGTTATTCATAAAACGAGAAGACGGTCGCTATTCATAAATAACACGAAATGAAAGTCGCTATTCGTAATATAGAGTTAGGGTCGTTATTTATTAAAATCAAATAAGCCTAAGCAATAAACAACATGCTAATAACAACATGCTAATAACAAAGGGAAAATATAAGATGGAGGACACCCGTGGCTATGGCGTAGCTGTGGGGCGGGGCGACACATGGTCTTGAAAATGTGTCTTTTTTTATTTTATTTTTTTATCTTTAATGATTATAAAGACATATCCCGTTTCTGTGGTGACCAAAATCAGAAATGAAACATAACACACATAATCCTATCATTCATTCAATTCAATTCAAAAATGGTTTTTTATTAGAGCAGAAACATGATTCATATACAAATACAATTTTACATGAAGGACAGTCTTGGCTGGAATATTCATGTTTACATGTTCGGCACAATAGATAACACTTTTAAATATATACATGTAAAAAACTAGCAATATAAAAAATAAGACTTCGATTCTGTAACTAAGCCCTCCTTGTTGGAAATCTTGCCCCACCACCATGCCCCGACTGATCTTATCCAAGCTACGCCACTCAGACATTAAGTAGACCAAGCAGACCCATTATCAGGCGCGAATAGTCAGGCGCGGATCCAGCATTTTTTAGGGGGGCCCAAATTTGAAATATGCTAGCCAAATATTGGTACGTAACGGTGACCAGCAGTGGCGTAATGAAGGGGGGGGGGGGGATCCGCAGCACCCCACTCTTACATGCGGGCCCCGCTGAACGTTTTTCACAGTGGGTGGGTAGAGGTTAAAGTATTAACGATCAGGTGTAGCATAGCGTAAATTAGCGTCGGGTCAAGGGGAGGTGCCCCCGGAATCTCAGGGTCATGGGCGTTTAATTATAGTCACATGAGCATAATTATTTTGATACCTTATTTGTGACACTGGCAAGACACTAATTATTGGTGCTAGGTTCAGGGGACAGAGCCCCCAGAAACTCGGGGGTTTTAGGCATTTAATTACCGTCAGATGAACTTCTAGGGGCCCGCCTTAGGGCCCTAGGTGGGGTCTAGGGGGCAGAGTCCCTGGAAGCTCAGGATTTTTAGGCATTCAATAATGATCAGATGAGCATATTTTAATACCTTACTTGTGACACTGGCAGGTCACTTGTGGTGAGGGATCCAGGGGTTTTAAACAATAAATAACGGTCAGATAAGCATCCAGGGGCCCGCCTTAGGGCTATTGTTTTGGTCCAGGGGACAGAGCCCCCGGTAGCTCAGGGTTTAATGCGTTTAATTACGGTCAGATGAGCATAGTTTGATATTTTGTGACACTGGCAGGACACTAATTGGCGTGGGGTCGAGGGGGCGGAGCCCCCAGATGCTCAGGGTTTTTAGGCATTTTATGACGGTCAGATAAGTATTCAGGGGCCCGCCTTGGTGGGGTCGAGGGGGCAGAGCTTCTAGAAGCTCAGGGGTTTTAGGCGTTTAATTACGGTCAGATGAGCATTGTTTTATACCTCATTATTTTGTGATACTGGCAGGACACTAATTGGTGTGGGGTCCATCGGGCGGAGTTCTTATAAGCTCAAGGTGTTTAGGCATTAAATTACCGTCATAATGGGCAGCCAGGGGGCAGAGCACCCGGAAGCTCATCGGGCCTAGGCATTTGATCACGGTCAGATGAGCATATTTTGATACCTCATTATTGTGTGACACTGGTAGGTCACATTATTCTTTCTTTCTATTTCTCTTTATACAGGGGGGGGGGGTCTGCACGGCCCCCTGGATCCGCACCTTATCATAGCTATCTAAGGACTGAGTTTGCTATTTCAGAAATGTTAGTATATGCGACAGTATAATGTTTTTTTGTAGAAAGTAGCTTTTAATAATACTGATGGACCTACACATTATGGTTGGACCGGCCATGAGCCTAGTTAATGCTCATAGAGGGGTAAGAGGGAGGGGGGGGGGACTTTAGAATTGTGTTTTATTTGTGGGGATAGCGGGAGGGCGTCGATAGACCTTTTTTTTTTGAAGAGGCCACCGATTACCGACAAAACTAGCAATTACCGACAAATAATCCCGATGTCTACAAATCTAACCCTATAAACCCGGGGCCAGGAGCTAAATTATTTTTTCAGCCCCCCCCCCCCCTGCCGAGCGCAAGCTTTGAAGTTTCATTAAATTATTCAAGAAAGAAGACGATTCGTTCTACTGTTTTCCACTTTAAATCCTTGTCTGAATTCAGTCCTCCCCCCCCCCCCCCCCACGAAAGCTTTGACGTTTCATTAAATTATTACTCTTAATCCTGTCTGAATCCAGTTTCCCCCTTCCGGCGCGGAAGCTTAGACGTTTCAATAAATTATTACAGAATGAAGACGATTCGTTGTACTGTTTTTTACTCTTAATCCTTGATTAACCCCCCCCCCCCCTCCCGCGCGTAGCACAGAAGCTTTTAAGTTTCATTAAATTATTACAGAAAGAAGAAGATTCGTTGAACCGACTCTAAATCAGTGTCTGAAGTTTCAAAAATGTTTCTTTGTCCGATAAATTAAAGTCAGTTTGTAACGGAAAAAACTGCCGGTCGACCGACACACTACATCTCAACGACTTCAAACTTCTGCATTAATATAGTACACGAGGATCGAGCAAGAATACCGACACAGCAACATAATTATCTATTCGTATCTTTCTTGCTCCCTCGACGTGGCGACTCCACCCAACACCCCCCCCCCCCTCTCTTCTCTTAAGACTCTTAGCACCCCCCTCTCTCTCTCTCCTCTCTTTCATCTCCTAGTTTCTTTTGTTTCCTAGCTCTTTCTCTTTGTTTCCTTTTCTTTCTTTTCTTACTTTTCATTTCTTTCCTCTCCTTCCCCTTTTTCGTTTTTCTCTCTCTGTCTTCTCTTCTCTCTCCCTTTCCCTCTCATCCCCCCTTTTCTCATTTTTCCCGACAGCACCGCAATTTTACCGACACTATCCATACAGGTGAGGGGGTGTCCTACCCTCTACCCCTTCAGCGACGCCCCTGGATAGAGTGCTTGAACACTTTCGGACCATGAAGGTTTTCGCGTCATGTATCTTATACAAAGAGGTAATGAAATCCGAATATGAACCAAACATTAATTGTCTTTTTTTAGGGGGTATTGGTGGTGGTGATGGGTAAGAAGGTCTATACCGTGTGAGTCAAAAAAAAGTTTGAACTTAAACAATTGCTAATTATTTTTAAAACCATCTATGAACAGTAAATTATTATACATCTTATGAAAGAGTGTTTTATCCCAAATCATTTGGTATAATTTGTGTGTGGTATGTGTTCACGCTTGGATGAACAGGTGGCATTGTTTGCGAGAGTGCCAAAATTGACTTGCGCCAAAGTGATGGCTACAGTATGTATTATGTTGGGATAAGCGGAGTGAGAGAATGGATTTATCAAATGAAATGCATTGCATATGTTTTTGCAAAGGGCAAAGTCACACACAGGCCTGGTCACACACACCCACACACCCACACACGCGCATACAAATGTTCGTTGATATTTTATATTCGATATTTGATATGTGTAGCATGATTAATTTTGTTAGGGGTGTTATTTGGATCTGCAAAGACCGAATTACTACCCAAATCCCAATTGTTTTATTCAAACATCACATAGGCAACTTTGGCGCAAGTCGATTTTTGCACTCTCGCAAAAAATGTCTCCTGTTCATCCAAGCGTGAACACATACCACACAAAAATGGTACCAAATGATTTGAGATAAAACACTCTTTCATAAAATTATAACAGTTTAATGTTCATCGATGATTTTTTGAATAATTAGCAATTTTCTAGGTGTAAACTTTTTGTTGACTCACACTGTATAGTGCAACAAAAAAAACGTAAAAGATGTCATGAGAAATTGTTGTTTTTGCTTAATTTGGGAGTGGGATATCTTATGATAAATACAGAACAAAGTTACAAACACAGGAAAAACAGAATTTTAACATATACATGGATGCAGGTTCAGAAAAAGTTAAACATCAATTAATTCGAGACATGATAAGTTCAAAGCAAACACATAAAGTTCATGTAATATTTATTCAAGTCCATGTATAAAGGTTCACACACGAAATATAAAGAATCAATTACTTTAAATAGCCAAACCAAATTAAAAATGAAAATACAATATAGGGAACAAAACAAAACAAGAGTAAGGCTGGCGTGAGTTGTCATGAAACAAGATAGATAATTACAGATAAAACACATCATAATATACATACCACCTGTCAATTCATCATACACATTGAAAACAGGAATATATCGTTCGTTTTTGTTTAACCATATTATTAATCTTGATAGAATTTAGTATTGTAAAAAGCATTATATATCGTCCAAAGCCCACTGTCTCCCACGAGTTTGAAATAGGGTCTTTGGGGGGGGGGGGGGGGGTCATCACGTAGGAGATGTTGGTAATCATAAAGCATATAATGGTGTATATCTTTACTTTTTCCTTTTTCCTTTTTAGTTGAAAATAAAAAGAGAAAACAAGGAAACAGATTGTAAAAAGTATTACCACTAAAATAACTTATTCTTATCCCTGTATTATATTCCAGAAGGGATATGCAGTATAGTGGATTATTTTTTGTTGTCATTCCTGGTTATTGTAATCCTTGCACTTACACTCAATCAGGCTATCTATATGTTACACTGTAATTTTGAAATTTGTTATCCATTGTGATACACGAAATTGAGAATTGAATCAATACAATTTAATTTTGGAACATGAAATATCCCCAGCCCCCCCCCCCCCCCCCCCGCCGCCTATATGATGACGACTTGGACATTCATATTTCCGACATTTATATCTATTTTCGGGGATGGGGGCTATGATGGTTTCCTTGTAAAATATATCGTCTTGTCACCAAAGTAAATTTCAAGTTTGACTCTCAGTTGAGGTGGGGGGGGGGGGGATTTCCCACGAGGGGGACAAATTATGATAGGATTATGTGTGTGTTATGTTTTCCTTTTTTTACCACTGGAGCCAGTGGTGGATCCAGGGAGGGGGGGGGGGAGTGCTCACTACCCCCCCCCCCCCAAAAAAAAAAGAAAAAAAAAAAGAGCGAATTATAGGCCGGCGATTTTTAAATTTTTCGGAAACAAAAAAGAAATAAAAATGTTTCCTTTTTTGGCGAAACCACGGGCGGATCCAGTGGGAGGGGGAGGGGCTATAGATTATGGGGATGTCTCTATATATTATATCTTCTCATCTATCTATATATCTTCTCATAATATGAATACCGATCCTCTTCTCACATTATGAATACCGACCCTCTTCTCACATTATGAATAGCGGTCCTTATGAATAGCAGTCATTTTGAATACCCGTAGCGACATTGAGCCGTCACAGTACCTGATTGGATTTCCATATAAATTATGTTGGATTTCTTTCACCTTGAGAGTGAAATTTTCGCCTCAGGGGTGATAAATGAACACCACCTTGGGAGTGATAATTTCCACCATGCATCATCCTCATGAGCAGTCATCGTCCTGGCAGTGATTATTTGTATATTATTACACCCCGGCCCTGCCAGTCAATATATCTGTATATAGAGTAGCGAGCCTGCCTAGCCGCCGAGAGAGGGTGACAAATAGAATGTCTGTTTATATCTTCACTTCTCAATTTGTCTTCATCTCATTTTCTTAAAGCGGGACTGCACTACTTGGCCTTAATGTGACCAAAATAAAAGATTGAATTGAAAATTAATAGTACTGTTTATTCATCATGTTACAAGGATTTCATAAAACTTACTTTTAACAAAATACATTCTCCAACATTTTACACTGTTCAGCTTGATCAGAGATGTATCTGTGGAGTTATTATTTTTTGAAATGCACCTCAACCCCCCCCCCCCAAAAAAAGAAAAAATAATAATAAAAATAAAAGAATTGAAGACCCTTATAAATAAGATGTCTCATGTAATTAGTATGGTAAACATTTTCTCTGCAAAATGTTTTCCCCATAGTCGCTATAATCCTCTTTGGTTATCCAGAATGATTTGAAAGTTGGAAGAGATGCAGCGATTGAGCCTCCTACCCATGCTGCATGCTGTCGGAATGATGGCGCTATCACACGTACCTACAAAATGAAAAATATTTAATAGAAAAAATATAAAAAAATAATGATAATTGTAACATGTATACGCAACATGAATCAAGGGGTCTAAGAATTATGATTCACACACACACACATTCAGATATAGTCTAGCAAGGAACAATCTAGTGTCATAGCATTACCATAAACATCAGAAAATTTCAGAGATTTCTTTTTCTTCTTGAAATCATTCAACTAGTTTCTGAAAAAAATGCCAGTCAACTGTTTTTATAACTATAGTTGCATATTTCTCAATATATATTTTAGATTGTGACATATGAAATGTAATGAAAATATTTATTTATTTAAATGTTTCTACACTTGAAAGAAAGTATAATTGATATTTGATAAGGTTATCTCAAATAAAAATACATGCACATGTGTCATTAAACAATCCCTGATCATCTGTCCCTTTACTTTAAGTTTGACAACACAAGTATTGTGGCCATTGAGACTTAGACTGAATTCAATCACATATTGCAGTCTCTTAGCATTCAGGTCCATGATATCAAGTCCACGATTACTTGAATGGGGCAGATGAGCCTTCTGGACCTTGTGGCATCTCACCAAACTTACCTTGCGTTAAACAATTTATATTCTACTACAAATGCAAGCTATAGCCATATGTATAATCATGTCAAAAATATTTCTCTTTAATTGCAACAGAAATGGTGTACTGGTTAGAATTAACTTTCCTTATATTTCAGTTTCCAACTCATGATATTGAATCTCAAATGGTTTACCGTGAAGTGATTTTATTTCTTTCATTTCATTTATTTCTCATTTACCCTAAACAAAATGTACAAAGATAACATGTTATAAGTACCTGAAAAAGAGAAAGTTAGAGAAGCCTACATGGCTTTGTGGCCATTGTGGGTATGGTATACATTCACTTGATTTTAGACCACTGGTTTGAAGTTTTGACTGGAGGAATTCAATTTCAATTTCAAAATATTTGAAATTATACTTTAAAACATATATAGGTCTATACTTCTTAGTTCTTACCCCACATGTGAGATAATATGGTGTCTTTACTTCAATTTCCAGCTTCTCCTTGATTCCAGGGAAAAGACTGTTGCCGCCGCAGAGCATTATATTACGAAAATAAACATGTTCATAGTCGTCTTCTTCATCAGTCAGGTATATGCTACGAGGGATCGCCTTGTGGAAACCTGTTGATACAATGAAGAGAATCACACACACTCAGAGATTGTTTTGTGAAAGTGGAATATTTGAAGCAATATCTATGATGTACATGTAGCTACTTTTCTCTTTCTCTTTTCTTCTGTTTGTCATGTTACATTACATTAAAGAAGTCAAAGGAAAAATGAAAACTCAAGAAAGAAGTGTAATAGAGTAATAGAGTACTTAAAAAGGTAAAATTCTAAACAGTTTAAAAGGATTATGAAAATAATATGAAATTTTACTCGTTCATACCTTATGTCACTTTTTAAAGTCATATGTAGAGCTTTACAGTTTACTTTATACAAACCTGTGTAAAAAACAGGAGGCTCTTCTCATTTTCAAATAATTTGGAAGGGCTATTCTCTTCAGACTTCTATTGCATCAAGCTTTGCTGTAGAATACTTACCCATACAATCACCTTTGGGGTTTAAGACATATTCTGCAATCTTTTGTCCAATCTCTTCAAGTTTTTCAGGCCCAGGATTGCAAGTTCTATCCTTGGCATGAAATTGCCCATGACAGCACTTCAATTTCTCAGCCTCCTCAATACTTATCTCTTTGCCCAACTCGTCTTTAATAAGGTCCATTGCATACTGAGTTACATCCCTTCCCCCAAAACCTAGATGAACAAGGCCATATGGGGGCCTGTGTCCGTCATGTATCGTGGAAACGTTTGATGACATGTAACTTGAAGACAACACGATCCCTGATGACAAACCAACAGAATAAAGTGCCACTACAGGTTCACTTGCTAGGTAGAATTCCGGCACATCTAACCCTTCAAATGCCAACTCCACCATCTTTTGACGACAGCTACGTTCAAGACCTGGTTTTTCGATGAGTACCAGAGGATGATCGGAGCTTTTGATCTTGCTCTTAGTCCATATGGCATGCTGGATAATTTGCTCAAAGCTATCCCAGTCAGTGACAGTCCTGTCTGATATCAATGGAGAAGGTGAATGATCAACCACCCTGTCAGGGATCTTCTCTGCTTCCTGGGAATGAAATATGTGGTCTGGTGAAGTTTTCTCCAACTCACAAAATCCAACTTTGGTGAACAAATTTCCCACATCTAGAATGACAGGCTTTTTCACTGATGAACCTTCCATTGTGTCATCTCAACTGGGCTTTTGCTGATCCAAATAAATACGTTCTGAAAGAAAAACAAACACAATATAACAATTTCATGTTAACTGTACCAGAATTTTACTGAGAGAAATATGTGTATATTCTGTTAAATCATTGTTTTAAATACCTCACAGTTTACCCATATTGTGCAACATAAATTATGATCTGATCTGGAAATGCAATATAACGTAAAGTGTTTAAACTTACATCTTAAAATTCAAACTAGGTCATCAAGGAATCTGCAGATATGGTATATCCTAAATAGAAATCAGGGACAATTAAGTAGTCTAGTGAAAGTTCGTGAGAATTAATTAATCAACTAGGAACATGAATTTGATATTGACTAAATCTCTGGAATATATTCTGAATCCTACTAAATCCTAGATTATAGTAAAGCACCAAGGACAGACAGGGTACTCTATCTACCTAAGTATAACAAGATTTTATTAGAGTTATACACTATGTCTATACTTTAATAATTTAAAGTACACTTCTAGACAGTAGACTCTATATAAACAAATACAAAAGAACAAATAACAAAGAAGAATCATATCAAAACAAACACCAACAAAAATCAGCCCAATTAACTGTTAAGGCCCAGGTTAAGATTTAAACAGGTTTACAAACTTTGAGTAAACACTGTATCAAATTAATACTTTGGTTTTTACTAGACCTAGGTTTTGGAACTCTCTAGGCTCTAGCGTTAAGCAATCTGTTAGTCTCTCTTCATTTAAGTGTACACTTGAGGTTTATCTTCTCGACAAATACTAGCTGTGACTCATAGAGTAGTTCATTTTTGTAGTTATTATGGTGCCAAGATCTATGATGTATATTACTATAAATGTAAATTTTCTTCTTGATATTAATATGTGTCTAACTGAATATTTTCAGATTGTCAACCTCTTATTCCCTCCCCTTGTTGTATTGTGCCTATTGTCGATGTGCTGTAGTCTTTTCTACCGTCTTGTCTAGTCTCTCGTTTTGTTGTTGTTGTTGTTGTGTGTGTATACTTCTTGTTTTTTTATACCCCTTTTCCCTATTGTATTCTTAGGTAGTCACAAATATCTACTCATCATGTTTATCTGGCTCATGCAGAGGGGACCCTAAAACTTACAAGCTCTGCTTTTACCAGGGTCTCCTCGTCTTTCGTTTTAATTAAATTAGTTCACTTTGTTTTTATCATTGCCATAATTTGTTATTTTGCATATTGTAAATGTGTAATGAGTAATGTTATGCTCTATACGTCATTTGAAACAAAGACGAATAAATATCTTATCTTATCTAATTATTATTATTATTATAGAATATAGTCAAACTCAAACTACTTCTCACACTAAACTAAGAAGAGTAGACTAGATCTAGATCTAGACTAGAGTCTAGTCTGAGACTAAAGTAAAACTTGCAGTCACACTCACATCACGAAGCAGGATCAAGAGGAGGTTCTGACTTCTGACCATAGAATTAAATTCAAACGTTAGATATATGATGAAGACATTTCGACTTTGATGTATTTTATTGGTGCTTGTATTCTCCCTTGCTTGGATATATATTCATGATGGGTCGGACAATGTAGAAAGAAAAATCACTACAAAAAGTGCAACATATGGGACATGCACTAAACTTTCAAAGCTAGCTGCGGGGCGTCCTCTACGTTTATAATTAGATATCTTTTTCGATCGTTTGGGCTGAGCGCATAATTCACGACATCAGTCAACGTAAACAAGCCTTGTGAATTTCGTTTTTGCCGGTTTGATTTTAATTCAGGAGGTAAGTTTGTGGAGTTATGAACGGTCAATGTGTGATGAAGAATCAGGATTTTTGTTTCTTTACAGTAATTTTCTTGATCATGATGTGTTGATTTGTGTAGTGCAGTGATAGTTTTGATTAATCACACATCTGTTGGCAAAAGCCAGGCCAGGGTTAGGGCAGGCGGGGGTTTCCACTCAGCTAGCTAATTACGTCATCAAAAAAAAAGGAGGAAAAAAAATCCTGAGCTTGGTAGAAGCCTTAGCTTAATATAAGTTAAGCTTTGCAAGCCTTTGGAAGTTTGGCATTAGGAGTAGACTATTCCCCCTTTTCTATTTCAGAAAGTCCGAGAATAAGGATCGTCTGCATAAACGTATGGAGGTGTGACTGTGAGTGTGAGTTGTGACAGTTCGCGTGTGACCAAAGTTCGCATAGATCTACTAACAGTAACACTAAAAGCGCTTATAACAGGAGAACGATACGCGATGCCTGTGTGGGACTGAGACAACGAAATCTTTGAGCACTATCGACAACTCTAAAGGTCAAAATGCGACATAAAAATGGGAATAAGCTAGCTTTTTTCACGCTTTTTTCACGCTTTTTATCATAACAAAGTGTAGGGTCTATATTGTGTTTTTGTATATGATAATCAGTTTATTAGAGGGATTTAAAATAATGATAAGATTCCAATTTCTTACGCCAAAAAAACGGAACCTGCGTGCCTGCTTCCACCGTGGACCTATCTGTGTTTGTGAATTTCAGTGAATCTATGGGTTTTGTAAGAATACAAATTTAAAAGGGGAAAGTGGAAAGACAAAGAGAGAAAAGAGCGAGAACTCGTGTATGGCTGACATATAAAAAGGAGACACACGATAAACTTTTTTAACAAACAGATGACATGCAGATAGGGACTACATTCTCATTCACACATAAACAATGAAAAAATGTGTCTTTTATTTGCAAAATTTAACAAGGGTGTTTTTTTCTGGCAAAATTTCAATGATAGAGAGAAATTATTATCTTTTTCAAAGTTTCAATATAAAGTTTGGCTTCTGATTGAAACTATGTCCCTTTTTGGAATGTTTACATGTATATATCCCATCACAAGAGGGCAGTCAATATCATGCGCAAACTTTTTGAAAGACATCGATAGTGCTGTGGTAAGACTTCCGATATTCTCGTCTTATCATTGGTTTTAAGTAAATACAGCCTTGGAATGTTATATAATCTGATTAAATTATGATTCTTATGACGTATGGAACACGATATATGTTGATCTGGATGTTTTGTAATGTGCAAGAAAAGAAAAATATCCGCGAGCTTTGGCCACCCCTTCATATTGTCTTCATTAGCGCGTACCGATGCGTCCTCAAAAATAAGGATCGTCCACATTTTCACAGAAGTTTCATATTTTTTATTGGCATGTTGGCGATGAGAAAAACAGATTCTGCAATGATTTTCTTGATGCATTTTACATTGACTGTGTAAAGAGACATAATATGAGCGATAAATCTTCGGGAAGACGTTGAACTAGGGTTATTTTCTTAAGCGGAATCCATTTTTAGTATCGCCGGCGGGCGGTTCGGTAGACCATCCCGAAATCCGCAGAGCGCCGATGAAAAAAAAACCTCTGCGAGTTAGCTGCATATGGTACGGTGCGAGGATACGTACGTCAAGCTAGCTAGCTACATGATCTAGGCGCGGATCTTGAGAATAGGGTCTAAATCAGATGATTAATTTCAGTTTTCAATTGTTTCGCTGCCCATACATGTAGACCTACTTACAATTGCCTTGAGATGGCATTCTCTTGTAAGTTAAATTTTGTGAAACACTTAGCGGACAAGCCGAGTGACAGCGCCGAGATGTTGTTGATCTTGTACTTATGAAGGTTTCGTGAAATGACCCCAAGCCCTCATGAGGTGCAATTTCATCTACAAACTGTAGTAAAGTTTTATTACCTTTTTCAATTGTTGGGCATTGGAATCCCATATTGACAAAGCCTCTCATTCAGATAGTCCTGTGACTGGTTAACATACAAAATAAAATGGGGTATTATACAAATTAATATTTGGCAAATAATAAGCAGGCTCTACATTCTTGGGAGACAAACAGATGTGAAGACTAGCAGGACCTCGGATAATGCTTGATGGATTCACACGGTAGAATATAGGTAATATAATTTCATACCTTCTCTTCCTACAGATCTTTTTTCTAAACATCGGAACAGACTACTACAAAAATGCCATCATAGTAGTGACATGCCGCCATGATTAAAGATATACGGTACATCACCCTGAACTGACCAGTACTAGTGAACATTGAAGGCCTTATTGTAACCAGGAAAAAAGAAACACAAGCTCAGCGAGATGCATTCAAATGAGGATGCAATCCATGCGTCGAGGAAAGCTGCTGCAACAGCTCTCACGGAAAGACATCGTGGAGAGTGGATGGGGGCAGGTGACCCTGAAAGCGCCTCTGTGTTCCATCATATACGAAGCAGAACAATAGGACACGCTAAGCAGCGGAAGAAGGTTATCTGTAACCTGACCACCCGTAGACTTCCCCATGTGCTCTCGGAGAGAGAGGTACACGTTGGAGAAATTAATAAGATATTTGCTTCAGAATGGATTTCAGATCACCAAGTTGTCCTTGGAACCAAGTGCAATAGAGTGAGTAACACCCTGCAGTTTCCCTGTAATGTTATTACTGCTTGGAGTCCTTAATCTTTATACTAGTGGATTAATAAATCAGTGATGGTGATTGTTTGCCATTAAAAACCAGCTCAAACTTGAAATAAGTTGAATGATGCTCTACACCTCATGTTACCATGTTTTCCAGCTTGATTTAAATGTCAAGAATAGAGGTCCATGCATAGTTGTTGTAATTCCCCAAATTGGTTGCCAGATTTCTTTGTTTCTTATCTTCCAGTCTGTCTGTCTCATTGCTGTCACCCCCTCCCCCTCCCCCTCCCCCTCCCCCTCCCCCTCCCCCTCCCCCCTCCCCCCACTTCCTCCCCCCCCCACTTTCTCCCTCTCCCCCACTCCCTCTCTCTCCCCCACTCCCTCTCTCTCTCCCCCACTCCCTCTCTCTCTCCCCCACTCCCTCTCTCTCTCCCACTCCCTCCCTCCCTCTTTTTCTCCAACCCTTCTCTCTCTTCCAATTCCTCCTTCAACCTTTGATGTACCGTTTTACATCAGCCTCTGACCATGTCAGTTTCTATTGTTGAAAATCCTTCACCTTCAGTTGATAGCCTTAGACCTGGATCTCAATCACCAAGTCTCCATTCCGATGCTGCGTAGTCTTCCAATGCTGCGTAGTCTCCCGAGCAGAAAACCAGAGACATTCCCGGTAAACAACAGTGGCATCCACAGCATAGCTATCAATCCTAGTAATACCCTGCTAGCAACAGGTGCGGACAACCCAAATAACATTGGCATCTACCGGTTACCCACGTTTGATCCTGTCTGCGTCGGACAAGTAAGTTGAGAAATATTCATGGCCCACCTGTACCTGTACATGCACATCAAGAGATTGTTTACACAGAGTATGAAAATCAAGCTTGTATTTTTCTTGACTTTTGAAGCATTACCATGATTGCCCATCAAGTCATTTATGACCTTCACTAGGAAAAAACAAAATGATAAAGATATAAAGAACAAGTTATTTGATTCAATGACAGGCCAGCCTCCTGATCAATGATATCCTTTCTTGAATGCAGGAAAGGGATATGATGTTGGGGGGGGGGGGGGGGGTGGTGTGGGTGTCTGGACACTTAAAAAACATTAAGACTTCTCCTTATCCTTCATATTGAACAGAAACTATTCATGTTTTATCACTAACCATCATGAATATTTGTCCTTGGCATATAATATTGTCCAACATTTATAAGACTTTGAAGATCTGTGAAATATTTCTTGTAAATGTCTTCAAATTGCTATTTAAAATCAACTGTCCAAATACACAACCTGGACACACAACATGTCTCGGTATGCTACTGTATGAGGCCTTCATGTGCCAATAATTTATCAAGTTAGTTTCGACTACCAAAAGATTGGTAGACTGTTGCATTCCTTTCATTAAATTTGATGAACATATTCTGATAATGTATGTGCTGAAGTGTAGTTGCAATCTGTGTAATTTGGATGATCACTGATGGAGCTTGCGTGGATAACATTTAAACTAAATTCTTGTGAAATTATTTTCAACTTTTCATCTTAACATTTACACCCCTCCATTTCTGCTTCATGAATTTAAACAAACTAGTTGACTATTATTATGTTACCTCTTTTCTTCAGAATTGCCATACCGACTGGATGTTCTCAGTAGTGTGGTTAGATGATCAATACTTAGTTGCAGGTTCGTGAATTGTGTGCTTTTGTTAATTTCTGTGCAGCTTTTAGGACCTTAAGCGCATAAATTATGCAATGTGGGTATAAAATGGAGTGATTTGGATTAAGTTACATTCGTTGGAACCAGCTTGCATGGGTTTAGTTTAATGTACATTGTACATTGTGAGAAGGAGAGTAAGTCATGAGTACTTCACCAGTCATATTTTTCCAACAGAATTCTTGAATGTTTTATGATTACAGCTGAATGTAGAAATACATGTCATGAAAGGTGACATTTTTCAACAATGATGTCTTGCCACGAATTAGCCACTAAAATTCACTTTCAGGTTCTTCTTTTTTCTTCAATCAATTAATGTTCAAAGGACTATTGAAAGTGTTCTTGAAAAGTAGTTAAGAGCAATGTTCCACAGCCAGTAAAGTCTGAAGGTGAAATAATACATTAACCTTAATCATCCCAAAGGCCAAATCAGAGACTTACATGTACAACAACTTGCCATATCTCTCACCCTTAAATTGTCAATAACCAGGTTCAAGAGATTCTCAGATTTCTGTCTGGTCCGTCAGCCAAGACCTGTGTGACCGGGTACAAGACATCAACGAAACAACCCTAGTGCCATCTTATGAATCCATCTTCCCAGTCTTGCTACGCTCAAGCGAGAAAAGTGAAAAAGTACGAGCCTTGGAGTACAGCCAGCACACGAAGGTGAGAATATGAATTCCTTTAATACTGCTGCACTTAAAGCCACACTGTTCTACTTGTAGCTACTTGCTCCCTCTATATAGAAAATAATGCCTAATCGGTGACCATTGGTCCTTTATGATCCTCTTTTTCTTATATTAATTAAGAGCTGAGTTGATGAGATAACTGCCTGTCCAGTGACCTTGCAGGGTGGTCTAATCCTTCCTATAAACTAGTACAGATAAGCTTTAAAAAAGAATCTCTCTCTCTCTTTATCTCTCTCTCTCTCTCCCTCCCTCCGTCCCTCTCTCTCTCTCTCTCCCTCTCTCGCTCTAGGTGCCATATCTATTGACTTTTGCGATCATGCTATCCCACAACTCCCTGTTTCTAGCCTTTGCAAAGAATTCCCTTCCCTGGTCTTTCACTCCTAGAGCTCTACTCGGGCCATCTCTGCAAACTGTCCTCCAACAGTACTCTTTTTCTGTTTCAAGTCCTCTACTTTCTCTCCTTTCTGCCAATGCCAGATTCTCCATTTGTTAAATCCTCTCACGTAATGCATTGTAGGGTGCTAAACAGTAGTTAAAGGGAGTGTAGCTTGGCAAATACTGGTTAACGCCATTTACGTCTTCTTTTGGACAACTGCAAGTAAACGAATGGACTTGATAGGTAGCCAGCGACTTAATCTTTACATGGTCAGCGTTCGCGAAACAGACCGAAGTTCTCCTTGCGCTTCGGTTTTGTGTATGTTGCACTCACGTGATTGCTGCGGTCGTGTCATCCGAAGTCGTATAATACCCAATCGGCCCCCGAGTCAGGCCACGGGAAAGACACATAGTCTCGTTAGGCTACACTCCCTTTAACACATTAATATGGATTTGAGTGAATTTGCAGCTATTTTCAGCTTCTCCTATGAATTCTTTTGTTTGATGTCCATACATGCACATTGGTTTCTTCAAATTTAAATTTAAAATAAATTGAAGTGCAGTTTTTCAGTCATTGGGGGTAAAAATGTTTGAATTCCATAATGTGATAACTGAAACGTTTTTTTCAGGGAAAAAATGGAGATTACATTTTGTTCTTTTTTATTCTCATTTATTTTCCAGGAATTAGCTTCATTGTCGGCCAATGGTTTTATTCACCTTTGGGACTTGAGAGGATTCCGTAAGCTGCATTCCAGACGCTTGCCATACTGTGAGGAGAATGTGTGTATCTCGTTGTCAGAAGACCACTCTCTTTATGCAGTCGGCTCCCAGTCTCACGTAACTTTCCTGGACTCTAGGAATGGTAGATGTGTGGCATCTGTGCATTCAAAAGAGAGGGGCAGTGGTATGTACCAAATCGGGGGGGGGGGGGGGGGGGGATGTTTCATAAAGCTGTGCATAAAGTTATGCATGACTTTACGAATGACTTGAATATGAAGAGCTAAATGGGATTCACAAATCCTTTGAATTGCATAAGCTAAAGTTGAAATATGCAGATGTAGATTAACCTTATCATAATATCATTATTAACAAAACATTTTAATGCAAAGTGTATTTTGGCTACAATTTAATTGAGATTATGGGAAATACAGTAACACTTTGTTAAAATGTCAGGAAAAACTTTGGGCATCCCATTTGGCTCTTCAAATTCGAATCATTTGTAAAGTCATTTGTAAATTTATGCACAGCTTTATGAAACACCCCCCCCCCCCCCAGACCTGTTTTGCTCAATGAGTTGAGTTAATCCACATCTGATCAATATGGGATGCCTATCCACTCAGTCATAGTAGTATCACTATCTCAATTCTTGATCATCATGGTAGAGTTTGCCTCAATACCTTTGAAAGTGACCAACTTGGTTACCAGCTATTTTTCATATTTCTTTGTATCACAATAACATGAGAACAGACAAATTAATTACTGGCCAAAAGAGTATAGAGTATTTGATGTGGAGATTATATGGTGATGTAAAAGTAAAATCTAGACAGTCTGATGTTATATATTGCACTCATGGGAAGAAAAGTCCATTTATAACCAATTTATTTTAGATGGTGCCATATTGGAAGAGGTGTTGTTCAATTTAAAGAAAATGTAAAAAGTTAGATTTCATTACTTTTATCTCTGTACATGGTCATTGTAATTGATTTCCCTTGAAATAAAGGTCATGTTCACCTATTTTCTGTTCTGTTTATGAATACCTAATCTAGGTGTACGGTCAGTAAGCTTCATGGACGGGGTCCTGACGGTCGGTACAGGTCAAGGGGCTCTCATGTTCTTTGACCTGAGAGCTGGTCATTTCATCGAGAGTGACATTGATGGGAAAACAGTGCCTGTGAAGTTATACACTGGAAAAGGGTATCTGGTGAGTTATTTTCTTATACTGATACATGTTTATGTGCTTGATAAATTAGAATGTAACCCAAATGGAAAAATTAAGTTGAAACTAATCCAAAACTTGTTTTCATTCATGGATATTATGACATAGGAAACAAAATCATTACTAAGCCTTTGATGAAGATATAACATGGATCATATAATGTGTACCTTTAGAAATGTTATGGTTTTCAAGGATTGTGCTCCCCACTTTCTAAAAGCTTGATTTTCAGCCCCAGTACTGATATTCTTACCTAAGAAAACCCTCTGAAGGGAATCCTGTTGGAATTCCTAAGATTGGATGAATCCAGATAAATCTAGTAACATAGCTAACAATAAATAAGTGAATCGCTCTGATTCATGGATGTGGAAATGTTATTTTATATTCATAATGAATACTTATCTAAATAATTGATTTTTTTTTAAATTGCCCAAAATCTAGTGTTAGTGTTACAATTAATTACCTAAAGCACTTTTTAAATAGTTTATATCTCTCCACTATTAACAATTGCTATTTAAATGTGAATGTATATATCACCTAAAGCACCTGTTAACTAGTTTATATCTTTCCACTATTAATAATTGTTATTTAAATTTTAATGTATATATCACCTAAAGCACCTGTCAACTAGTTTATATCTGTCCACTATTAATAATTGTTATTAAATTTGAATGTCACCTAAAGCACCTGTCAACTAGTTTATATCTGTCCACTATTAATAATTGTTATTAAATTTGAATGTATATATCACCTAAAGCACCTGTCAACTAGTTTATATCTGTCCACTATTAATAATTGTTATTAAATTTGAATGTATATATCACCTAAAGCACCTGTCAACTAGTTTATATCTGTCCACTATTAATAATTGTTATTTAAATTTTAATGTATATATCACCTAAAGCACCTGTCAACTAGTCTATATCTTTCCACTATTAATAATTGTTATTAAATTTGAATGTATATATCACCTAAAGCACCGGTTAACTAGTTCATATCTTTCCACTATTCATAATTGTTATTTAAATTTGAATGTATATATCACCTAAAGCACCTGTCAACTTGTCTATTTCTTTCCACTATTAATAATCGTTATTTAAATTTGAATGTATATATCACCTAAAGCACCTGTCAACTATATCTTTCCACTATTCATAATGGTTAATATTTACATTTGAATGTTTTTTCACCCACCAGCAACGAGACTCCCTCTTCCACCAGTTCTTCAGTGAGTCAAGTCATCCTAATGCTGTGTACACCCACCGGTATGACAAGTCTGGGACCAGGCTCTTTGTGGCCGGTGGTCCATTGCCATCTGGTCTTTCTGGGAACTATGTGGGCCTGTGGCAGTAGAGGGCTTATGTCATTGTCAACCTGAAACTTTTCATCAATAAAGAAGGAAGTAGCAATGATTAGCAGATGGCTTCTGTAGCACCTTACCTGTTTTCGTCGTCATCCTCTTGAAAGATATATTCTCAGCGTTGGAACATTGAAAGATGTGTTTATCACAAGGCATTGAAAGGAAATGAGTAATATTCTTCATGCTCGGATGTCACAATCGATCTTGATGGCAAGGTTTTTTCTTTTCTTTTCATTTGAGATGATTTATTTTGTTCTTTATAGCTTTGGAATGTTATGTCACCATTTTATGCCTGTTTATATGACATATAACTGATTGCAGGTTTATTATTTACTGTATCGTATGCAAGGACAAAAACATAAACCACCTTTTTTTAACCATCTTCTATGATCTGGTATTATCCAGGATTGTACAGTAACCTACACTTCTTTGAACTTTTAAACCAGCATTTGTAGATATGCGTATGTCTGCTGTTATCCAAGGTACATTAATGCATTTGAGTATTTTACAAGTGGGGTTGTTTAATAATTAGTGACAGTTTGTATACCACCTCATCTGATTTTATGATTCTAATCATAATAAATTAACTTTTTTTATTGCATTATGCGAAAGAAAACTAATTTATGGAGTCGTACCATCACATTTGTCAAAATAATTCATAAACAACTTACCTGAGAATATCTAAATTCATCTCAACATGTTCAACAATTTATAGAAGCCTTAACTGTTTGCATTTAAGGTCATTCACAATTTAAGGTCATTCACAATTTAAGTTCAGAACTAGTGCTGAAATTGAATGATATTTGATCAGAAAACATCAGAATTGTTGTGACAAGGATTGATGATTTAATTTCAGGTGTATTAATAAACACCTCTTCACTTGATTTAAGCCAAGTATTAATCATCAACTTTTTAATGTTGTTTTGAAGAGGTGGTATAATTTTTTGTTGGGGGTAATTTCTGAGATTTGTGATAGTTTTGAGGTTGATTTTTTCTATGCCTACTCTTTAAAAAAAAAAACTTAATTTCTATCATATTTTTTGTTGTTATTTGTTTGAATTGTTCTTCAGTTAATATTCTCTGATATTTATTGTGTTACATATTTCTTGATATTATTACAAATTTTACATACATTTAAATTCAATATTTTAACATGATACGTGTTCTTGTAAAACTTTGTTATTACATTTACATATTTATACATACATGTTTTTGTTAATCAAATTCTTTATTTTCTATCCTTATCTTACTTTTCATCACCTATTTCAGAAGGATTTCATAGATATATATATATATATAAACTGTCTACTATTTAGCTGTAATCTATTTATAGAATCACTAACTCTTATTGTAGAGGACATTGTTGTAGGCAGTTTATGGCTCATTCACAATGCTGGATAGCTTTGTAATGAAGAGTATAGCAACGGCCGCATCTTCAGTCTCATCATCTTGCCTCCGTATCATTAACCTTTCTTGGTCATATATGCTAATGTACAAAGGTGCCTATTTGTCCCCTCTACATGCTCAGTGTACTTGTTACCATTGTTATTATGAGAAAAAACACAATGTTGTACAGTTTAAGTTACACATTTTGATCAACGTGAACTGATGAATTCAACACAGCATCAATCATGATGAGCACGTTTGCATTTAGATTATATGGTTGCTTGGTTTGTATTGCAATTTTGTAACATATGTCACAACTTTTCAAATACACATATATGCATACAATACATCAAAAAAAAATTATAATGCTTTCCTCAACATTCATGCTGATCAAGCTAGTTATAAATACCACGACTGCCCAAGGTCATAACAGTACTTGTGCTTAATACTCTACAAGTGGTATATGTACTTATTACAGACTGTTAAAGGCTCCTCTTTAATAATTGGTAGTATCATTTCTCTGATGGCATTTTCGATAAAACACTTTATGTGAGGAATTGTGGCACTCACTGCATTAATATTATTTGAGTGAAAACATATCTTCTTTTGTGAGTTCTCGTAAAAAAACATGCACATGCTACTACAGAACTTTTTAATCTTGGGCACTCATTTTGATCTACCAGTACATGTAATGTGTCACAACTCATAATGTACATGGTGGATGCCGGCAAAAGGTGTATACATCATATAGTCCTTTCATGTAGTTTGCACTGGTTCACTATATACCCTTGTCCAGTGTCTTCTCTCAATATCTTCTTCGGTAGAATTTGTACAGGATTTATCTTTGGATTTATTCACTAGTGGTTCTTACCGTTTCAAATTAACTTTGAGTTGACACTATACCAATGCTGCGTACCGTACATGTGTAATTGTTGTGTGCTTTATATCTATTTGTGGTTGAAAAGAACATTACTGAGGTCTATGTCAAGGAGGACAGAAGTAAAATTAATGCATTATTAAAAGAAAATATGATTTTTGTGCAAACAGAAGAAACCACTTGGAGACTTTTTGTATTAAGTGCCGTACAAATATAATCTATTACAGTCAAACCTGCTTTAGCTACCACCTGTACATATCGACCACTTGCCTCAAAGTCCACTTTTCATGTCTCCCTTGAGCGGTCTTTATATGCAGGTTGTACTGTACTATTATTATTGTTAAAAGTGCTGGTCGATGATCGTGTAATAGCCAGTACATGGACATACACTATATTTATCAGACCTGACATGTTTGTGAAGCCATTTGTAGTGGTAGAGTGGTTCATTCACTTGACTCTCGATCCAAGGTTTGAGGGTTCAAAACACAGCCCAGCACTTTCATCCTGTGGCAAGACTTTATTCCACATTTGCTACTCTCTACCCAAGTGCACATGGGTACCTGAGACCGGGTAATACAGAGATGCCAACCCTCCCGATTTTATCGGGAGGCTCCCGATAATTCACCCCAACTCCCGACCTTACGATCACCATCCTTATCCTCCCGATTTATTAAAAAAAAAAAAAAAAAAAAATGATTTTTTTTTTTTTTTTTTTTTTTTTTTTTTTTTTTTTTTTTTTTTTTTTTTTTTTATTATGATTTTTTTTGGAGGGCGCTTATCAGTATATATATCTGTGAATTGAAAGAGAAATATCATCTGCTAACTTAAGCATGTAATAATTCCACTATGTTAAAAGACAAATTAAGAGTAGCGAAAGATTGTTTCAGCATATGGATCGCCGTAACCAATGCGTGGATATTGCCACAGAATCCAAATGGCGGAAAATCAGCAAAATAAGACCAGGAAATGGTCTCGGAAGTATAAGACCGAATACAGTATCAAGTACCTGTGTAATCGGAAGTCTGAAAGTAATTCATCATGCATTTTGTACAATTTTTATGTTATTTAAAAAAAAAGGGGGAATTATTTAACTAAATACACATGTAAAATGCTCCAAAATAAGGCTCAGATTGCACCAGAGAGCATCTAGAACCCCAGAGCTTCCAGGGCCCTAAGGCGGGCCCTGGACCCCGGCCGCATGTGTCGGGCGCTACGCGCTCGAGATGTGCGCTACGCGCACATTAATTGGTGTCGATTACAAATCCTCCCTATTTCTGATTTCCAAAAGTTGGCATCTCTGGTAATAATGCTGGAGCGCAAGGACCATGAAGGCTTGATGGACGCTAGTGCTTTACAAAAAGCCACCAAAACTATCATTAGTAGTAATAATGCTACAAGCACATTTTTCATTAATTTGAGCCTGACTAATGATGCGGAACTTGCCTCGAATTGTAATAATGCACCGTTTCAAACTAATAGACGATTGCCGGAGTGAAAGCGTGGATTTGTATAAAAAATGAAAGATAAGTATTTACTTTCAACTGGTTGTGCGTGAATAATCTTTTAAATTAGAGACTGATACGAGTGTTGTAATAGATGCGTTATGAAACTCATCCTTGCTTTTATTCAACTGTATCTGGTTTAGTTTTGTTTTATTGTATGACTTTAACGATCCCTGTGTGATAGACGGAAGCAATGTTGTTGTGATGTAGTCATCAACTATTACTAAATCTTATGCATTCAAGCTTAAAAGATAAAGAGTTTCTTCCTTAAAGGGAAACATCACCCCAAGAAATAACTTTAATTAATATCTGGGAGATTTATTATATTTTTGCCCATTAATCTACAAGATTCCCCACCAAAGTGTATGAAAGAGAACATCTTCATTTATATATCTCCTGTATATTTTCGTAAGGAATTTTGTACATCAAAGGTTTGGAATACATCTCATTTTTCAGAATACATACACTTATTCTTTGGGATGAGGTTTCCTTTAACATCAAAATTCATGCATATATATGCAAGTTCCTTTGATGGTTAAATGCTACTACTAGGCTGTTGATGTTTATGTGGAAGATTTGCGACCAACAGTTTTGAAATGTCTTATATGAATCTTTTTTTTAAAGGGCAATTGGCCAGCTTATCATAAATTGTAGATCTCAAATGTAAATTAATGAATAACAGAGGGCAATTTCATACTTCATTCGCATCACAAAATATACAGACTTGCACTCTAATTGAGTGAATTGTCCAAAGGTCTACTCTACAATCTGGATACCGGTAAACAATGGAAACGCGACAGCTTTTTTACAGTTGACCCAAATCAGCTTTTAGGTTGTCAATCTTTACTACTAAGGAGTATGCATTACATTTAAATGCATTACTAGGTTGGTCAGCATTATCTAGTGCAGACAGTGTACCCTCTTGGTTTGAGAAGATCAGTTTTCCAGAGGTCCATATTTATTTATTGTGTAAATTTTATTTCATTTTATGCTTCGTCTTGTACAATTGTATACTTTGTATATTGAAATTCTTTTGTTTATTGCAGAATGTTGCTTAGTTTTAACTTGATTTCTGTATAATTTTCCATACTATTTCATTACTTTGTAAATATGACTTAAGGTTCTGTAAATTATATGTATAGACAGGTAAATATGAGAAATAAAATGATACTACATGAAGCAATCAAAGAGAAGTTTGTATCAAGTTATTCATCCTTAGAATTGAATCTGAAGGTCCGTCTCCAACAATTGTTCAATTATTATTCATGTTCACATGATTCTTCTGTATTCCATTTTCTACTTTTATCTCTCTCTCTCTCTCTCTCAATCTCTCTTTTACTCTCTGCTTTTTTCAGTCTATTCCTGGACACATCGCATATTTAGTCAGTGAAAAATTAGTATGTTTTGTAAAATTGGCTTGATCTAAATCTAAAGCCATAAACAACCACAAGGAATGACCCATAACAGACCAGTTTGTAGCAAATTAGCTCATCCCCAAAATGACACCTGCATTGAATAATGAAATAGTTTTGAAACCAATAAAAGAGTCCCTCTCTGCATTTCAGAACAACCATCGTGATAGTGATGGAGCTGTACTCTGTTTCATCATGTTTTCCTTCTCTTTAAATGAAGTACTTCTCCATGATGATACAAATTCACCATTGGCACATACATATACACATGCTTTCATTTAAGAAGTATGAATATTGATGAGAAATAATCAAATGACAGTTTCTGATCGTGTTCGGACTTTAATTAATTAATTAATTAATTACAAACTGGTTTATAATGCAATGGTCAAACAACAACCCTATTTTAAGAAGAGTTCAAAGAGGATCCAAAATTAAACATCTTGACCAATGTGATAATTAGTTCTCAACCATTATTCATGATGGTTGACTTGAAGGACACGTACAAAATAATAGGATGCAACACACAATAAGAATTTGTTGCACCATTTCCAGGTTTTATTAATGAAAATATTATCTACAAACTGCATGTCTCACTCTTGTTTTCTTTAACTGCTTTTACATTAAACAGTCCTAGCTTTATCAAGGGCAGAACTACAAATACAATTTTAAAAACTCAGGTGATTTTGCCGTCATCGTAACTAAGCAGATCCCAAATCCCTCGATATAACCCCTGTGTTTACCTTCTTTTGGAAAATCATGGCTTTAAACAATTTTTAAAAAGGGCATCCATTCAAATTTCCTTTCGATTATAAAGGGGGGAAAAAGGCCTGCCCAGTAAATTAGCTGAGATGTACTTGACCTCATGACTACATGTTGTTTTTTCTATATTCAAATGGTATGGATTTGACCTAAATGCATTTATCTCATGTTTATAACGCAATATTCTTTGACGAATATTCAATCTCTTTATTGCTTTGGTCAGATTTCAAAGGTGACAATTTGAAACACATCACTATAATAATAATAATAATAATAATATGTCTCGTTTACCCAGGGTAGCCTTATCAGTATTCATACTGTTCTCCCTGAGGGCCCTGCAATCATATTATTACCCCGGTCATCGGATACAGGCTTACCCGCACACTATCACAAAGAAATGATCTATTGGGTCACATAGCATGATCTTCAGTATTGCCATTTGCTATTAGGAGCTCAGGGTTGTGTTTCCTGGCAGTACTGGTACCTAGAGGTAAATTGAAAGGTCACATGACAAACCTTTAACATTGGATCTTGGACCTGCCAGGAATATCTACAGCGATCTCTCCATATAAACACATGAGTATCTGTTTGGCTAATCTCAAGCTGTTGGGAGAGAATTTACCACTGCAGTTGCAAAGAAGTTATTGCTAAGTCAGAGGGCTCAGGTCATGAACTCAGCTCTTGCCTAGATATGATTGCTAGGTAAGGGGGCATGACCTTTGACATTATCTCTTGTTATCAGGTGCCAGAGGAATCCACCATCGCTGTTGCCCAGATGTGATTCAAGGGGTCAGAGGGCATGACTTTTGACATTGTCTTTTGTTGTCAGGTGCCAGAGGAATCCACCATCGCCGTTGCCCAGATGTGATTCAAGGGGTCAGAGGGCATGACCCATGACACTGGAATACTAGACCCAGCTGGATCTGATTCTGAAGCAACAAACATATCCCACTGGCATCTGCATCATGATACAGAAAGAGAAAAGAAAATGTAAATATCAGTGTTTATTCCAAAATAATGCAATCATGACAAAAAACTGAATTCACCCAAAATATTTAAATTATCAAAAATAAAAGATGACTAAAACCCAAAGTTTGATATGGTAATATAGACATTTGTTAAACAAGTATAATGTACAGAGTAAAGCAAGATTATCTAAGAGAGAGTCATTTCCCATTATACAACTACATAAGATTCGTTTATCTTCATTAACGTAGCCGTCATAATCTATAATGATGACCTGTGCATGATAAACATACAACCTACCATATCCGTTTGACTTCTTTCAAAGGGTGTTGAAAAGTAAAGCACAGAAGAAAAAGATTATCTATGAAAGAGTTATTTCTCATTACACAACTACAATGTCATGTGTGATCTGTATAACAACATTTAGGCCTACGTTCAAGTAGCTTTTCACTCTCCATCAATCAACAAACTTATATCAGCATTTTCAGTTTCTTTACTCAGTTAGCTTGTTATGCACTTATTGATAAAAATACTAACCTTATATTAGTGAGAGATTGAAGATCATGACTAGCCTGCTGGTGAAATTGTCGGAACATGAATAATGGATGTCCAAGTTCCAACTCTTCAGCTGAAAAAGAAGGGGGGAAAAATCAGAACAGAAGATTATTTCACTAAAATGTTATTATTTATTCTGCTTTCATCGCTTATTCCATAACTATTTCAAATATTACTTTGCCTGAGTATTTCTGGTGACAAATTTGCTCAGCAGTCGTGCTAATATACGTTCTAACTTGAACCCTGGACCCCACATTTGACCTGATCCAGACCCAAAATATACCCTACCAGGGCCTGACCTTTACTTTTTTTTTAGGGAGCCAGCCGGGCTCCTCAAGCTCTTTTTCAGGGAGCCCGCAGGGGTTTCAGGGAGCCCAAGTTTATCACGTTTTTGTTGTGGTCATAATAATGGTCATTAACTATTAAAAAATTAAAACACACCGTCACGATACCTTTTTTTATAATCATCAGCGCCGGGTCCAGGGAGGGATGTATTATTATGAACCGACTACCATCCATCATGAATCGGTTGTTTATCCCCCTTTTTCATTTAGGGTCCCTTGACCCATTATCACTCAGTAATTAATACTAGAATCATACACTAAGCCTACAAAAAAAATAGTGAGCCGGGAAGAGGGGGCAGTGAGTGATAACTAAACAAAAAGTTTTTTAAAAAAGGAAAAAAAAAAAGAAGAAAAGAAAAGAAAAGAAAGAAAAATATTAAATCTACAAATTTTAATGTCCTAATATAGTAAATCTGGAGGCTCAAACTGTATGGACAGAACGGTACCATTAAAACACCAGTATCTAAATTTAGCTAACTAGGGGACAGCTCGATATCCTACCGGACCCCCTGGATCAGACCCATTTATTTAGGGTGGCGACTCACACTATGATTGTGTTTAATAAATCCGTTCCCGCGGCAATTTCTGGAGGTCATGCAGCCAAATTCAATCTATAAATTCTCAGTGACATCTTTGTTTACATTAATTCAGCCACTGGGAATGCCCTGGGGGCTCAATGACCGCGCGAACATACCATTGATTATATTTCTCATGCAATCGTTACCAAACAACACAGGCACTATGTTGAAAGTGTCGACGTGACTCACTGTTTTCATGAATGAAATCTTGCAAATAAAAGCTCAGTCGTAATAGCAGACGAAACGTGATTGAAATAGTCAAATACTTTTTTTTTTTTTAATTAATCAAATGACGTATTACTATATGACAGCCAACCCATGGAAGGCTTCAAGGCTAAATTACTTTCAGTTTACAATAAAAACATTTTGTGAAATACATAAACTGTAAGAAAAAAACACACAACAGTTTATAGTAGTACACAAACCTTGCGAAAACATATGAAAGAAATAATCAATTCATTTATTGATTGCCGTTAAGTTAGTCCAACGACATTCAAGTCAAACTTTTTTATTCCATATTTTATTCTTTTCAGTCCCTTTGACCGTTTATACACGCCGTTTTAACGATTAGCCACGAATCTCCCTAATTCGTACATATGTTCACAAAACAACAATCAACCCCTTTTTACACACGCCTTTGAAGTTTGTAGTTCGTAAAATTATGTTCAAACAATAATCAAGTCCATCCAGGTACGCACGCTGAAGAATAAGCACTCACGATCACAAACGCACATGTATCACAAACACGAGTCGACGTAAACATACACTCAGCTCTGGCAACGCAGCGACCACGTGCGTTTGTCTTAGTGTGTACATTCTCTGAGTGCACCGACATACAATGCAGCATGTATTGCGCACTCGTTACGAGTGCGGAGATATAACGTTATCATGCATGGCATTCCTGCACTGATCTCGATGTGTTTTCTTTTGCAACTCATTATTCGCGCTGGAGTTGAGCCAAGTGTGCCTTGGAATGCCTAGCGCATATTTCATGATTTTGACTGCGGAATTTGGGTTTTTAGATGGATTAAAACATGGATTAAAGTGCTGGTAAGAAACAGCATTTTTTGTGGCTGATACTAGAAAAACTTAGGGAGCCAGCCGGGCTCCTCAAGCACTTTTTCAGGGAGCCCGCAGGGGTTCAATGGCCACCGGGCTCCCGATAAAGTCGAGCCCTGCCTACAAATTCAGCTCTGACACTTTATCGTTAACAAAAATAAAGCTTTACAAATGTTGCCAGAGCAAATATCAGAACACCTACCAGCACACATACAATTGACTAACAGGATTTTCACATGATACAATGTACTAAACCAGATTGAATAACTTCGATTAAATCTCAGCACTAGTTTATTTTTCTCCAGCATCTTACTTTTTCCAAAGAGTAACTCTAGCTGTTCTTCCCATGCTCTCTCTGCCTTCTGTCGTTCCTTCAGTTCTTTCTTCTGTCTTGCTTTCTCTCTTGTCTCTTCATGTTCTTCTTCTAACATCACCTAGAAAAGAAATGAATGCATGTTGGATATTACCCTGAAGACTGATGCTTCTACATGGTCTAGCAGCTTTCCCCCCCCCTTACAGTGGATATCTTTTAACTGATCTACCCCCCCTCCCTTCCCCAACATAAAGGCCCCCCAAAAAAAATGAAAAAGGGAGAAAAAAGGGGGAAAAATCACTAGGATGTGACACATGCTCAAGCAACCAAATTTTGGCAGTAAAATGAAAAAGGTCTACCCAGCAAACTACACAACCATGAACAAGCACGAAAAAGGAAAACCATGAATAGCATTTATAATCTTCATAAAGACTATAAATTCAATATTATGTATATACACATGTATATATTCAATTCTTATTCATGATTGAAAGTTCAATGAATAGAGGGGAAAATAAATACTCTTTTAAAGTACCGGCCAACTTCAAATACAAAGCCTATAATTTGTGAATTATTTGTTTCTGACTTACCTGAAGTGCTTTCTCTTCTTCAATGTAGAGAAGTTTTTGTTTATTCATCATTTCCTCCAAGATAGACATCTTCTTGTTGAACCTCTCGTCTAAAACTCTTGCAGCTTTGTATCCGACTACAGCAGCGATGCCAACTTTTGGAAAACAGAAATAGGGAGGATTTGTAACCGACACCACATAATGTGCGCGTAGCGCACATGTCGAGCGCATAGCGCCCGACCCATGCGGCCGGGGTCCAGGGCCTGCTTTAGGGCCCTGGATGCTCTGGGGTTCTAGATGATCTCTGGTGCAATCTGAGCCTTATTTCGCAGCATTTTACATGTGTATTTAGTTAAATAATTTCCACTTTTTAAAAAAATTAATTACAAATTGTACAAAATGCATGATGAATTCCTTTCAGACTTCCGAATACACGGGTACTTGATACTGTTTCGGTCTTATACTTCTGAGACCATTTCTTGGTCTTCTTTTGCTGATTTTCCGCCATTTGGATTCTGTGTCAATATCCACGCATTGGTTACAGCAATCCATATGCTAAAAAAATCTTTTGCTACTTTGCTACGTTTTTTTTTTTTTTTTTTTTTAAATCGGGAGGATAAGGATGGAAATCGTAAGGTCGGGAGTTGGGGTGAATTATCGGGAGCCTCCCGATGAAATCGGGAGGGTTGGCATCTCTGCTACAGTTAAAATATAAAGAAGGCATACTTGAATATTAAAGAGATAATAAAATGGTTCCAATATCGGAAGATGTGAATGTTCTTTGCAGCGAGAGGCTGAAATATGAATGGTTTGTTTTAGCAAGGACTATTCAGTTTAGACTCAGAACACTTTATACAATATACATGATAATCAAAGTACATTATACCCACAATTGACCTAAGAACCATTTAATTTTGTTTACATTTAATAACATGTAACATAAATCAGTAAAAAGAACAACCAGTTTATAAGTTCACTTTTTGACTGGTAATTTTACAGACCCCTTATACTGTACACGACTTTAAATAACACAATAAATGAGGATTGCATGATTTTTTTCCCAATGTTCCATTAAAATGTGAAGGATACAAGAACAGTGATATACTACAGTGACCATAATATATTTGTGATTCAAACATTTTGGATAAGATTAATGCAGCATAATAAAGACAAGATCTAGGAACATGTTTACAAATCAACATGATAATATATTACAATTGAGCTCAATATGATAACTTGTCACGAAGATGACAAAAGACGAACCTCCTTTTTCAGCAGACTCTTTTCTGAGTTGTCTCAGTTTACGGAGAGCTCTGAATAGTTCCATCGTCTTGTTGGCATCTTGTTTCTTTTTATGAACCTCAGACAGGACCTGGTCAACTTCTTTTTGCAGTTCCTCTTCCTGGGTGAAAAAGAAAAGGAGTTGAATTTGACATTCTTCATCGACTTAATGACAGATTCCTTTATAACACCATTAATAAATAGTAGATTCTTGTATAAGGCCTTAAAAAAAAAAGATGTTGTGTTGCCCTTTAGGTCCCAAAACATAGGTCGGTCGGACGGAAATCTTTTCTTTTTTAAACTTTTTTTTTCTTCTCCCTCTTTGGGCTGATATTTATCAGTTTTAAAGCCGACTGTAGATTTCAAGATTTTTGTTTGTTTAGGCCTTACACTCATGTTTGGCACATTGTCACTTTAGCAAGGCTGCCATTTATACAGCACTCCAGAATTTTAAGGAATGAATTCCTGCCAGGTTCCCATTACCTTCACCTGGGTCAAGTGTTGTAGAATAATGTCTTGTAAAAGGACATTACTGCTGCGGTACAGGTTTGAACCTCATACCATGTGGTTCACTGTCCAGAGAATTATCCACTGGACCACAACACATAAATACAGAATTTGAGATTTGATTTAAACGTCAAGAATCTACACTCAAAACAATGCTTACTTGTTCCTTTTCTTGTTTAGCGTGAAGCGCTGCAGCCATCGAGGCATCTATTTTCTCATTCCGCTTTCTGAGTGCCTCTTCTCCTATCTCCCATTCTCCTAGACGATGCCTCTTGTATCTTTCCTGATAAATTAATAAACAAGGCAGGTGCACTGACATATCCACAACTAACATATTTTCCAAACGTTTACCATTCTCATCTACTTTAATAAACAAAAACACCTACATGTACCATAGTGACTACCGGTACCAAGGAAGATTCATTACCCTTCCACATTCAATATTACACCATATCAAAGACATTTATAACACGTAGGGCCGTGCATCTTAGATTTAACATTTTTAAATGATGTCTTTAAGTAAATGCATGTTTTTTAAAATTTCAATTAATAACAGAATCTGTTTTCAAAGCAACATGACAATGAAATGAAAGATAGTAATAAAATACCCATGTAATTTGACATTAGAATATACTGTCATATATGGTTATCACCCCTTTTGGTGATATCATAATTAAGTTGAAATTCCTCTTGCACTTACCCTCTTTCTTCTTTTCTTTTCTATTTGGCTCTTGAGTCCCTCAACAAACTCTGGTTGGCTTATTCTTGAATCTAGCTTTGACAAGTCTTCCTGAGGTAGATAAAATAATTGAAGACAGCTGGTACATCAAATATCTTATCTATTCCTTTCTCGATGCATTTAATCAGAATGTGATACAATCGGCAGAAATTAGCATAGTTCCACTTGTAAATTACACTGCCCATTTGCACATCAATATTTGTTATCTACTACTCAAAGAATGCCAATAAATGGGAAACCAAAATTACCCTTCGCATTTCAAGTATGTAAGGGATTCGTTACTCACACACAAATAATACACCTTGTAATAACCAGTCTTATATTTTCTTTCTATTGCCCGCCTCTCTTCATTGCCTGGCACTGACAGAATCTGCATATTCCAGTAAAATGGAATTATCCTGGGCTATTGTATCTTCTCCTTTGTTGTGCAAGTTTGAACAATAAAGTGATGTTTAAAAAATAAAAAAAATAAAAAATCTGTACAGTTTACTGTGCATAGCTCGAATTTGCACAGCAAAATTTTCCCCCAAGTGAAATTATTGTTTTAATCCAAACTACGCAAGACATGTGTTATTTACACTTCATAAATTCCTACATTTTGCATAAGTTGAACTATTTTTGGGGTTCCAACAGCTTCATAATTGTGCAGTACTATAATATTTCAAGTAATAGAAACAATAACAGTATCCTCATTGAATCTAGCTTACCGCTTGCTTTTCCATTTCTTTGCAGAGATGAGACCATTTCCTTCCATCTGTTTCCTTCATCAGAGAATCCGATGCCTCTTCTCTCTTCCTTTTCAGCTGATCCAGTAATTGCAAGAATCTGGACAGCAATATTCTAGCTTCAGATATCTAAAAGGATATGCAAAGGGAAGGGACTGTTGATATGATGCTGAAATGGTAAATGTTAACATTCAATATATATGAGCAACATTGTAAATTTGAACATTGTAATTTCAGGGCAAATTTCCAATCACAAAATTAGAAAAATATAGATTCCATCCTATAATAACATTTATTCTACTTTCAGTTATGTACCCTGAAAGTAATTATGAAAAGAAATGATGAAAGCAGGTAACATGACCATCAATCATTTTTTGATACATTCTTGTCTTATATATACAATTATTCAAGATAGAAAAATAGAAATAGACGGAGAAATCAGATAAATTTTAAAGAGGTGAAAGTTAATATACATTTATCTTTGAATATCATTTTATGAAAAACTGTCTTGGTTTACTTTTTAGTTCATGAATATGTATATAGAGCGTTATTTTATTGGGAATCTCCCATACCTTTAATATTGGTTTCGTTGCTTCTTTGGACTCGTCTCCTCCTTTTTTGAGGGATCTTGACCACTGATTGACCCACTTCTGATCTTCACTCTCCTCTTTCTCCGGCTGGTCAACCACTGTCGTCATACTCTGCTCAAGGTCAGCAATATGGAATCCATCGCCTCCTGGTGCCATTTTAGTTTTCCCTGGAAAAGAATTATGGTGACTCCCGTCTGCTTGCTTATTCCTAAATGACTGATAGGGTTGGAGCCTGGTCTGTCCTGAGTTGGAGTCTCCATGGATGTGTCTTCTGCTGGCTTGTTGCGGGTGCGGTGAAAATTTGTTCTGGGTACTATTATTCATACCCTGGGGCTGATAGTTGTTCTCCATTCCTCTGTGGTTCCACTGTCCATGCCCTTGACCCGCTGGGGACGAGTTCGTTGACCATTCATTTTGAGGCTGAAGAGCAGTTTGAGGAAGCGAGGGGTTGAACATCGTGTTGTTGACCGGATGATCTCTACCATCACTCCTAGAATGTTGCTGCTGCTGTTGAGGTGGAACGGGAAATGGAGGAGGGGGTAGTGTCATGTGGGGTGTTTGACCGCTTGCCCCAAACCGATTACCGTATGGCAGCGGAGGAGGCATAGATGGAAACCGAGGAGGCTGGGGAGGGGGATGGAAACCACGCCCAACTCCAGCATTTGGAGGAGCCATAGATGCAGAAGGTGCTGGTGGGAAGTGGGTGTAAGAAGGGGCATTTGAAGGTTGGCTCTGGTACTGATTCGATGGTGCTCCTTGATTTATAAATGGTGGAAAGGGGGGTCTGCTCTGCCCAGATGGAAAAAATGGTTGCCCTTGATTCTTAGCAGGAGGGGGAGCCCCCCATGGTGATGAGCTCATGATCCTTGACTTCCTGAAAATACAATATAGATACAGAATTGATAATGTGCAGCAAGGGTCACCATATGTGTACTAAATATTTGGGAAGGTTGACAAAAGTAAGTTTTATTACAGAACACCTCATAGACCACCACACAGTATACAAATGATGCACAGGTTTGAGTGCGTCGGTAGGGATTGTGTGCACAAGGTACCTTTGAATGGTTTTAGACCAAATTCAAAGGTACCGTATGCACACAGACCCACGAATTAAACCTGTGCATCATCTGTTTTATAAGATGGGACCCCCAAAATTGTCAAAAATACAAAATTCTGTTATTTTACAGATTTACTGGATGCATGGAAAAATCATGCGTCCGGTTATTACCGGACGCATGATTTTTTTACCGGATGCATGATTTTTTTACCGGAAGCATGATTTTTAACTTATCATGAAATTTAAATTTAAAAAAAAAAATTGTCAGTGCACATTGAACTGTAAACTTAATCAATCAGATTGCAGGGATTCTTCTACCCATCTTATAATTATTTCTGTCTAGACACTGACAAGTGACAATGCCATGACATTGGCATTGAATCATTGCTTGGCTGGCCTAATTGATTCATTCCCTTAAACTTTTTGAAGTAAAACTAAGGAAAACTAAGGAAAACTAAAACTGGGCTCATGTCTGAAACTAGTAAAATTATATATAGTAAAGACTAAAATATAGAAAAAGCTAACTAAGTTGGTCTGTAGAGTAGACTATTACTAGAAGTTAGACTATTATTAAAGAGTAAGACAATAAAAAGATAACATTTAAGTTAACTTTAGTTTAGTAGACATGTTGAACTGGTACTCTTGGTAGATCTATATATATCTAAACTCTAAAGTCAAATTAATTAAGAGGTCTATTTCTTCTTCCACTAGTAGGGGCGCTGGTTTGAGAATAATGATCGTCCGCATAAACGAGGATATCCTCGTAAACTCCTCCAGTTAAAACTCTTCTTTGGAGTATTTAGGAGGAAATGAATTCAAGATCCACGATCCAAGAATGATGACAAATCGGGTCCTAAAATATAAGAATCGTCTGCATTTTCGCAGTCGTTTTTTTTTCTTCAGCGCTCTGCGGGTGAAGGGTTCCCGATTCGCGTCCTGTCAGTATGAAAAACAGATTTTGCGTAATAAAATATCCCCAGTTCACCATCTAGACTAGTTTAATTTAGGGGTTGTCCGTCTTTCTGAGAATTTATCGTTCATATTAATGTGAAAGTCTCTCTGCGCAAGGTGAATGTGAAATGCATCAAGGAGCATCATCGCAGAATCCTTTTTCGGATCACCAAATTTGTCCGCATTTACGGAGACGATCCTCGATTATGCGGACAATTCTTATTCTCGGACCAGCGCCTCTATCTACTCACAGTGTCATGTCCAGTAAATGTGTAAGAAAGCTTTTAGTTTTGCTGACAAAAAGGATAACTAGAAAGAATAGCTAACGATAAAGCCTAAACTTAAAATTTAAAAGCCCCGCGCCCGCCGACCCCAACCTATCGAGAACCCGACTATTTAACGGGTCCGTAGCCGCCTAGGCTTAGGCAGCTGTGGCCTTCGCACTGCACTGGCGCTGGCACCTTCTCGCATGATCGTGACTAACAGAAATTACTTTCAAGTTTGTCAATATAATTGATAATCTGTCACAAGTTTAAATGGTGCAATTTCAGTCACTTTGTACGGAGCTTTAGACCTAGCATTAATCTATCTTTGCGTAAGTCTTAGTTAAAAAGATGATGGTGTTCCCTTACCTCTCGATCTCTTTCAAGGAGCACCGAAAATTAGGAGACTAAAATCGCGCGAGCGATATCGGTATACCTAATCTATCAAATACATGATCACTTCAAATTTTGTAAAATTGATAAGGCATAAATTTGTGCTTTTTTGAGTTTAAAATCTTGTCAAGAAATATATATTACAATAAAATAATTTAAAAATTCAAATTTGTAGTGTTTTTTTCTTCAAATTGATTCTCTTAATATTATTATGCAACAATATTATTGTTATTTTAAATTGGCCACGCGAAGACTCCTATTTCTGTCTTTTTTTGTGTCTGATAACTATTATCTGTATTATAGGAGTTAGAGAGCGCGCGCTAGCCGACTAATTTTGTGCTACTAATCTGAGGATTCTCCCCTGACTTTTGCTTCTATTCTGATGTGAATTATGGGAGATGATAGCCGACCGAGGAGGATATTGGCGGATCTAAGCAGTGCTCTTCGACGAGATCCTAAAATGTATGAATTGGTCTCTGATTGATCTCTCTCTCTCTTGTTTTGAACGCTTTTTTATTGTGTGGATGGATGGTGACTAATAATATGGTGACACTGCACTGACAGTGCACTAAGCTTAGTACTAGTAGGGGGGGGGGGGGGATCCTAAAGGAAATTGCACTTGTTTTACTTTTACAAGAAGGTGTTAAACATACAGACTACTATTTGTAACTCATTACAAAGTCATTATTTGTTACTTTACTTTTAGCACAAGCGAATTGAAACTTTAAATTTAAATGTTAACCAGCATTAATATTTAGACAAAACTAAAGTCAAATTCTATTCATTGTAACATTGTTGAAAGTTGTTGAAAAAATTGCATTATTTGTGGATGATATGTTTCTAACCCTTATGTACTAACCCTCTAAGTTAGCCTCTAACATCCAAAAAATTCTGAACAAATTCTCAAACCACAAAGATATTTATGGTTTTCTTTGAAGGCATCCCTCTGCGACACCCTAGACCTAGATAGTCTATATTAATTATTATTGAACAGTAACACTCACTAACAGTGAATTATACCGACCGATTTTCCATAAAAATAAGACATAAGACAGGCTTTTAAAAATCTTTCAACACTTAAAATGTCTGGAATGGTATGTACATGTATACTGTATGTGTAATTATGACCAAGACTATTGATGTCTCTTATTCTGTGGTGACCAAATGGTAAGGGGGGAATTCCCCATACATTTGTTTTCAAATCTATAAACTGAAAACATTTGTTGTTCTGATTATTCTTGAACTTTCTTTTATTAGACTGTTTCTCTGATTTTTGCCCTTGCCCCACCTAATTTTATTTTGTTGGTACTTTCAATCCTTCTATACTTTTTTCAGACTCAAAGCCCATAAAGATTTTATTGTATATCTTGCTATCCTTATGGGTCCAAGACTTTACCTGGATTCATTGTGACCAGGTGTTATTAGACTCTTAAGATGTGTTAATTTTCATTAATTGCTATAGTTGCAAAATGTAACATTTCTTGATGATGTCCTGATTTTTTATATTTTTTGTTCTTCTTTTTCTAGTGATGAGTTTGACTTCATCTACTGTCCTGAGCCTGTAGTGAATAGAAGTCCTGTGGTGCTAGAGAATCATAAACTTGGTCTGCAAACATGGAGCATTAAACTCCTGTTCAACTTTGTCTACAAAAACCTGTTAAAGAATACAGCAGCAGTGAAAGGTATTTATCCAGGGACACACACACACACAAATAAATATGATAACAGAGAGAGGTGAATTAATTGTTTTTTATAATTAAAGTTCATACTAAAAAACAAATGTATAAAATAGGTAGTGATAATAGTCAAATTTGACTGATTCCATATGTACACTGTAATGATGCTGAATTAAACCAACAAAAAAACGTAGTCTATAGTTTTATAAGATATTCAGAATACCGTAGGCCTTTGTGATGCAGAGCATATTGACAGAAATAAATGTAACACCCATAAAGTGTGACTATATAGTATGGCCATCATTCCCTCAGCATTGATTCATTTAACTACAGTTGCCCCTCTCTCTCTCTCATCTCTCTCCGATTCCTTTCCCCTCTCTCTACTGTGTGGGGATATACACCTGTTATGCACATAACCCTATAGGCTTCTCTATCCTCCACTCTCTCTTCTCTGACCACCTCTCTCCTTGGAATGTTATCTTTAGTCCGCTTATCTGGACATTGCAAACATGTGGTCATTCTCTTTTGCTTCTGAACATTGTGAGGGGAAGACGTATACTGGTGCAGGCTCCCTTTTATAGCCCTTCACTGCGGAGAAACGAATCTTCGGCTTTCTTGAAGAGATCACGCAACTCCATCCCATATCAACCCTGTCCATTGGATAACAGCCTCCATATTTAAATTGACTTATATGAACGCTATGCAGCAATGATCATATAGGGAACGCTATCCTGAATTAATTATTGTTCTCCAACAATACGCGTTTGATAGCAATGTACCATATTCGTTGATGAGCGGACAATCTTCTTCTTCTTTATAAACGACCGGTCTTATTAATATAAATCGTAGTGGGCCCTTAAGTATATTATGTTTGTTTATTTGATTATCTGTAAAAGTATATCTCATGCCTTAGCTTTATCCACCCTTCGGATAAGCAGATTAAAGGTGAAACAGTAAATCAATTACTATTGTCTTTATATTCCTTTGTTGACTGTATGCATGATATTGAAGCACGAACCTGGTGTTACAAATGGCGACCTTGCCAGGACTTATGCTTTGAATAATACAGTTACTCAATGTTTATAAGCTAAATTATTTTTTTCGTTCAATTTTACATGCAATTTTTTATTTCACTTGTTTTCGGGAGCCAGTACCAGTGAAGGTTATTTTGTAGTATATAATGGCCGAATATAAAGCAAACTTGTTAGAGCCAGCTAGGGCCCTATGCAAGAAAGAGGATATTGCCTTAGATATGGCAGTCCTCCTCATTGGGGATGAGGTGGATGATACTACTGTTGATGTTGATGAGTTATTATGTGCTATTTCTGAAGTAGTGAACTGTGTGCAGAGTGCAGCGGTGCTAGAACGACAGCCTCACTGCAAGTCACCCTCTATCGCCCTACTTCTGGAGCTGGACCAGAAGGTTTCACTGGTCACCCTACGCGACCAAGACATACATGTGCCCATAAGAGGAACCCTCACGCCCTTTCATCTAGTGTTGCTAGCTCATCAAACAAAACAGACAAGGCGAAGAGTAACACTAGTAGAAGCTAGAGAAAAGAGGAGTGCAACTCGATCGCGAGTCCCAGAGTTCTCCCACCAGCCAGGAACAATGCCTCGGGAAGGGCAGGATCATCGCCTGATGAAAGACTTTTTCAACATGAGCCTCCACTCAAATTACAGAAAGCTGAGGCCTTTCTCAGGATCTCTCTCGCCATCGCGTGACGAAGATGGTTTCGACCTGTGGGTTGATCAGGCAGAAGGGCAGCTGCAGGAGTGGACAGCAGCCGGCCTTGAAGAGGTAGAAAAACGGCGGCGAATTAGCGAAGCCCTCAGACCCCCTGCATCAACCATTGTGAGGGATCTGAAGCTAAGCAAGCTGCAGGCATCCGCAGAGGACTATATATCAGCCCTTGAAGCTGCATTCGGCACCACCGAGAGCGGGGAGGAGATACTCCTTAAGTTTCACGACATGGCGCAGCATGATCAGGAGAAACCCTCAGAGTTCATCATGCGGTTGAACTCTACCCTGAGACGGGCAGTACGAAAGGGAGGAGCGCCTCCGGACAGGGCAGACTACCTCCGGCTGCAGAAGTTCATCCGGAGTCTCTATGATGAGATGCTCCTAGTGAGTTTAAGGCTTAGGGATCTCTTACATGACCCACCCTCCTTCATCACCCTTCTAAGCCAGGTGAGGCGATATGAAGTGGAGGTCGCAGAGAAGAGACAGAGGAGACCCGTCAAAGGGAGAAGTCTCCAAGCAGTAGTGGAAAGCCCTACAGAACCATCAAATGCCATGGAGGTGCGGCTTGCAAGGCTGGAGCAACAGATGAGGGACAGGGGGGCGACATCTCAGGACCCGGTAGTTGTGAATGCTTTCCAAACCCCAGACACAAACAAACATCCTAACTTCTGCTACAAGTGTGGGGAAGACGGGCATTTTCGCAGGAAGTGTCCAAACCCCCCTAACCTGGCTGCAGTCAACCAGAAGCTGATCGGTTGTCTCAGTCAGGGAAACGCCTTTGGGTACCAGAGACGGAGCCGTCTGGGGCCCGAGTCCACTCAAGCTCCAAACAAGACATACCCGCCACGTCAATGAGCAGCCAACATGAGCCTGCAAGGGAGGATACAGGAAATGACATTCCGAGTGGTCTGGTTGGGGAAAGTGCTTCCTACCCCTGTTTTGTGGACAACCACCCTTTACAATGCTTGCTAGACAGTGGATCGCAAGTCACCCTCATACCAGAAAGCCTGTGTAAGAAGTTGGAGAAGTACATTCACCCTCTCAAGGACCTGGTCTTGTGGCACGGTGGTGGAGGCCAAATACCGTATATTGGGTATACTCAAATAGATATCAGTTTTGAGTTAGAATTCACCGGCACCGACAAGCCATTCTCTACACTAGCTCTAGTCATCCCAGATAATCGGAACACCAAAGACCATCCTGTTGTTGTGGGAACCAACTCTGGAGTGTTCCGCCAATGCTACCATACATACAAGAGGAAACCAACTGACTCGATAAATCCCATCTGTTCAGCCATATACAATAAAATCGCCAAAAATGATGTTGATGTGGCAAGCTTGCCTTTGACATGGGGTCCCATATCTCCAGAGGATAAGCAGCAGCTCCTGAACATATTACAAGACAAGTCTGCAGTGTTCTGTCATGATCCCCTAAACATGGGTAAGACAGACAAGATCTACCATGAGATACGAATGACCGATGAGACGCCATTTAGGGAGAGATCCAGAAGAGTGTCCCCTGCCGACCTTGAAGACCTGAGGGAGCATCTTCAAGAACTCTTAGAAGCTGGCATCATAAAAGAGTCTCGTAGTCGTTACGCATCCCCAATTGTCCTTGTCAGGAAAAAGACGGGGAAGTTGCGCCTCTGCATAGACTACCGGAAACTGAATGCGAGAACCGTACCCGACCAATACGTTGTACCACTCATCCAAGAAGCAATAGATGCCTTGAGTGGTAATAAGTGGTTTTCCGTGCTTGATTTGAAGTCAGGGTACTACCAGATTCCTATGGCTGACCAAGATAAGGAGAAAACTGCCTTCATCTGCCCGGTAGGCTTCTATCAATTTGAACGGATGCCACAAGGAGTCAAGGGAGCACCAGCCACATTCCAGAGACTCATGGAGCAGTGCATGACTGGAATACACCTCAAGGAAGCCCTGGTATACATGGATGATATCATCGTATTCGGAAAGACACTAGAGGAGATGACTACACGCCTCATGAAAGTCCTAGACCGTCTCATTTCATATGGACTCAAAGTATCTCCAGAGAAGTGTCAGCTTTGCTGTAACTCAGTCAAGTACTTGGGACATGTCGTCTCTGATGAGGGTGTCAAGACAGACACAAGCAAAACAGCGGCACTCAAAGATTGGCCAACTCCAACTACTGTGAAGGAACTGCGATCTTTCCTCGGCTTTACAGGCTATTACCGGAGATTTGTCAAGGGCTATTCCAAGATTGCTCGACCACTGCATTCCTTGACTGCAGGAGTTGCAAAGAAGGGCCAGCCGACGAAAGGGAAATTCAGACCATCAGAGCCATTAGGAGATAAGTGGACAACAGAGTGCACCAGTGCCTTCAATCAGTTGAAAGATTCCTTATCAAGCGCCCCAGTGCTGGCATTTGCAGACTTGCAGAAGCCATTCGTCCTGCAGTTGGATGCAAGTGGAGACGGACTTGGGGCAGTCCTTTGCCAGGACTGTGATGGTCAACTGCGTCCTGTAGCCTATGCTAGTCGAGGTCTCTCCAAATCTGAGCGGAACTACCCGGCCCACAAGTTAGAATTCCTCGCACTGAAGTGGGCGGTAACTGAACAATTCAACGATTACTTGTACATGGCCAAGGGAACCAAGGTGTTTACAGACAACAATCCGCTGACCTACGTCCTTACGTCAGCCAAACTTGACGCCACTGGACACCGCTGGGTATCACAACTAGCAAATTTTGATATCAGCATCCACTACCGCCCAGGCCGAGCAAACGCCAATGCTGATGCCTTATCTCGACTACCTGAACCCAGACAACCTAAAGAATATCCAGACCTGAGATATCTGACAGCACGACTCAAAGAGGATCTAGGTGAGCCAGACCAAATCATTGATCTCGAAGCTACCAACTCAGTCTTGATGTCAGTGTCTGCAGCCACGAAATCAAGAGTTTCCCATTCAAGTCCTGAAGCCTTGGTATCTTGCCTGTCCATGAGCGCAGAAGCAGTGCCAGATGAATATGAATTCCCAAAGGTTAGCAGTATGGCAAACCAGGTTAACTGGACCGGTGCACAAGACGCTGACCCAGCAATCAAAGCAGCAAAATATTGGGTTCAGAGTGGTAGAAAGCCGAATAGACGCACCCCCAAATCATCCGATGAGAGAATTCTTGTTCGAGAGTTCCCAAAGCTCAAACTCATTCGGGGCGTGCTGCACAGAGTGTCGAAAGCCCGGGACGGGAGGACTATATTTCAACTCGTCTTACCAACGTCTCATCGACAAGATGCACTACGGAGCCTGCATGACCAACATGGACACCTTGGAAGTGACAAAACATCCTCCCTCGTTCGTGCCAGATTTTTTTGGCCTAAGATGGCACAAGATATTGAACGATGGGTTGGGAACTGCAGGAGATGTCAAGCCCGCAAGACCCTCCCCACACGGAGCGCCCCACTTCACAGCATACAAACCACCCAACCTATGGAGCTGGTGTGTATGGATTTTCTTGGACTGGAGATAGACGCCAGGGGTTTCAAATCTATTCTAGTGGTCACCGACCATTTTACGAGGTACGCCCAGGCATTCCCAACCAAGGATCAGACAGCGCGAACAGTCGCTCGAGTGCTATGGGAAAAGTATTTCGTCCACTATGGCCTGCCGCAAAGACTCCATTCTGATCAAGGACGAGAGTTCGAGGGAAAAGTGATTAAAGAGCTGACCAAGCTTCTCAACATCAAGAAATCCCGCACTACTCCGTATCACCCCCAAGGAGACCCCCAGCCAGAACGCTTTAACCGGACATTACTGAATATGCTTGGCACACTCAAGCATGAAGAAAAGGTAAACTGGAGCCAACATGTGGCATCATTGGTCCATGCATATAACTCCACCAAGACGGACAGCACTGGTTACAGCCCATACTACCTGATGTTTGGAAGGGAGGCTCGGTTGGCGATAGATGTGGAGTTTGATACTCGCCCAGATGGCTGTCACGCCATAGATCATGTCAAATATGTATCAAAGTTGAGGGCAGGACTTAAGCAGGCTTTCCAAGCCGCCAAGACAGCGTCACAGAAGGCAGCAACCACAAATAAGCAGCGGTATGACTTGAAAGTGCGGGGCAGAGAACTCCACACTGGTGACCGGGTGCTCGTGAAGAATTTCGGATTGAAAGGCCCCCACAAACTTGCGGATCGGTGGAAGGCTGAACCATATATGGTGGTAGGCCAAAACGACATCTCTCTTCCAGTGTATAACGTCAAATCAGAATCTGGTGGTAGAGTCTCGACGCTGCACCGTAATCTACTCCTCCCCATAGGACGACCTGATCCACAGGTGGAAGAACAACATATTGATCCTCTACCACCCCGATCAGTCCCTAAGCGCTTGAGAAAGAAAGGCCGGCCCATTCGGAAAGGTTCACAAACCTCTAGCTATGTGACCAGTGATTCCGATAGTGATGGTTTTTCTGTTCTCCATTATCTGCCAGAACCCTCTCGTCAGGACCAGACACCTTTGGATCCACAACCTGTAGCTGAAGTAGACACTATCCACGATGTATTGACTGGCAGTACAGAGCAGTTAGCGAATAACCTCAGGCCTGAAGCACAGGAATTCACGCCTAGTAATCAGGTACAGAACGATGAGATTGAGAACACTACTGTTCCCCATATAGAGGATTTTAGACAGCTGCACCTTGATGGTCCACAGGAGATCGATGAAGCATCTGTTGAGAGGGATATTGATGTGGATAACATGCCAGCTGTAGAGGTAGAAGAGACAGCTCCTGAGATTATCAGCTCTCCGGACTCCCAGCCTTCTCAAGAAGAGGTAGAAGCGTCTCCCTCCACTGAAGCTTCTGAATATATTGAATCCTTTTCTTCAGATCGAGTACCTGAAGAGGCAAATTCTTCTACTTTTGGAGAAGCTCCAAACACACCCGACTCTCCAGTTTCTAACGAAACAGCTGAACAGACGAACTCTGTTGTCCCAGACCCAGCCTCACGTGACCACCACGCAGAGGGTAATCCGAGCCATGAAGACATCAGTGAGAACCTTGACTCTCCTTCACCAACGCACTCTGTACATAGTGACTTGAGAAAGTCAACTAGGCCTTCCATAGCACCAACGAGGCTGAATTACTATAACCCGGGTGAACCGTTTAATCTATCCGTTGATGCTAAGCCGAAACGTAAAGGGATTTTCAGTTATGTTAGGCAGAGGTTATTAGGACATTGATAACTGTATATAAAGGAGGATTAAGAAAAAAACTACAACAATAGTTTGTTGAACTAAATTCTTGTTTTTCTTTGGTCTATATCTCACCGGGACGGTGAAAGGTTGGAGGGGGAGAGTGTAACACCCATAAAGTGTGACTATATAGTATGGCCATCATTCCCTCAGCATTGATTCATTTAACTACAGTTGCCCCTCTCTCTCTCTCATCTCTCTCCGATTCCTTTCCCCTCTCTCTACTGTGTGGGGATATACACCTGTTATGCACATAACCCTATAGGCTTCTCTATCCTCCACTCTCTCTTCTCTGACCACCTCTCTCCTTGGAATGTTATCTTTAGTCCGCTTATCTGGACATTGCAAACATGTGGTCATTCTCTTTTGCTTCTGAACATTGTGAGGGGAAGACGTATACTGGTGCAGGCTCCCTTTTATAGCCCTTCACTGCGGAGAAACGAATCTTCGGCTTTCTTGAAGAGATCACGCAACTCCATCCCATATCAACCCTGTCCATTGGATAACAGCCTCCATATTTAAATTGACTTATATGAACGCTATGCAGCAATGATCATATAGGGAACGCTATCCTGAATTAATTATTGTTCTCCAACAATACGCGTTTGATAGCAATGTACCATATTCGTTGATGAGCGGACAATCTTCTTCTTCTTTATAAACGACCGGTCTTATTAATATAAATCGTAGTGGGCCCTTAAGTATATTATGTTTGTTTATTTGATTATCTGTAAAAGTATATCTCATGCCTTAGCTTTATCCACCCTTCGGATAAGCAGATTAAAGGTGAAACAGTAAATCAATTACTATTGTCTTTATATTCCTTTGTTGACTGTATGCATGATATTGAAGCACGAACCTGGTGTTACATAAACCTTGACTTTGATGAACTACAATTACTACATGGAGTTACATTTATCCTATTTTTAGAAACGGCTTTCCTTGTCCAGTCTTATATTAGGATTGCTTTGGCCTACAATGTATTTACTCTTTGTACGTAATGAAGTAACTTTTGAATACATTAATTTCTATTTGTGTTTCTCTCTTTCTCTCTCTTTCTTTGGCGCTTGATGGCAGATTTGAAATCTTTACATGAATTCAGCTGCACAGTACTTTTACTCAATCCAGACTGTTACACAGTATGGAACTTGAGGTAAGTTTCAAGATTCTTTCTAATGTCTCTTGTTAACCTATTGACAATTTAATTCTCTAATTCTGATAGGCTTAATACAAGGGCCACACAGCTCCTGTATGCAATGGGTTAAAAATACAAAACTAACTTTTGTCTTTGTCTGATAAAGGTAGGCCAGCTAGAAGTGTTTTCCAGGGCAAGTTAGTTGGTTCTATGTAGATTGTTTCAAAATTTGGGACCACCCAGTTCCATAACAATTAATTGCTAGAGTCTATGTGTAGAGCCATTGCATCTAAACAACCTCTTTGTTATTTAAGCCTTAATGAGTATGAATACGTCTATGTTTTAAAAGGATATTAAATTTCGATTATTTTTTCATAAATATATAGGAGTTAATTGTAATTTTGATATCATACTTTTTTTAGAGAATATGATTATTGGTGAATTCAATATTTCTGTTGTCCGGAATTTGAATACTGATCTACGTGTACTCTTACCTTTGTATATTTATTTTTCAACAGGAAGGAACTGGTAACCAAACGTTATATCAAAGCAGACGATGACCTCAAATTGGCAACACTAATCCAAACCAAACATCCAAAGAGCCCAGAAACTTTCATTCAGAGGTACCGTATTGATATATTCTTAGCCACCTCTATTAAACACACCTGGCAGTTAAGTTTTAAGCCAGAGTAATAGAGCTTTCTAAGATAGACAGTTATTGTGAAGAAATACATCTAGAAAATGTAAATTTTGAATATTCTTTATGAATGAGAATTCATGTTTACTTGTTTAGATATTAAATAGTAATTTAAAGCAACAATGATGTTTAGAAATCAAATTCTGCAGGTCAGACCAAATCAATGTTATGTTTTCTCTTATTTATAGGAGATGGCTGTTACAACAGCTGTTCCCGTCATCAACATCAACATCATCTTCCAAACGTACGCAACCAAGCCACCATCACCACTCCACCGCACAACAAGCAAACGGCAACTCCTTCCACAATCAGCATCACTCCAACGGCACTCCAGCGCACCCCGCAGGGAGCGCATCCCACCCTGCTGATGCCTTTGAGCTGACGGAGAGACATCGGCAGGTGGTGGATCGTGAGATGGATGCCTGCAGAGCAGCAGCTGATAGGTATCCAAGTAATTACAATGCTTGGAGCCACAGGATATGGGTGCTAAAGGAAATAACCAGACTGGATACAGGGGTAAGTCACTTGTGGTATTCTTTTTTGTAAGTATGGCAAATGATTGCAGATTATGGGGGAGTATACTACCAGTATGATGATGATACAGTGAAACCTCTCTATAAAGACCACCAAGGGAGGCAAGAAAAGGGGTCTTTATAGGCAGGTGGTCTTTGTAGACGGGTTCCTTTAGTACATGTTCCAATGAGAAACTATTTTCAAAGGAAACAAAACATGTGGTCTTTGTAGAGAGGTGGTCTTTATATACAGGTGGTCACTGAAGCAGGTTTGACTGTAGTAGCTACTAACCATCTCAAAATGTGTTAAGTATGTAAGAATTTTGCTGCATTTCCTAGTATTAATATCGGTAGCATGTTTTGTGTATCAATGACCCCCAAAATGGTTATATCCTCACTAGTAGTGAAATTCTTTCTCTCCCATGAAGATTGAATACAAATTGTAGTCCACAAGGAAGGTCCAAAGACCAGGACTGAGACCGGAATGAAAGCTGTCAATTACAGATCAATACATCATAAGCTTGTGACAGACTGATGTTGCTATGCTGACATCTACATGTTTTACTATTTTGAGTCACAATAGTTCAAGTAACATCAGAAGTATTAGTAGACTTTGTATGTTAGTGATTGACTTGATTTTATTATCACAAAACATACACAGATGACATTATAAGCTACCCTCTGTTGTACCAGCAGCTTGTCAATAAAACATTCAGGAAATACATTTTAATTCTGATAATTGATATTATAATCTTCTTCAGGTATTACTAAAGGAACTTGAAAGCACCAAATCCTGGGTAAAACAGCACATATCTGATCACAGTGGGTTCAACTACAGATATTTTCTTATCAAGTCCCTGTCATGTCATCACCCTCATGAAGATGTACTTAGGATGATCCATGAAGAGTTGGTCTTCACTTCAAACCTCATAGAGAACTTCCCCGGTCATGAAGCTATCTGGTATCACAGGTCAGTGGTTCACTTTGTTTAAGCAGTGAGCATATCAAGTATTTGATATCAAAATATTCAGAAAAATGTGGGCTTTCCAGGAAACACGAAGACTTAACTCCACCCAAAACCCCATTGAAGTCAATGGCTAGTGAAACGTAGACTTAACTCCTTAAGGCCCAAGTGCTCAGTGACACTTAAACCACTTTTTCTCAAAATGGCCAAAATGGAGTTGCGTCTTTGTGTCACTGACCCCTCGACGTAAAACCTAAAATATGTCAACTGGCAAGGAGATACAAAAAAAATAAAAGAGATAAAAAAAAAGTATTTTTATCTCTTCAACTTGCACTGTCATTATGGAAAGCAATATTACATGTAGATGTGTTGCTGCCTAGTGGATAAGTCCTCAGACTGTGAACCACAAGGTACAGGGTTGGAATCCTGCTGCTGCAATTTTATCCTTTGACAAAACATTAATCTACATTTGCCACACTCAACCTAGGTGTAGTAGGTGGATCTAATGCACTGAACGCTAGGGTGGCTGGAGCTAAAAGCTGTGTCAACAATATTGAAAGTCCTTTGAAAGCAAACATTTATAAAGAAGTTATATCATACTGCGATGTGCACTGTACAAGAACAGCATATTAATTTATTATTGTTGTTGTTGTTTTGTTATTACTATGAGTATAACTTGACATATTAATTTTCCATTTTACAGGAGATCTATCTTGACGTTGGGAAGAGAATGTCTGCAGAGAGGTTGTTGCCGGGTGTCTTATACAACACCACACACCCTGGACTATGTAAAGAGGATCGAGAGCCCTAACGGTGTTGAGATGTGTGAGGACATATCGGATACAGAACCCTTGGTGCAAGGGGAGAAGGAATGGCTCCTCCTGAAGGACTTCTCAAGTGCTAGCTCGTTTCCTGGTCCCAAGACGTCAACATCCTCCTCCTCCGCCAAGATGGACCCTGTGGATCATGCGGAGTATGCCGCGTATGAGCGCTCCATCAGCTGTGCGGAAGAGAACATTGGGGATGCGCTGGCTCTGTTGCTACACAAGGAAGACCTATTCATGGAGTTGCTGTACAAGAAGTGCTTCAAAGTGGACAGACCACAGTTACAGAGGTGTATAGACAGTCACAAAAAATGGCTATGTCATGTGCAATTCTAAATATATATTGTTTTTCACCATTTCTTTTGATGATTTATGTCTTTGTTATTTTCTTATATTTATGCGTACATGTCAATATTAGATTAATCTGATGATGAATATTTATAACCAAAGGTGTAATTGTAGGTTAGGAAGTAAATGGTAGAAATAAAAGCCTGAAATAAGTAGCCTATATTGCCTTTAGATTATTAAGTATAGATAAACGTATATATTCTTTACTATCTTTACTTCTGTTGTGCCCAATTTGTTATTGGAGATTATACTTCTTTCGTTTGTAGCCAGGTTACTCTCTCTTCTCTCTCTATCCCATCTCTCTCTCTCTCTCTCTCTCTCTCTCGATCTATTTCAAATTATTAGTTTTTATGTATGTATATGTATACTTTATCTATCCCCTCCCCTTGTTTTCTTTTTTTTCTTCTCTCTCTCATTTACTACTACTCAACAGGAAGAGTATAGTCCCATAGGTGGTTGCTCTATGCATTATTTAGATGAAAAGAAAACAAATATTCTCTTACCTCCCTTTCTTCATCTGTCTTCCTCTGACTTGGGTTTTATACTTTTATTTTGAATCATACGCAAGTTATCATTGACACAATAACGTAACGTTGTCTGCATTTAGTAAGTTTTGCTCAGGGCTGCATAATTATATTCCAAATCATGTTTTGCAAAGAGTAGTCTTGCCTTATTTTGCCATGTATGACTAAGTTGGCATTAGTGTGAACAGCATTGCCTTACTTTTAAAACTTGTCAATATTTTTGTTACTCATATTTAATATTACATTGAAAGTAGTTTCAAAATCTCATTACTTCAATTAGAAATTTTCTGAATTCTATGAATTATCAGGGATGCCAGTTTTCAGGCAATAGCCTGAATTCAGGCCCTGGTGAGTTATTTTCAGACCATAGTATAGGCTTTTTTTAATACAAAATAGCTTATTCTAAGTGATTTTCAGGGCCTCTGATCAATTCTAGCTGGCATCCCTGAATTATGCTTTGAAACAAATCCATGCTACCACTAAAATATGGCATTATAAGAATTTTCTTTTGTTGGTGTGTGAGAGCTTTCAGATACAAATTCACCATTGTCACTTAAATGTATCATGATTCTGACATGCTCCACATACTTATACAGGTCATGGCCACAGTTGAACAACAGTAATTGTTTGGACTATTTGTCCTTGACAAAAACTTGAACTGAAATGATGGAGATAACTGACAAGTTGATGATTTCAAAGTGTTCTAATTACCTAGAAAATAATTTGTGTGCATGTAGAATGCATAAAATCAAGCTGAATTTGTTTTAATCTGGCATTCTATGGGATAGGGAGTATTTAAGATGAAATAAAGAAAATCATAATACCCAAGGGAACCCAAGTTGCACTTAAGTTTGATGTGGGCCCTATTCTATGCAAACACATGCAGGTGCATCAAGTAGTATCTTCTCACCAGTCGCTGACATGAAACTAGTCAACAATCTGGCTGATTTAATTTTTAATAATCTCCACCACTGCACGATCTCCCCCTACTTCCCGCAAGCCGAAAATGATGTGATACCAGAATTTTTATGTGGTTCTTAGGCTGGGCGTACGAGTTTGTTGATAACGCTATCTACATTTGGGAATATAATAGAGATATGAAATAGGAACAAGCCAGATTCTAGACTAACATTGAACCCATAACAAGTTTTAGTTTTCAAATTCTTTAGGTCATTCATCTACAAGAGATGATGAGAGGATAACTTCAAGGTTCAAGTATTATAGATACTCTAAATTTAGAAAAGTAGTCATGACATATTTTGTGATGGAAAATGTTGACAACAAAAAATAACACTTAAAGATAAAGTTGAGTTCTGGTCATGTGATTGCATTGTGAAAGAAATGTTGTGGAATCTGCCAGAAAAGGTTGATCATCTAGTATATATGTATTCGTGTGTATTGCAAGGTTCTGGAATCATCAAAATGATAAGAAATTTGGCCAAATCTTGGCAAAGTTACAAGCACTGTACACAGAATGATGTATATGGGACTACACGAGCACATGGCGATAAAAACCTACCCCCGATTTTTACGATGTTTCATGTCATATTTAGAATATGAAGGCATTTGAAGAGCCATGCCTTTCAAAAAACATGTTTAATCTGATGTTCTTCCACGCTTGCATAATAACAATGATAATGCTCACAAATTATTTTTTACCTCTTCCCAGAACTCAACTTTCTCTTTAAATTTTGATTTCTCAGATATATGAGTACTCCAGAGGAAAATTCAATTTGTTTTCTTTTCTTTTCGGTCTGCCCACGCAGGTATATGTACAGTAGAAAAAAAAGAAGTGATTTCCAATACTCTATATTACTTTGAATATGTGTTTTACATGCAGTGTCAGGTGAAATATTGAAATTCGTAGTTCGATGTTGGATCATGCAGCATACCATATACCATGTATTCAAGAAGAATAACAGAACACGGAAGGGAATCCTTTTTGGCATCTGATCTGTGCTTTATTTGTTAGAAGTTGGAAATGTGTTCTATTTTCTTTGAAATATTACAAGATTGGAATATTTAGAGCTGCACTGAAACATGGACAATTTTGAAACATTGTGTTTTTGCCACATGGTGAAGTGAACAGGTAATCTAAAGAATCGGCAAATGTACATACATGAACATGTATTTGCTATGGTAATTTTAAACAAACAATTACGAGGAACTGATCTTGCCTGTTACCAATTTCAGTACAATTATGAATTTATCAGCATAATGGTATTCAACTGTATACATGCAGTCTGCTATATCCTCTTGTCTATTTCTTCCACTGTGTGCTCCATAATCCATATAAATGAAGAAATGGATCATCTATGTGCTAATGAGCTTATTTCAAATGTACGTTTGTTCTTTTTACAATATGTGTTAATGTAAGTAAAATGTTACCTATCTTTATGCATACTAGTGAAGATATTTTAAAGTATGTTTTGAAGCTATAATAAACATAGAAATTGAAGCAGTACAAAATATACATTATTATAGATCAGGTCCTTCCTAAGTATAGGATACGATAATGATGCATTTTATAATTATATAGTGGAAGTGTATTAGAAGGATTACCAGCATATTATAAGAATTCATATTATTCTACATAAAATAAATTTATATCAGAGGAGAAGCATATTAAGTAAAAGAAAAATTACATATCCTAGAACTTAATATAATAAATTCCTATGCAGTGTATTATTAGTTACGAAGGCTTGTGCAATTATATCTTTATTTACATGTATTTGTGTTGTTGACAATTATATCATTATGTAAAATGTATCATTATTCTTTTTACTTTTGGAGAACATGGTCACTGTAATGTATACATGTGTGTGATTGCTACATGTACCTTTGGGAGAAAATGTCAATATGCAGTAGCACAAATCTTCTACAACTTTGCTGCCAGTACAGTACACCTCAGATTAGTATAACCTTATACTGCCTGTAAGACCATTATGAAATAAAGCTAACATTTTATAACAGTTTTTGTCACATTTGTGAATTCTACTCATATAAATTACATTATGTCCATGGTTCGTTTCCAATTATTTTGGATTCGTTTCTAATTGATGGTAATTCTCTTATACATGTTCAAACTTTCCTGAATTGAAATTAAATACCCAAGTATCAATGGCTGAGTAGAACTTAACTGTGACGTTATCAACTTTCAGAACAGGGTTTTCCCCATTTATGGTATTAGATTATGAATAGATGGTGTAATGTCGAAGTATACCATCTTTCTGCTTTGGCATGCTTCACGTTCAGATTCAATTGTTAAAATGGAAAATCATGGAAATTGAAAATATTACAAGTTAGTATTTATAAAAGAGTGCGCTTGTAATCTTACTATTGTACTTCCTTTTGTATCTTTATGTTTTTGGTCGCTTAATATGGTGCAATTTTTTGTTTGTTTTTGTAGTGTATGTCACCCTGGCTGCATATTGATACATGTTGTGAATGTTTCAGTACTGTTAATTTTCCAGGAAACGTCTTCTCTATGATTATTGATATTATTGACAATCTACAAAATAAAGTATGAAATATTTGACAAGATTATATGATATCAGAGACATAACTGATGTAAGGGACTCATTTACTTTTCTCTTTTAATATAACATACCCCATTTAAAATTAATATCTATGCTTAATGTTTGCATCCCCTGCCCTCTGATAAAGAGAGATGTGGATGAATAAATAGCTAAGGGAGGAAAGATTGGGAAAGGAAAAGAGAAAGCGAACAGAGAGATGAAAACAGGGAGGTAAAAAAAGAAGGAAGGGAGAAAGAGAATGGGATGAGAAAGATAGACTCAAGAAAGAGACAGTTTAGATGTTATGGTATTATCTTTATCTTTTGTGCTCTCTCTCTCTCTCTCTATCTCTCTCTCTCTCTCTCTCTCTCTCTATTCTGACTTCATTTAAGTTCTCTCTTGTCTAAGAATTACCTCCCTTTCTCTCACTCCCTCCCTCTCTCTCTCTCTCACACACACACACACACACACACACACATACACTCGTATCTCTTTCTCTCTCCCTCTCTTTCTCCGTTTTATTCTTTCCCATTTTCTTCTTCCTGTTTTCCTTTAGTTTAGTATGTAATGTTTTTGTTTTGGGGGTATGATACTGTATACGTGTATATATTGGGTGCTCCGTTTTAACAAGGAGGTGCTGGTACCTCCTTGGTTTTATGAAAGGAGGGGGGGGGGAGGCTAGCACGTGAGGTTTCAGCCCCCCCCCCCCCCCGGTTAAAGCTAGTGTTATCAAAAACAAATTATTATAAATGTTATGAGCTACTAAAATCATTGCATTTGCGTGTCTATAAGAGCAACTTTGTCATAACATTTTGGAAATTGTTATTGGTGAGAAGTTTTATGAAACGAGAGCACATTTTTTTTTTCAGTGCCCAATTCGTCAGGAAATACTTAGCGGGGGGGGGATGTAAGAGGCACTAATTTTTTTAATTTTGTTTGCCAATTCGTGAGATTTCGTATACAAAATCGTTGTTCCTGGTGGTCCCTCTTCTTTTCTGACAAAACATGGGGGGGGGGGGGTGGACATTTGATATGATGTCCCACCTAGAAAAACTCGTGGGGGACGTGTCCCCCCTGTCCCCTAGGGATTGATGCCCTTGGAGAGAAACATGTTGAAGGAAAAAACAGGAAATCTGGACGTGACCTTCGACAAACGTAACCGCTACTCCACGTATTAATCGAACCCCTTTCCGGATCATTCTTTATACTCACATGTATAAGAATACTGCATAATAGTGGAAATCCACCGTTTTAGGATTCATATTAGGTCGCTCTTTATGGAGTTAAATCCACTTCAAGTTATCAATCTACGCCATTGAAGTGGTTTGAATTTGTATTTAGTAGGGAAACTTCATTCACATTGTCCAGGAATATTTTGTTATACTAAACATAAGAGGAATAAGAATATTAAAAATTCACGTGAAAACTTGGAACCTACAAAAATAATCACATCCCATCCCGTCACGTCACATCCCATTCCATGAGCACTAACATTTTTCTTTCTTTTTTGCGGGAAATTTGAAAATCGCGCCTGCTGATATTTCTCTCAGTGGGGGGGGGGGGGGGGGGGCATAGTGAGCATTTTCTTTTTACTCCCCCCCCCCCCCCCCACTTGAGAAAAAAGGTAAATTTGTGGTCACCATCTTTTTTAAAAACTTTTTCAGTGCCAGGGGTGGGGGCCCGTCTCTTCTGTTCTTTCTTTTTTTGGCCAGGAGGGGGAGGGGGTGGGCCCATCGCCCCCTCCCCCTGGATCCGCGCCTGCCTCTAGGTCCATTCTAAATACACCAACAAACGAATAAACAAAATAAACATCTAGAATAATAGAATGCTGATTGAAATTTTATTCGCTTCAGGTTTGTTGATCTTAGGAGATCTTTTTGATGATGAAATTTTTACATGCAACCGATTATCACAAAGTTAGGGTACCTGCTAAAACCAAATATTAAAATTTACAGCTATTATGATACTCCAGTTTCCGTCTTTTGGAATTTCTGGAATTCAAAAATTTGTTAATGTTGAAAACATGTTTTGAGTAAAATCTCGATTCAAAACTGTTTAACAACATTTTTTCATTAAACTATGTTGGAATATTAAGGGACAATTAGATACCCGAATATATAAAGTAGATGAATATGTTCTAGAATACAGGAATCAGGAAAATATAGAAGATTCAAGTTCAAGTAATTCAACCTGTAGATAAAGATGTGGTAAAAGAAAACCTACATACAAGAAATTTACATACAATTTTCATGAGAATATTGTAGACTTTGCTTTAAAATACCTTCTGAGTAATCTACTGAAATAAAAATACATGTTTTCGTTTCAGCACTAATTCAAGCATTTAAAATAAGATGGCAATGATATATGCAGTAAAAGTGAACAAATATTACACACGAACACACAAACACGCACGCACGCGCACATACTTAAAATGACCTTGACCGTATGTTTGTGTGTATGCATACTGTGTCTTGATGCTTGATATGAAGTTATGCCACTTACGGCTTTGAACTTTGATCGTAATTCAATGTAATGTGCTTTGTCGACAATTTGTACCGGTGGCGACAATTTGTGCCGTCAGGTTTTGCAAAAATCGGCACAAATTGTCGCCGTCGACAATTTGTGCCGCAACAGACGCCCATGCATATCATATTTCCTTCATTGCTGTAGGACCTTATACGATAATATCAAGCCTGGAGTAACTTCATCGTTCTCAGTCGCATAACCGATCTCCTCGTGTGATATCTTCTCGAGTACTCCATCTTTGGTCAGACTGGCAAAGGATGATTTCAGCTTTATGCCTGCCATCTCCTCATCAAAGACGTTTTTCCTCGTGGTGATGAGAATATGTCCTCCTGAGAAAAGAGTGATTCAACAGTGATTATCATATTGGGATAATAGATGAACTGATGCGTAGCAAAAATATAAGACAAAATAATTTTGCTTCGTTTGAGAAAGAGAGACTATGCAAATATGCTAATGTTTTGTATACCTATACTTTACATATTACGCCAATGGAAATAAACTAATACTCCTCTGATACTAGTCATTTACACATCATCAAAAGATTATGGATCGGTGTCAGACCATTGGTTAAGAGAGGAGGTTGAAACTGTTACGGGGGTTGGATTCATGTTTTAAATCTCTTTAACTCGTTTGATGAGTAAGGTAAAACGAAATAAACATTAACATAAAACAGCCTGCCACTTCAATTAGGCATTGTAATACAATGTTGGTATAATTTTAATGGCCTCATTGATCATGTTAATCAAATACAGTCTGGGGAAAGACTTTAAGGTGGTTTCAGGTAACTGCTGTAACTTGAGATCGTCATTCTTGAGTTGCTAATTGTACGTTCTTTTGGTATGGCAAAGTTGATATGATTACGTAAATTATGATTCCCTACAAGTGAAGTACGTATTATTCTGAAACTATAGCACTTAACATTACGTAAGATATACTTTGAGTGGTTTAATGTCGATTGTCGAATGATGTTGATTGAAATTTTTTTTTACCAGCTTTGAGAAGACGAATAATCTCTGGAAGACAGGCGTGAGTGAGATGACACGGTACAAAAACACCAGCGCTTATTATCACGTCAAAATAACCTGGAAATAATAAAGGGTATATAATACCGAGTTAAGATAGGGTGAGAAGAAGAAGGAAACAAAAAAGAAGAAGAAGAAGAAAAAGAAAAAAATGAAGAAGGATGAATGGTGTCTGAGAGTAAATGCTTGGGAGAGGAATAGCGAATTTTTTTTAGGGCGGCTGGACTTAAACTAGGGGTAATAATAATTCTTTTCGCAATATAAAAATGTAGCTATTATTATTATCATCATTATCGCAACGAATGAAATGTCAATTTTCACATTATTGTATTTTAATTTTGTTAAACAAGCCTCTTGATAAAAAAATATTCATATTGCGTGCTTTGAAGTAAGAAAAAAAAAAATATCTCAAACTATTTTAGAAGCTCAATTTAGGGTTAAATTGAGTAATACTACATCGAATGCTTACCATCGGCATATTGGAGAGGTGTGCTAGGATCAAATCTAGCCTTTACTAGCTTCGAGTAAATCTGTTTCTTTTCAAGAACCTTTAATGATCCAGCTGACATGTCTACTCCATGTATATCACGGTATCCGTTATCGTAGAGCTACAACGGTGGTAGAAGAGAGAGAGAGAGGGGGGGGGGGGAGGGCAGACAGACAGACAGTGAGTGTGTGTGTGTGTGTGTGAGAGAGAGAGAGAGAGAGAACCATAAAAATTTATTTTAAGAGTCCGTTTTCTGTCTGATATTTCATATACATTATTATTTTGCAAAGCATTCGTAACCATAACTAGCTAGAAAGAATAATTATTGTCTTAATTTTAATCATACCAGGGAGGTGATAGAGAAGGAGTGGAATCAAGCCGCTATTCTTTGACTCCATGCTCCAAGCCGCCGAAAAGTTATGCGCTATTCCGCAACTGACGAACAGGTGGTGAGATACAAGAGCGCATGACATAATCAGGATTTAGAATTCCTATATTAGAAAATGATATCTCAGCAAATGTTCGCTGTCCCTTTCAATGAGTTTTCTTTTACCAACTCTGGCACACAAATTATTGGAAGGGCGGTGTACTAAGTTTGTTTGTTGTTGTTGATGCACTACTCCCAATACGATCCCCATATAATACGATCCCCATTTCGCCGGTAATTTAATACATGTGAAACTGGTGCTAGGCCTCCGAAATTCCCCGCAATTGGAAAAACGGCTCGGAGCATGGAACTTCAAAGCCAAGTGGAATGTTACGCATCCAATTGTTACGCCTTGGAACTCACGCATGCGTTTGAATAAATTACAAGAGTTTCCACTCCTTCTCTTGTTGTTGTTGTTTTTATTTCCGAAATCAGATTAAAATATTATACATAGTAAAATATACAAAGTAAAGTATTTATACATGGACATAGACAAAAATCGGTCGAAAGCCCAATTCAGCAGTGTTTATAGAACACTACTGTTCTTCCTTGGGGTCCTTACACTACAATATTAACATAAAAGCGACATAAAGCAGAATAGAAACAAAACACAAATACAAGTTTTTGTAAATACCAAAGTATCACAATATTCAAAAATACTATCATACGCGTACTTTTTTGGTTTTAAAGCAATTTTGTTTTATTTCTCCAAATGTATAATACAAACCATAACATACAATTGAATAAAATAAACTTGTTCAATATTGATTACTTTGACATAAACATAATTAAACAAAACCTCACTTGCAGTATATATAACTGAGCAACAAAGTAAACGTATAGGTATCTAAATATAATATTGGTGGACAGTTGCTAAAATCGATTTTGATTTATCATTATTGATTTTCCAATTGTAAATGTTATTCACTTATATAAAAATTTAAAAAAAACTTAAACAAATCTGGAGGTAATTTTAACTGGAACAATGCCTGGTCCTCCCTGCCCCCTCCCTGGCCCTGCCCCCTCCCTTACACAAAAACCCCACCCACCCACACACATACTCAACCACTCACCCACTCACCCACCCACCCACCCCCCCCCTACACACACACTACTCACTCAGTGGATGTCTGCTAACATTCTCAACTCAAGAAAAATATACTAAATAAGTATACAGGCCGCAAAATAGAGTTACACTTTTAACAGGCTCACGGTGGAGAAGAAAACAAATCTTGATTAATCTTAAGCTGCTCCGACTTTAAGAAATGTGATCCCAGCTTTCCCATTCTAATTGCTATTTTCTTTTCCTCATCCCTACCCAATAAACAAAACACTAAAAAGTAACCTCTTTTGGGAGTGTATTTTAAGTGATTTTAAAGTATGGTGCCTTTTGAACTAAATTTAAACGTTATCGACACGTGCTTTCATTTAAACAAAAAAGGTACTCCTGTTCACGTTTTCATCTAACCTAAAAACCACCAATTTATCACGCGACTGGAGTAACGTGATTCCACTTACCTCTGTAAATCACGTGTTTATGACCAAATAACCACTTGACCAAGCAACGAGTTTTTTGTCCGTTAACCGATGGTGGTGATAAATAAGTAATTATTTGGTCTTGTAAGCACCTTAATCGATTGGTTTCACAGGTTATCCAAGGTTGATGGTAATAATCACGTTACTTACACCGGCTAATCGTCTTATTGTTCTGTCCGTGAATCACTGGTTATATTAAATTAGTAATTATGAGGTGTCTTACACACCTCTTTAAATGGTTTCAAAGTTACCATAACTTTCTTGGTTATGATCACGTAGCTAAAACTGATTACTAATCTAAGCTGTGAATCCGTGATATTTAGGTGTGAAAAATTTGTAATTTTTAGGTGTCTTAAAACACCTATTTAAATGGTAGTCAAAGTTGCCAGCAGTTCCGCGGTGATGATCTCGTCACTCAAACGGATTATTAATCTAAGTTGGGCATAAGTGACTTTTAGGTGTGAAAAATTAGTAATTATTAGGTGTCTTAAAACACCTTTTTAAATGGTTTCAAAGTTACCATAAATTTATTGGTGATGATCACGTAGCTAAAACTGATTACTAATCTAAGCTGTGAATTCGTGATATTTAGGTGTGAAAAATTAGAAATTATTAGGTGTCTTAAAACACCTATGTAAATGGTAGTCAAAGTTGCCAGCAGTTCCGCGGTGATGATCTCGTGACTCTAACGGATTATTAATCTAAGCTGGGTATTCCGTGATTTCCAGGTGTGAAAAATGAGTTATTCTTGGGTGTCTTGATGGTTTCACAGTTACCATTTAAGTTCCGTGGTGATAATCCCGTGTCTGTTGGCATATTTCTATTTTCACCAGTTGATAACTGATTGTTGGCATCTTTACATTGCACCAGTTGATAACCGGTCTGTGTGCATATTTCCAGTTGCACCAGGTGATGACTGCTGGCTGACTGTTGGCATGTTTCCAGTTGAACCAGCTGACACAAATTAATTTGCATATTGAATATGGGGTGCGTGCAGATCTATGTTTTTTAATCAGTTTATCTGAATTTAGAGCATATTTCTTAATTACTGATGATTTAGTTATATGCAATTCATTTCGAAAATACTACAAATATAAATTTCCAGTTATTAGGACATTTCGCTACTTCGTATAAATTACATTTAATTAAACATGAATAAGGAAAACATTAACTAGAACTAAAATAATTTCAATAAAATACAAGTATATGAAAAAAATTCGATTAATTAATTATGTAAGTCTACTTATTACCAATGCCTTTACATTGGAAATACAGACGTACCAGTATTGAAGTGTTGTTGCTGTTCAACTGGTTGGAAGTTTTACCAAATGGTTCTAATGGCTCAGCTAAACCAGTTGAATTATAACTGGTCTGGATCAACTGGATCATTTAGCCCATTTCAATTTCTGGGGTTACCAGTTGGCATTAACTGGTTCATCAACTGGACTAGTTGCAACTAGCTTTCTCCTCTGGGATGTTTGCAACCAACCCGCCCCCCCCCCCCCCCCCCCCCCCACCCCTCTAATCCCAAACTGCTTCCGGCGCGCCTGGACGTAATTATGGAAGATCCAAAACACGATGTTCAGAAACGGGATGAGAACGTCATTATTTTGGTTTATTTATAGTGTAACATTTGCGTAATTATCGGGTTGAACGCGGGTTACAGTAATATATTTCCTCTTCAACGTAATATTCACGTGAATTTCACGCAGATATTTTGACTAAAACAATCACTAACGCTTCACGTGTTTTTGTGACGCGATAATTTCGTTTATGAAGATGTAATTTCATAACCAAAAAAAACACGGGAGTATTAGGTTTCCAAACCATGGTCTCCAAGGTAGGGATACTCACGTTATTATAATGGTGATATTGCAGTGACAATTGCGTGATTTAGTGTACGTGTGTTTTAAGTGACCTAGTGCAACAAACGTATTAACACATTTACGTAAATGTCCGGTGTTTGAAGAACGTAACTCTCCTCAAGTCGATACCTTGATATTGACGTGATTTTCACGTGATTTTGTTTATTGGGTATACTTAAATTTTTTTTTTTTTCATCTTTTCTAAAGTTGGTACTCGCCCCCCCCCCCCGATCTTGACATAAATGTAACATACTTCACCATGAAAATGATAGTATTAAAATGATAGCGTACACCCACCCACACACACACACACACACCCACACAAGGTTATGCAAACTCATTTGAGTTTAAGGAAGTGTGTTAAGAAAAATTATCAGTTATTAGGGTATGGAAGGATCTTAATGTAGTTGCATTTCGGATGTGTTCTGGTAGTTGGTTATATTGTGTCGCCCCCTATAGAAGAATGTTCTTTTGCAATTATTTGAATTCGGTTTAGGGAGATCTAGATTTCGGGATGAGCGAAATGAAGAATCATACGTGCGATATTTGATATTATTTGACATATAAGACGGAGTGTAATTATTTAATATCTTAAAAATCATAGTACATACATGCTTTTTGTAACGGCAGTCTAGAAAGTCCCAATTTAGAGTATCATGAACATGTTGATTGGATTTGAATATAATTATGCATATTCAAGCATGTATAATGTGAATCCTAGTATTAATAAACTATAGTAAAATAACAATTTCTCTATCACCTCCCTGATCATACCTAGATAAAGGAATGTAACCCTGGGTATACATGCCACAGCAGTAATGTTGCATCATGTCATATGCAAATGTTAATTATCCCCTTAATAATTCCGCTATTATCAGATCTAGGCTATTTTTTAGTATAGTTCTATGTATTTAATGATTTACATAACATTCCTTCGTATCATTAATTACTATGGGTCAGGATACTTCCATATTACTTAAATAAATGTTAATATTTTGTAAAATGTATATACTAAAAATCGAATTAGTGTGAATTGCAAACATTTTGGTCGGAGTGAAGGCCAACTCGGCTTCAAATCATAAATAATCACAAGACTGCTCTGACGTCACTTCCATGATTATGATGCAGAACCGATTTGGCTTTGCCTCCTACAAGGAAACTTGCAATACACTCCGAAATTGTTATTTTACTATAGTTTATTAATACTACGATTCACATTATACATGCTTGAATATGCATGTTCAAATTCAAATAGGCTATATTCATTTTCTTCTCAAATGTTTTAATTATTCCCAAATCGGATGGCAGTCAGAACGAACAATGTGTTGAGGTGGCGTAGAAATATATCATATAGCTCCGTTTAGTCTAATTTGAGAACGCCCCCTATCGGCAGAGTCTAGCAACCTAACATGTACGTTAGCCTATTGACTTTTACCCCCCTAAATCGTTTAAAAAATAAAAAATAAATAAACGAAAAGCACATCCACCCCGACGTACGTTATCACTAGCTCTTTCATTGGAACCCTGATGTCCCATTGACTTTTGAAAGTTCACCCACCGTAATTTGATCAAAATAGGTCGCAAACTCGCCATTGCCTATATAACACAAGTCGAACTTTGGACTCAATATTCCACGCAATTGTAAGGTTATAATTCAAGCACACGAAGGATAAGAAGCATGAATTATCATAGATCACTTCTGATTTGTTCATTATGTCCATTTCATCCAACCCCCCACCGTAATTTTTCCATTTATAGGAAAGCATTTTGCCGGGGTAAGCAAAAACATGAATATTCATGAACACCATGGACTATTCGATTATTAGCAGAGGGGTGCAATTGTGCACCACATCAAACTCCCCTACTTTCAATCAAGTATTCAATTGTATTATGTAGTTTGGTAGGTTTATTTTACAAACTGTCTAATTATCAGATATCAATGATAGTTGAAAGATATGGAAAAGATTCTTGTATTTTAAATTTAGCAAAGCAATCTCACATACAAAATCACTATCAATTGTCGTCTGATCCGCCGATTGCCGTCTGCTATAAACGCGAACAAGCCTACGTTTGTGCTGGCGAAAATGAGACAACCGGAGCAATATGCAATTGAGGGCATTGGAATCAGGGAGGGCGGTGGGGGCGGTCGCCCCCCCCCAACGTAGTGAGAAAAAGGAGCAGACAAAGAAAAAAAAATTAGACAAGGATTAGGAGTCGAGAACGGTACAACAAATCGTCTTCTCTCTCTAATAATTTAATGAAACATCAAAGGGAAACTCCCCCTCCCTGCACCCACTCCCCTATATTTAAACGTCTTTGCCCCTAGCCCTAGGGAGCGCGCTTTGCGCTTTGCGCGCTCTGTAAGTGATTCGCACGCTTCGCGTGCTCATACCGCCCCCCTAAAATAAAATTCTAGCTACATGGTTGGGCGCGGGGATCTTATTCGGAAAATGAAAATGTGAGCTTACAAGCCGAAGAGAAAGAATGCGGGAGGGGTCCAAATGTGTTTGTGTCTCATCCTTTCCCCATTTTCCCTTTCCCTATCTCTATTTTCTCGCTTTTTCTTCCTTTTTAATTTTACTTCACAACTCGATTTGTAGGCATGGATCGAGGCACTTATTCCCCCTTGTAGCTACGCCATTGGTGTGGTGGGTTTGAAAACTAACCTGTTGACCGACAAGCCCAGTGCCGCAGCCTACGTCTAGTATTCTCACATCTCGATTCGTTACCAACCGGGTGAGGGCGTCAGCAGTCAAAACAGGCCCAGTGCCCTTCAATGCGGCATTCATCTAAATTTCATATATTGGTCATGTAGATAAGGGAATACCAAGACGAGAATTAAGTGGTTCATTAGTTTCCAGTGAAAGTTTAAAAGCTTAAGTATCATTTCATTCAAAAGGGACTTAGTATAAAAATGGTGCTAAGGTAGTGACTTCAATGCTAAATGTACAATTAAAGATAATCTGAAAGTTTGAGTGAAAACGGACCATTATTAATGATAAAAATTGTGGAAAACTGATCTGATCGATTCCTTAATTCTCCTTACTATATTATTACAATTTAATTACATTTTAGGTGCATTTAAATCGTCACAGAGCAATGGATTGGCTTGGCTCTATATACCATTCCAGACATTCAAGTGTTAAAAGATTTTTAAAAGCTTGTCTTATGACTTATTTTCGTAGAAAAACGGTTGGGAAAATTCAAAAATGGTTAGGAGAATTTACCGTTAATCACTGTGAGAGGGTGTTGCACAGTGACGCCTTCAAAGAAAACCATAAATATCTTTGTGGTTTGAGAATTTTCTCAGGACTTTGTGCCTGTTAGAAGGTAAGTACAGTCGAAGGACTGTACAAAAATTACACAATTTTTTTCATCAAGAAAATAAGTATGTTTATGTCAAACGAATATACAGTAGGTAGTTAGCTTCAGTACAAATTATCCCTCCCCTCCCCCCTCCCTATTCACACATCCTGTGCATATTGAGATGTCCGCTTGTGCATTTCAGAATAATACTGTCAAAGTCATGGAGGCGCTTCATGAATACCTTTTGTTTGCCCTCTTGAGAATATTATTTACACATTCTACCCCGACCACAACCCGTTTTACGATTTTCTTGGACAGTTCCAGAACGTAGTGAGAACTAGTTTGGTATATTATAGGGGCTTAACCATTGACCCTAGTGGCTACGTCACGTACCTTATCATATTGTTCAGCAAAATCATCGTACATAGCTTCGAGTGCGTCAGTATTGCTTTCTTCTCGGAATGCCCGTGCCCATTTCGCCAAGTCTGTTGGGATTTCTTTCTCTACCTTGGTATCCTTCTCGTTGTCATTTACATTCATATTGCGGATTGTTTGATGCTTATCTGTGGTAAATGAACAATGAAATAAACAAAAAATGTAACTAAGCTATAAAAAGTTAAAAACCCAGCGCTTTTTGCCATTCATCATTCCCATTCAACGCTTCAAGCTGTGCAGATCAAGACAATCAAATGTACTGCTATCGACGATCGACCACGTCACGTTGTAACACGTCCCTGGCCTAGTAGTATAGTAGGAAAATGATGCATACTATAGTCTGGAAAATCATTTGGTGGGAAAGGTCAAACAAATTGCCATGTCAATCCAGTGGCGTACGCAGGATTTTTTTCAAGGGGGGGGGGGGGGGTTTAAAATCAAAAGGGGGGGGGGGGTTCCAAAAAAACATACATAAAACATACACATTAAAAAAAAACCTGCGTACTCGCCTGTGTCAATCAATATCAGTTCGTTACCAGCCAATTAAGATAGATGATCTAAAATATACTCTGAAATATAATCCATTCGATACTATAGCTATAACAGAAACTCACTTTGATAAGACCAGACTCCGAACTAGTAATAAAGGAGTACAACATTATTCGTAAAGACAGAACGATACACCGTCGGAGGAAGTGAAGCCCTTTATGCTTCATTTCATTTCATTTCATTTCATTTATTTATTTAAGCACGGTCACTCTCTCAGCCTATCGGTTGATTTTCAGAAAGTCCGTGACTGAATAAAAAATATACAAATTATATCACAAAACAAATTCCAGTAACAAAGACAACAAAACATAAAAATATGCAAAATAATCGAAACAAAACAACAACAAAAAATAAACAAAGAAAACATGAATTATTATAATGTACAAAATAAAAATTAACAATAATGAATGAAAAGTAAATAATTAACAGAGAAGTGTATTGTAAACCGAGAGTCTGATTGACTCTCCTCCCAAGGGTCAGCCCCCACCCCACCCCCGCCCCTACCTAGGTGGTGACATGATCTGTTTTCTAAAAACATTTTTATTCTCTATGGATTTCAGTTCCTGTAAAATTGTGTTCCAGCATTTCGCTCCTTTATAACTCCTTATTTTATAATTCGTTTGGCCTTTAGGTAATGCAAAGTTATGAAAAGAGTGTCGGGTATTATACACAGGGTTGTGCTTTTCAAAGAAATGTAAAATAGGTTTTGGTGCATTATTATAAAATATTTGGTGCATAACTATTAATGTCCTTTTTTTCAATCTTTCTAAAATGTTATCTAACTTCAAAAGTATGAACAACTGATCTGTTGGGAATCTTGGGTCTTTCCTTAAAACAGTTTTTAGCGCTTTATTTTGTAAAGTTTGAAGTTTTCTTCAAGTTCGTAACCCCTGTATTTGCATAGACTATATCACAGTAATCAAAATGACATTGTATCATGGATTTATAAAACAATTCCGCTTGGCGTTGTGTAATAATCGGACGAATTCTCCTTAACATATACAATTTAAACAAAACTTTTCTTTTTATTTCGTTGATATGTAGGTTCCAACTTAGATTCTCGTCTAGAATTACGCCAAGATACTTACACGATGAAACTCTCAGAATGGGTATACTCTCTACTAGTAAATGTATATTAGGATCAAGTCTGTTTAACTTACTCCTGGTTCCTACGACAAGAAACTCACATTTCTTAACATTTAATTTAAGTTTGTTGCATTTTAGATATTCACATACGGATTCTAGGTCTTTGTTTAAAGTCGTTGTCAATTCTTGAACATTGTTACTACTGAAATATAAACACGTATCGTCAGCATACATTAATACCTTAGAATGCTTCACTGCAGTTGGTAGATCGTTCACATATATTGAAAATAGCATGGGTCCTATAATAGTACCTTGCAGTATTCCGCATGTAAGTTCCTTAATATTCGAGCTTATACCATTCATTGTAATAAATTGCTTTCTCCCTATTAGATAACCTTCAAACCATTTGGTGACTTTTTCAGACATACCGATGAAACGTAATTTTAGCAGAAGGATGTGATGATCAATGCAGTCAAATGCTTTTTGTAAATCGAGCATAACAATCCCTGTTGTGCATCCTTTGTCTATATTATCAAATAGATCTTCTGTGATATTTAATAGTGTAGTAGTCGTTGAGTGCTTTGGCCGAAAACCTGACTGATTATCACATAGTAAGTTATTGTCATTTAAAAATTCATATATCTGCTTGAAAACAATCTTTTCTATCACTTTGGCTAGTACTGGAATAACCGATATTGGTCTGTAATTGCTTTTTTTCTTGTTTATCTCCCTTTTTATATATGGGAGTTACACGTGATATTTTCCATTGAAGCGGAACAATTCCTTGAGTCAAAGACATATTTATAATATGACACATTGGTTTGGCAATATATGGAGAAATCATCTTTATAAACAATGCTGGGATCTCATCTGGCCCTGTAGCCTTTTTGACAGAAATTTCTTTTAATTCCTTTAAAACAGTGCTTTCGGCAACATCGGCAAAATTGAATTCGCCAGCGATAACATCAGAACAATAATTTTTAAACGTCATATCTTGAGAAGGACAAGTTTGTTGGTCTTGTATATTTGTACCTACTGAAACAAAATAGTCATTGAATTCATTCATAATTTGTTTATGGTCATAGATAATTTCTTCATTGATAAGTAACTGTGGAATATTATTGCAGACTTTCTTCTTAGTAGGTAAGAATTCCTGCATAGATGAAAACAGAGTATTGCGATCAGAGCTGTTTTCAATACAATTTCCAATATACTCATATACTTTGCTTTCCTAATAACAGCAATGACTTTATTTCTTAATGATTTGTAAATGCGCCAGTCAACGTCATCTTTTGACTTTTTGGCAATCTGTTTAGCAGCATTTTTCTCTTCAATCAAATCTAGGATGTTTTGATTAATCCATTTTGATGTTTTATTCTTGATTCTCATTCGTTTTATGGGTGCTATATCATCTAATATAGAATTCAATATACTCTCGAATGCTCCATACGCCTTTTGGGGGCAAACATATTCTTGGATACAATCAAAATTAATACGTTGAATGAAATTTTGCACAATGTCGGGCTTCAGTTTTCTTTTATTCCTCATCTTTCTATATTTATGCATTACATTACAATTAGGAAGTTTCCCTTTTACACAATATACCATATAGTGGTCACTCAGAGTCACATGCAATACTCCACTTGACTTGACTGAATTTGCTGAGAATTGTTCGTCACAATCAAATCAATTAATGAACTTGAGTTATTGGTTACGCGAGTTGCTTCCATTATAAGTTGCTCACATTTATTATTGTGAAATATTTCAAAGAGTTGCTTAGCTTGCCACTCGGAGTTTTTCTTCTTCATGTCACAGTTCATATCGCCAAGGATGATAAAATCTGTTCCAGTTCCTTCGATCATCTCAAGGTTGTCTTCGAATTTAGTGAACAAGTCATAATTTGAAGAGGGTGGTCTGTACCAGGTTACTACATGATACGATTTTTGCTTATCTTCATGTATTTCCATCACAATGATTTCCAGGTCTTTTGGCATAAATTCCGGTTTAACTATATAATTAAGCCCTTCACGTACATATGCGGCGACTCCTCCGCCTGAACGGTTTCGATCTCGACGTTAACAGGTGTATCCACTTATTGCAATTTCTTCGTCACATATGGATTCGTCTAAATGGGTTTCATATATGTATGAAGAGACAACACGGCTGGACTTTGATCTCGAAGCAATATTGTAAAGTTAAAGTAGCTCGTAACGAAACTCTTCTGATTTGTGTATTATAATAGACCACCAAACGTTTCAGTCGAGTATTTCGATAAAATCTCTTGTATGATGAAAAGGGCGATTAGCGACAATGTAGAAATGATTCTACTGGGAGACTCTAATTGTGATTTATGTCAGGATAGTTTAAATTCAGATGCAAATGATTTCTCATCTTTGATGACTGGTTTCTTATGCACACAATTAATTACTGTTCCTACCCGAGTTACTATGTCATCGAAATCGATAATTGATCATATTTATTCTGCCAACCCAGACAAACACATTGTCGCTGGTGTATATAAAATTTTCTTCAGCGAACATTTCTTTACTTTTACATTTTATGGTGAGAGTTGCCACAAACCCTTGAAAAACATAATAAGCTGCATGGCGTGATTTCCCAAAATTTGATTATTAAGGATTTGTAGTTTCATGCACTGACACAGAGGCCTTTCAACGACATATTTCAAATTACAGATGTCAATGAAGCGTGGGAGACATAGGCGCCGGAAGAGGGGGGGGGGGGGCACTTTGCCCCCCCCCCCCAAAAAAAAAAAAATGAAGAAAGAAGCAGTATTAAGGAGAAAGGACATAACAATAATACAAACCTGAATTAAATCACATATAAAATTCCATTCAAAGAAAAAAAAAGTTAACAGGAATTAAATATTTCCTAAACATTCCGCATGCCAACTATATTTATCAATAGAGGTTTTTATCATAGCGATACGCGCATATCGTGGAAATATTGTGAGAGAATGGAAAAGCGTGTGTGTTTTTTGTTATAGGGGTAAGAAGACATGAGCCTCTGAACGCTGGCGTACTGATGAGGGGGGGGGGGGTATTTCTTATTCGACACCAGTGATTTTTGTAAGTCATATTTTTTATGCGTTTGTTGGAAAATTAGAAATTCCCAAATTTACAGTCGGGCGATAAATATGCTTATTTAGAACCCTTCATGTCAGGCCGGTAACGCGACAATTGCTCCGCGACATTTGCTCCGCGACATTTGCTCCGCCGACAATTGCTCCGCCGACATTTGCTCCGCCGACATATGCTCCGCCGACATTTGCTACGCCGACATTTGCTCCGCCGACAATTACTCCGCCGACAATAGCTCCGCCGACATTTGCTCCGCCGACAATTGCTCCGCCGACAATTGCTCCGCAAAACGCGACAATTGCTCCGGTGACAAATGCTCCTCGAACGACGCTTTACAGCCCACCTGATAAATAAATAAAGGCAATTCTAACGAAATTATAAGGTGGTCTGTACGATATACAGCCCACCTGATAAATAAATAAAGGTAATTCTACCGAAATTATAAGGTGGTCTGTACGATATACAGCCCACCTGATAATAAATAAATAAATAAACAAAGGCAATTCTAACGAAATTATAAGATGGTCTGTGCGATATACAGCCCACCTGATAATTACAAAAATAACATTAGTAACACCACCAACCATAATAATCATTGTTGTCATTATTATTGTGATACTGCTTCTTATACTACTCCTACTACATGTACTAGGAAGTTCAGCGTAAACGAAGCTAAAACGACGGAGATATTGCTCGCGAAAGACGGGAATGTAGAATCCAGTTTCGAAAAAAGTCATGTCCCATAGAGAATACACGCAAAAAGTGAAAAATTGATATTCCTCCTTTAATCGCAAAATTACGTCATGATTCCTTTGTCGAAATGAAAAATCATGTCAATTGCATTTGTAGTGAATTATCTCAGCTAGAACATATCGAAAGTTGGAAGAAAATCAATCAATATTTACAGAGATACAATCAATTTTCCAAAAATATGCTGATGTCATAATATGCAAATTGGAATTTTGAGTTCGGAGGCCATTATGATGACGTCATGAGTTAATTGAGGATCAAATGAGACAAGAACTCATATTTCCAATTCATACTCTACAAAATATGAAACAAAATTTGGGGTCACCTTACATCCTAAAGAGCTACAATGGATTTTGTATAGGCATGTTTTTGCCACTATATGCTATGTATTACAAGAGCTCGCACGCACGGATGTGTATCTTAAACGGACGCTTACTCCGTTATTAATGGTCAGAAATATGTTAACAAGGTATCAAAATGCTTGGGAAAATGTACCAAATATGATGAAAAAGAAAAATTGGCGATTCTTTGTTGCAAAATGCCAGAACGCGCGAAAACACGCGCGCATGCGCGTGTGCGAGATTTTTTATAAAATGCTTAAAATGGCCTAAAACGTATGTAAAATTATTTTGAGACTATTTTGAGTATTTTAATATTTTGCGCGCGGACGTACGCGCACGCGCGCGTTTTTTGACCTGAAATTGACCGGACGAATATTGACCTTAATCATGATAAATATGAATCAAAAATGGCTTTTGGTTAATTATGAAGATATGATCATGAGTTGATTTTCAGAAAAATTTACAAAATGGCGCCTAGATGACGTCATCAGTGAAGGTCATAGTTGAAAACGTTATTGTGTTTTGTACATATGCCTATACATTGTGTGCCAAATTTGAGCCATTTTCAAGTAATCGTGCTTACAAAAAAAGTGGTTTGAAATAAGTAAAATAACTAATAAAGCCAATTCTAACGAAATCATAAGGTTTTCTGTACGCTTTACAGCCCACCTGATAATAAAGGCAATTTTAACAAAATTATAAGGTGGTCTGTATTAGATACAGCCCACCTGATAAATAAATAAAGGCAATTTTAACAAAATTATAAGGTGGTCTGTATTAGATACAGCCCACCTGATAAATAAATAAAGGCAATTCTAACGAAATTATAAGGTGGTCTGTACGATATACAGCCCACCTGATAAATAAATAAAGGTAATTCTACCGAAATTATAAGGTGGTCTGTACGATATACAGCCCACCTGATAATAAATAAATAAATAAACAAAGGCAATTCTAACGAAATTATAAGGTGGTCTGTGCGATATACAGCCCACCTGATAATTACAAAAATAACATTAGTAACACCACCAACCATAATAATCATTGTTGTCATTATTATTGTGATACTGCTTCTAATACTACTCCTACTACATGTATTAGGAAGTTCAGCGTAAACGAAGCTAAAACGACGGAGATATTGCTCGCGAAAGACGGGAATGTAGAATCCAGTTTCGAAAAAAGTCATGTCCCATAGAGAATACACGCAAAAAGTGAAAAATTGATATTCCTCCTTTAATCGCAAAAATACGTCATGATTCCTTTGTCGAAATGAAAAATCATGTCAATTGCATTTGTAGTGAATTATCTCAGCTAGAACATATCGAAAGTTGGAAGAAAATCAATCAATATTTACAGAGATATAATCAATTTTCCAAAAATATGCTGATGAATATCCAAATTGGAATTTTGAGTTCGGAGGCCATTATGATATTACGTCATGAGTTAATTGAGGGTCAAATGAGACAAGAACTCATATTTCCAATTCATACTCTACAAAATATGAAACAAAATTTGGGGTCACCTTACATCCTAAAGAGCTACAATGGATTTTGTATAGGCATGTTTTTGCCCAGGCATGTTTTTGCCCATATATGCTATGTATTACAAGAGCTCGCACGCACGGACGTGTATCTTAAACGGACGCTTACTCCGTTATTAATGGTCAGAAATATGTTAACAAGGTATCAAAATGCTTGGGAAAATGTGCCAAATATGATAAAAAAAGAAAAATTGGCGATTCTTTGTTGCAAAATGCCAGAACGCGCGAAAACACGCGCGCATGCGCGTGTGCGAGATTTTTTATAAAATGCTTAAAATGGCCTAAAACGTATGTACTACTGCTATCGACGATCGACCACGTCACGTTATAACACGTCCCTGGCCTAGTAGTAGTATGGTAGGAAAATGATGCATACTATGTCTGGAAAATCATTTGGTGGGAAAGGTCGAACAAATTGCCATTTCAATCAATATCAGTTCGTTACCAGCCAATTAAGATAGATGATCTAAAATATACTCTGAAATATAATCCATTCGATACTATAGCTATAACAGAAACTCACTTTGATAAGACCAGGGCAGCGTTTCTCGAAACCGTACAAGTTCACCGACATCCCATTGAAACGCGTGCTAAACTTAATACACGCGTTTCGACGGGATGTCGGTGAACTTGTAGTTATGACGGTTTCGAGAAACGCTGGCCAGAAGAGGAAAAGAAGCCCTTTATGTATGAAGAGACGAATTCCAGACAACTCGCCACAAAGACAACCCGCCCCAAGACAACCCGCCACAATACCCTGGACATCTCGCCACAATACCCTGGTCAGGCGAGCCTTGTCCAGGGTGGGGTGCCTTTTCGGACAACTCACCACACTTTTTTCCCCTCATGATTTCTAGATCTAAAATCCCTCATCTTAAATGAAATTGTCATTTTTCATGATTTTCGTGCTTTTATAAACACAGTCATTACAAAGAATAAAGAATAAAGCTGATTTCCCTTGCAACAATAATATATTTTTGACAAACCGAAGGCGTACGATCGCCAGATCATTGGGATAACTTGGTATTTAGATCTAGAGGTCTATAGCAGCTGCATTTTTCTGTCTCAGAAATTGTTTAATGGTAGGATACTGGAAGCACTGGTGTACTGATGGGGGGGGGGGGGGGGTATTTGACCCGCGAAATAAAATTGAAATGTGATTTATTTCTAGATTTTCTGGGTTAGTTTCGTCAGAGGCGGCATTCTTCATTGGGGGGGGGGACACTGTGCCCCCACTTTTTCAGGTTCCCCTAAAGTGCCCCTTTTATCCTTTGTACATGTCCTTTTTCCCTTCTGATAATTTTTAATGGTAGGAATTCATGGAAGGGTACTGGAAGCACTGGCGTCCTGATGGGGGAGGGGGCAGTTGACCCGCGAAATAAAATTGAAATGTGGTTTATTTCTAGATTTTCTAGGTTAGTTTCGCACAGTTCAAAATAGATTCTTGTTGCGGGTGTTGTTGCAAGCGCAAGGAAAATCATCTTTATTCTTTAGAACAGCTCTCAAAATACTCACAATTTCCATGTTTCCTGTCATGACTGTGTTTATAAAAGAATAATGAATACATAAAATGACAATTTTATCTAAGATCATGAAGATGAGGGATTTTAGATCTAGAAATCATGAGGGGAAAAAAGTGTGGCGAGTTGTCCGAAAAGGCACCCCACCCTGGACAACTCGCATGTGGCGAGTTGTCCAGGGTATTGTGGCGAGATGTCCAGGGTATTGTGGCGGGTTGTCTTGGGGCGGGTTGTGTTTGTGGCAAGTTGTCTGGACCCCTGAAGAGACAACACGGCTGGACTTTGATCTCGAAGCAATATTGTAAAGTTACATTAGCTCGTAACGAAACTCTTCTGATTTGTGTATTACCAGGGAGGTGAGCTTTTACTCATGTCCTAGTATTATAATAGACCACCAAACGTTTCAGTCGAGTATTTCGATAAAATCTCTTGTATGATGAAAAGGGCGATTAGCGACAATGTAGAAATGATTCTACTGGGAGACTCTAAATGTGATTTATGTCAGGATAGTCTAAATTCAAATGCAAATGATTTTTCATCTTTGATGACTGGTTTCTTATGCACACAATTAATTACTGTTCCTACCCGAGTTACTATGTCATCGAAATCGATAATTGATCATATATATTCTGCCAACGTAGACAAACACATTGTCGCTGGTGTATATCAAAATTTCTTCAGCGAACATTTCTTTACTTTTACATTTTATGGTGACAGTTGCCACAAACCCTTGAAAAACATAACCTGCATATATGGCGTGATTTCCCAAAATTTGATTATTAAGGATTTGTAGTTTCATGCACTGACACAAAGGCCTTTCAACGATTTCAAATTACAGATGTCAATGAAGCGTGGGAGACATAGGCGCCGGAAGTGGGGGTGGGGGGGGGGCAGTTTTGCCCCCCCCCCCCCCAAAAAAAAAAAAAAGAAGAAGAAGAAAGAAGCAGTATTAAGGAGAAAGGACATAACAATAACAATAATAAAAACCTGAATTAAATCACATATAAAATTCCATTCAAAGAAAAGGAAAGTTAACAGGAATTAAATATTTCCTAAACATTGATCCGCATATGCCACCTATATTTATCAATAGAGGTTTTTATCATAGCGATATATATCGTGGAAATATTGTGAGAGAATGGAAAAGCGTGTGTGTTTTTTGTAATAGGGGTGAGAAGACATGAGCCTCTGAACGCTGGCGTACTGATGAGGGGGGGGGGGGGGCATATTTTTGTATGTGTTTGTTGGAAAATTAGAAATTCCCAAATTTACAGTCGGGCGATAAATATGCTTATTTAGACGCCTTCATGTCAGGGCCTCCCTCATTTTTTGAAAAAGTATGTTACAGAGAAAAAGAAAGAAAGAGAGAGAGAAACAATAAGTGACCTGCTATAATGTCACAAAATAATAAGGTATCAATATGCTCATTTGATCGTAGTTAAATATCTAAAAACCTCTGAGCATCCGGGGGCTCTGCCCCCTGGGCACATCAATGACCTTAATGGCCTTTGCTCATTACGCCAGCACTGCCCCTGGAAGGTGAGCCCCGGGAATGTTTGCCCCCCAAACTGCTTCCGGCGCGCCTGGTGGGAGAAATGGTTGAACCTAACAATGGAAGTTGTAAATAAATTTGCACCACTTAAATTAAACGTATGCGTAGGAATCCTTGTCTATGGGTTTCTGGTGACATCATTCAATACATAATTATACTCGTGATCACTTTCATGAGAAAGCTCTACAAACCAAAAGTGATTTAATGTGGAACAGATACAAACATTACAGAAATTTAGTCAATATGATGGTTAATCAACAAAAGAAGGATTATGTTGACTCTCTTCTTCAAGAGAATAAGGGTAATCCTGGTGCCCTATGGAAAACATTAAAGAGTTTAACAAATGCAAACGTTTCTGAAAAGATAACGTTACAAGTCTCGGGAAATGAAATAGCTAATTCAGGAGAAGTAGCAAACATTTTCAGAAATTTTGTCAGTAGAACTGTGAAAGGTTTGCCCGACAATTTCGGAAGCATCAAATGATGAAGTGATAACCACAAAATGCAGTACAGCCGAAGATAATCTGTCGGAACCGACAGAATTGTTTATTTTGCCAGTTATTGACAGCGAATTTATAAACAAAGAAATTAAGGGTTTTCCGGTAAATTAAGGCGCTACATGGAATGAAGGATTAAGTGTCACGTATACAATCTGTCACTGACAACTGGTGTAGTGCCTGCTGCATGGAAAATAGCAAGATACAACCCATCTTCAAATATGGAGATAAATTTCAAGTATGTAATTATAGACCGATATCCATTCTCCCCGTCTTATCCAAAATAATAGAAAAGGCAATCCATATGAATCTCCTTGAATGTCTGTCAGAAAAACGACTTGCTGTGTCGGTATTCTTGCCTGATCCTCGTGTACTATATCAATGCAGAAGTTTTAAGTCGGTGACATGTATAATGTCGGTCGGCCGACAAGTTTTTTTTTCCTTTAAATGAAATGTGACTTTTCATCCGCAGTGACGGCTTCAAGAGAGACTACAACTATAATACATGTATTTTCTCGAGGTTTCACTTTCCTACAATATCAACTAAAGAAATCAGAGGTTTAAAATTTTCGGGGAAACTAAGTTCAAACAAGGATTAAGAGTCAAGAACGGGATAACGAATCGTCTTTTTTCTCTAATATTTTTATGAGACGCCAAAGCTTCCTCGCTTTGCGCGGGAGGGGGGGGGGGACTTCATTCAGACAAGGATTAAGTCGAGAACGGTACAACGCATCGTCTTCTTTCTCCAATAGTTTAAGGAAACGTCAAATCTTCCGCGCTTCGCGCGACAGGGGGGGGGGGGGATCGAGCTGTATTCAGACAATTAGGGTTAAGAGTCGCGAACGGTACAACGAATCGTCTACTTCCTACTATAATAATTCAATGAAACGTCTACGCTTTCGCCCTTCGCGCGGGAGGCCCTTCACCTACCCCTAGGGAGCGCGCTTGCTCACTACCCCCCCCCCCCCTAAAATAAGATCCTAGCTTCGCGGGGGGGGGGGGGGGAGGGTTAGGGGTGCTTACAAGGTGCATCACATGCGAAGAGGACGGTATGTAAGGGGTCTATTACCTTCTCTTCACATTACCTCTTTCTCCCTCCCCCTTTACACCATCTTTAATCGCGGGAAGGGTTGCTTGGTTCCGTGTTTCCAGTAGCTCTATGCATGGTTAGAAATCTATACATTTCTGATCTCCTGTGATATGATATTTTTGATTTTTAATGAAGGAATAAAAAGACACCCATATGGTAGGCACAATGGGGGGTGCTTCTACGACTAACACCGTACATGTGTCATTGATTCCTTACTATGTTGTTGTCTTTATAAAATTATCTTTAACATTGTTTTTATTAGTTATTTCAAAAATGAATATTACGAAGAGCACTTTTTTTTTTTGGGGGGGGGGGGTATACGGTACGGTTTGACGGGAGGTTTTTTTCATAAACCGGGAGCCTTCTACATCGTTGGCGGGAGCTTTCAGATACAAATTCACCATTGTCACTTAAATGTATCATGATTCTGACATGCTCCACATACTTATACAGGTCATGGCCACAGTTGAACAACAGTAATTGTTTGGACTATTTGTCCTTGACAAAAACTTGAACTGAAATGATTTGTATCTTTATGTTTTTGGTCGCTTAATATGGTGCAATTTTTTGTTTGTTTTTGTAGTGTATGTCACCCTGGCTGCATATTGATACATGTTGTGAATGTTTCAGTACTGTTAATTTTCCAGGAAACGTCTTCTCTATGATTATTGATATTATTGACAATCTACAAAATAAAGTATGAAATATTTGACAAGATTATATGATATCAGAGACATAACTGATGTAAGGGACTCATTTACTTTTCTCTTTTAATATAACATACCCCATTTAAAATTAATATCTATGCTTAATGTTTGCATCCCCTGCCCTCCGATAAAGAGAGATGTGGATGAATAAATAGCTAAGGGAGGAAAGATTGGGAAAGGAAAAGAGAAAGCGAACAGAGAGATGAAAACAGGGAGGTAAAAAAAGAAGGAAGAGAGAAAGAGAATGGGATGAGAAAGATAGACTCAAGAAAGAGACAGTTTAGATGTTATGGTATTATCTTTATTTTTTGTCCTCTCTCTCTCTCTCTCTATCTCTCTCTCTCTCTCTCTCTATTCTGACTTCATTTAAGTTCTCTCTTGTCTAAGAATTACCTCCCTTTCTCTCACTCCCTCCCTCTCTCTCTCTCTCACACACATACACACACACACACACATACACTCGTATCTCTTTCTCTCTCCCTCTCTTTCTCCGTTTTATTCTTTCCCATTTTCTTCTTCCTGTTTTCCTTTAGTTTAGTATGTAATGTTTTTGTTTTTGGGGTATGATACTGTATACGTGTATATATTGGGTGCTCCGTTTTAACAAGGAGGTGCTGGTACCTCCTTGGTTTTATGAAAGGAGGGGGGGGGGAGGCTAGCACGTGAGGTTTCAGCCCCCGCCCCCCCCCCCCCCGGTTAAAGCTAGTGTTATCAAAAACAAATTATTATAAATGTTATGAGCTACTAAAATCATTGCATTTGCGTGTCTATAAGAACAAATTTGTCATAACATTTTGGAAATTGTTATTGGTGAGAAGTTTTATGAAACGAGAGCACATTTTTTTTTTCAGTGCCCAATTCGTCAGGAAATACTTAGCCAGTGAATAAGCGGGGGGGGGGGGATGTAAGGGGCACTAATTTTTTAAATTTTGTTTGCCAATTCGTGAGATTTCGTATACAAAATCGTTGTTCCTGGTGGTCCCTCTTCTTTTCTGACAAAACATGGGGGGGGGGGGGTGGACATTTGATATGATGTCTCACCTAGAAAAACTCGTGGGGGACGTGTCCCCCCTGTCCCCTAGGGATTGATGCCCTTGGAGAGAAACATGTTGAAGGAAAAAAACAGGAAATCTGGACGTGACCTTCGACAAACGTAACCGCTACTCCACGTATTAATCGAACCCCTTTCCGGATCATTCTCTATACTCACATGTATAAGAATACTGCATAATAGTGGAAATCCACTGTTTTAGGATTCATATTAGGTCGCTCTTTATGGAGTTAAATCCACTTCAAGTTATCAATCTACGCCATTGAAGTGGTTTGAATTTGTATTTAGTAGGGAAACTTCATTCACATTGTCCAGGAATATTTTGTTATACTAAACATAAGAGGAATAAGAATATTAAAAATTCACGTGAAAACTTGGAACCTACAAAAATAATCACATCCCATCCCGTCACGTCACATCCCATTCCATGAGCACTAACATTTTTCTTTCTTTTTTGCCGGAAATTTGAAAATCGCGCCTGCTGATATTTCGCTCTCAGGGGGGGGGGGGGGGGGGGGGGGGGCGGGCATAGTGAGCATTTCTTTTTACTCCCCCCCCCCCCCCCACTTGAGAAAAAAAGGTAAATTTGTGGTCATCATCTTTTAAAAAAACTTTTTTTGCAAGGGGTGGGGGCCCGTCTCTTCTGTTCTTTCTTTTTTTGGCCAGGAGGGGGAGGGGGCGGGCCCATCGCCCCCTCCCCCTGGATCCGCGCCTGCCTCTAGGTCCATTCTAAATACACCAACAAACGAATAAACAAAATATACATCTAGAATAATAGAATGCTGATTGAAATTTTATTCGCTTCAGGTTTGTTGATCTTAGGAGATCTTTTTGATGATGAAATTTTTACATGCAACCGATTATCACAAAGTTAGGGTACCTGCTAAAACCAAATATTAAAATTTACAGCTGTTATGATACTCCAATTTCCGTCTTTTGGAATTTCTGGAATTCAAAAATTTGTTAATGTTGAAAACATGTTTTGAGTAAAATCTCGATTCAAAACTGTTCAACAACATTTTTTCATTAAACTATGCTGGAATATTAAGGGACAATTAGATACTTTAGAATATATAAAGTAGATGAATATGTTCTAGAATACAGGAATCAGGAAAATATAGAAGATTCAAGTTCAAGTAATTCAACCTGTAGATAAAGATGTGGTAAAAGAAAACCTACATACAAGAAATTTACATACAATTTTCATGAGAATATTGTAGACTTTGCTTTAAAATACCTTCTGAGTAATCTACTGAAATAAAAAATACATGTTTTCGTTTCAGCACTAATTCAAGCATTTAAAATAAGATGGCAATGATATATGCAGTAAAAGTGAACAAATATTACACACGAACACACAAACACGCACGCACGCGCACATACTTAAAATGACCTTGACCGTATGTTTGTGTGTATGCATACTGTGTCTTGATGCTTGATATGAAGTTATGCCACTTACGGCTTTGAACTTTGATCGTAATTCAATGTAATGTGCTTTGTCGACAATTTGTACCGGTGGCGACAATTTGTGCCGTCAGGTTTTGCAAAAATCGGCGCAAATTGTCGCCGTCGACAATTTGTGCCGCAACAGACGCCCATGCATATCATATTTCCTTCATTGCTGTAGGACCTTATACGATAATATCAAGCCTGGAGTAACTTCATCGTTCTCAGTCGCATAACCGATCTCCTCGTGTGATATCTTCTCGAGTACTCCATCTTTGGTCAGACTGGCAAAGGATGATTTCAGCTTTATGCCTGCCATCTCCTCATCAAAGACGTTTTTCCTCGTGGTGATGAGAATATGTCCTCCTGAGAAAAGAGTGATTCAACAGTGATTATCATATTGGGATAATAGATGAACTGATGCGTAGCAAAAATATAAGACAAAATAATTTTGCTTCGTTTGAGAAAGAGAGACTATGCAAATATGCTAATGTTTTGTATACCTATACTTTACATATTACGCCAATGGAAATAAACTAATACTCCTCTGATACTAGTCATTTACACATCATCAAAAGATTATGGATCGGTGTCAGACCATTGGTTAAGAGAGGAGGTTGAAACTGTTACGGGGGTTGGATTCATGTTTTAAATCTCTTTAACTCGTTTGATGAGTAAGGTAAAACGAAATAAACATTAACATAAAACAGCCTGCCACTTCAATTAGGCATTGTAATACAATGTTGGTATAATTTTAATGGCCTCATTGATCATGTTAATCAAATACAGTCTGGGGAAAGACTTTAAGGTGGTTTCAGGTAACTGCTGTAACTTGAGATCGTCATTCTTGAGTTGCTAATTGTACGTTCTTTTGGTATGGCAAAGTTGATATGATTACGTAAATTATGATTCCCTACAAGTGAAGTACGTATTATTCTGAAACTATAGCACTTAACATTACGTAAGATATACTTTGAGTGGTTTAATGTCGATTGTCGAATGATGTTGATTGAAATTTTTTTTTACCAGCTTTGAGAAGACGAATAATCTCTGGAAGACAGGCGTGAGTGAGATGACACGGTACAAAAACACCAGCGCTTATTATCACGTCAAAATAACCTGGAAATAATAAAGGGTATATAATACCGAGTTAAGATAGGGTGAGAAGAAGAAGAAGGAAACAAAAAAGAAGAAGAAGAAGAAAAAGAAAAAAATGAAGAAGGATGAATGGTGTCTGAGAGTAAATGCTTGGGAGAGGAATAGCGAAAAAAATTTAGGGCGGCTGGACTTAAACTAGGGGTAATAATAATTCTTTTCGCAATATAAAAATGTAGCTATTATTATTATCATCATTATCGCAACGAATGAAATGTCAATTTTCACATTATTGTATTTTAATTTTGTTAAACAAGCCTCTTGATAAAAAAATATTCATATTGCGTGCTTTGAAGTAAGAAAAAAAAAATATCTCAAACTATTTTAGAAGCTCAATTTAGGGTTAAATTGAGTAATACTACATCGAATGCTTACCATCGGCATATTGGAGAGGTGTGCTAGGATCAAATCTAGCCTTTACTAGCTTCGAGTAAATCTGTTTCTTTTCAAGAACCTTTAATGATCCAGCTGACATGTCTACTCCATGTATATCACGGTATCCGTTATCGTAGAGCTACAACGGTGGTAGAAGAGAGAGAGAGAGGGGGGAGGGCAGACAGACAGACAGAGACAGACAGTGAGTGTGTGTGTGTGTGTGTGTGTGTGTGAGAGAGAGAGAGAGAGAACCATACAAATTTATTTTAAGAGTCCGTTTTCTGTCTGATATTTCATATACATTATTATTTTGCAAAGCATTCGTAACCATAACTAGCTAGAAAGAATAATTATTGTCTTAATTTTAATCATACCAGGGAGGTGATAGAGAAGGAGTGGAATCAAGCCGCTATTCTTTGACTCCATGCTCCAAGCCGCCGAAAAGTTATGCGCTATTCCGCAACTGACGAACAGGTGGTGAGATACAAGAGCGCATGACATAATCAGGATTTAGAATTCCTATATTAGAAAATGATATCTCAGCAAATGTTCGCTGTCCCTTTCAATGAGTTTTTTTACCAACTCTGGCACACAAATTATTGGAAGGGCGGTGTACTAAGTTTGTTTGTTGTTGTTGATGCACTACTCCCAATACGATCCCCATATAATACGATCCCCATTTCGCCGGTAATTTAATACATGTGAAACTGGTGCTAGGCCTCCGAAATTCCCCGCAATTGGAAAAACGGCTCGGAGCATGGAACTTCAAAGCCAAGTGGAATGTTACGCATCCAATTGTTACGCCTTAGAACTCACGCATGCGTTTGAATAAATTACAAGAGTTTCCACTCCTTCTCTTGTTGTTGTTGTTTTTATTTCCGAAATCAGATTAAAATATTATACATAGTAAAATATACAAAGTAAAGTATTTATACATGGACATAGACAAAAATCGGTCGAAAGCCCAATTCAGCAGTGTTTATAGAACACTACTGTTCTTCCTTGGGGTCCTTACACTACAATATTAACATAAAAGCGACATAAAGCAGAATAGAAACAAAACACAAATACAAGTTTTTGTAAATACCAAACTATCACAATATTCAAAAATACTATCATACACGTACTTTTTTGTTTTTAAAGCAATTTTGTTTTATTTCTCCAAATGTATAATACAAACCATAACATACAATTGAATAAAATAAACTTGTTCAATATTGATTACTTTGACATAAACATAATTAAACAAAACCTCACTTGCAGTATATATAACTGAGCAACAAAGTAAACGTATAGGTATCTAAATATAATATTGGTGGACAGTTGCTAAAATCGATTTTGATTTATCATTATTGATTTTCCAATTGTAAATGTTATTTACTTATATAAAAATAAAAAAAAACTTAAACAAATCTGGAGGTAATTTTAACTGGAACAATGCCTGGTCCTCCCTGCCCCCTCCCTGGCCCTGCCCCCTCCCTTACACAAAAACCCCACCCACCCACACACATACTCAACCACTCACCCACTCACCCACCCACCCACCCCCCCCCCCCCCTACACACACACTACTCACTCAGTGGATGTCTGCTAACATTCTCAACTCAAGAAAAATATACTAAATAAGTATACAGGCCGCAAAATAGAGTTACACTTTTAACAGGCTCACGGTGGAGAAGAAAACAAATCTTGATTAATCTTAAGCTGCTCCGACTTTAAGAAATGTGATCCCAGCTTTCCCATTCTAATTGCTATTTTCTTTTCCTCATCCCTATACTTAAATTTTTTTTTTTTTCATCTTTTCTAAAGTTGGTACTCGCCCCCCCCCCCGATCTTGACATAAATGTAACATACTTCACCATGAAAATGATAGTATTAAAATGATAGCGTACACCCACCGACACATACACACACACACCCACACAAGGTTATGCAAACTCATTTGAGTTTAAGGAAGTGTGTTAAGAAAAATTATCAGTTATTAGGGTATGGAAGGATCTTAATGTAGTTGCATTTCGGATGTGTTCTGGTAGTTGGTTATATTGTGTCGCCCCCTATAGAAGAATGTTCTTTTGCAATTATTTGAATTCGGTTTAGGGAGATCTAGATTTCGGGATGAGCGAAATGAAGAATCATACGTGCGATATTTGATATTATTTGACATATAAGACGGAGTGTAATTATTTAATATTGTAACAAATCAGGGTTTTAGTATTGGACGAAGGTTAAGCATTTTTGTTGTACGCGCATGCGCTATAGCAATATGGAGCATCGTTGATTTAGCAATTACCAAACTGAAGGAAAATGAGCATAAATTACATATTTTGATCATGTTGGTGCAATTATCATGTTTCTTTTGGGGATATTACTTGTATAGTAGTTATCTAATCAGGAATAAGGGGTTATACTGAAGATTATATGTGAAGATTTTATGGGATTAGCAGAAATGTTGTGTTGAAGTGTTGTTTTACTAACGAGGACATAATTGTTCTTTTATGCGTTTATGTATAGGGAAATTTTGTGATGGCCAGGGTTGTGCATCTAGGGCTTTCCACTGCACTGTATCCGATACAGGCCAGCCTCACCGAGGCTGGCCTGATAGTTGGCCTGATAGTTGGCCTGATAGTTGGCCTGATAGTTGGCTTGATTGTTGGCGCTGGCCTTAGTCTTTAGATGAAGTCTTACTCCTAGTTTACACTAGTCTTGTACTTGTTGAACGAGTTTACCCTGAATGTTGGCTGGTTCGCATTAAAAGAATTCAACATGCAACTCATGATTGGTCTGATTTCTTACAACAGTGAAACCGTAGTTAGACATTGAGATCGAGAATCAGTGACAGGAGTTGACAAAGCATGGTGATTGATTGATTGATTGTTCGAAGGATGTTCAATTGACTGTTGCTGTGCACAACGATTGGGGTGACCGATTGCAGTCGAAGGATGCATGATTGTTAATACGCCCTGTGACGTGAGCAGTGAAAGAACTCCAGCCATCAAGCTACGGGCATATACTTTGTCCAAACGGACGGAGAGCGCCTGGCCGACACGGGGCATCCTGACAAATATTCCGTGTCAAGCCAAGGTGGCGAAAACGTGCCCGTCACAATATCTTAAAAATCATAGTACATACATGCTTTTTGTAACGGCAGTCTAGAAAGTCCCAATTTAGAGTATCATGAACATGTTGATTGGATTTGAATATAATTATGCATATTCAAGCATGTATAATGTGAATCCTAGTATTAATAAACTATAGTAAAATAACAATTTCTCTATCACCTCCCTGATCATACCTAGAGAAAGGAATGTAACCCTGGGTATACATGCCACAGCAGTAATGTTGCATCATGTCATTTCAAATGTTAATTATCCCTTAATAATTCCGCTATTATCAGATCTAGGCTATTTTTTAGTATAGTTCTATGTATTTAATGATTTACATAACATTCCTTCGTATCATTAATTACTATGGGTCAGGATACTTCCATATTACTTAAATAAATGTTAATATTTTGTAAAATGTATATACTAAAAATCGAATTAGTGTGAATTGCAAACATTTTGGTCGAAGTGAAGGCCAACTCGGCTTCAAATCATAAATAATCACAAGACTGCTCTGACGTCACTTCCATGATTATGATGCAGAACCGATTTGGCTTTGTCTCCTACAAGGAAACTTGCAATACACTCCGAAATTGTTATTTTACTATAGTTTATTAATACTACGATTCACATTATACATGCTTGAATATGCATGTTCAAATTCAAATAGGCTATATTCATTTTCTTCTCAAATGTTTTAATTATTCCCAAATCGGATGGCAGTCAGAACGAACAATGTGTTGAGGTGGCGTAGAAATATATCATATAGCTCCGTTTAGTCTCATTTGAGAACGCCCCCTATCGGCAGAGTCTAGCAACCTAACATGTACGTAAGCCTATTGACTTTTACCCCCCTAAATCGTTAAAAAAACAACAAAAAAAAAACAACGAAAAGCACATCCACCCCGACGTACGTTTTCACTAGCTCTTTCATTGGAACCCTCATGTCCCATTGACTTTTGAAAGTTCACCCACCGTAATTTGATCAAAATAGGTCGCAAACTCGCCATTGCCTATATAACACAAGTCGAACTTTGGACTCAATATTCCACGCGATTGTAAGGTTATAATTCAAGCACACGAAGGATAAGAAGCATGAATTATCATAGATCACTTCTGATTTGTTCATTATGTCCATTTCATCCAACCCCCCACCGTAATTTTTCCATTTATAGGAAAGCATTTTGCCGGGGTAAGCAAAAACATGAATATTCATGAACACCATGGACTATTCGATTATTAGCAGAGGGGTGCAATTGTGCACCACATCAAACTCCCCTACTTCCAATCAAGTATTCAATTGTATTATGTAGTTTGGTAGGTTTATTTTCACTAGCTCTTTCATTGGAACCCTCATGTCCCATTGACTTTTGAAAGTTCACCCACCGTAATTTGATCAAAATAGGTCGCAAACTCGCCATTGCCTATATAACACAAGTCGAACTTTGGACTCAATATTCCACGCGATTGTAAGGTTATAATTCAAGCACACGAAGGATAAGAAGCATGAATTATCATAGATCCCTTCTGATTTGTTCATTATGTCCATTTCATCCAACCCCCCACCGTATTTTTCCATTTATAGGAAAGCATTTTGCCGGGGTAAGCAAAAACATGAATATTCATGAACACCATGGACTATTCGATTATTAGCAGAGGGGTGCAATTGTGCACCACATCAAACTCCCCTACTTCCAATCAAGTATTCAATTGTATTATGTAGTTTGGTAGTTTATTTTACAAACTGTCTAATTATCAGATATCAATGATAGTTGAAAGATATGGAAAAGATTCTTGTATTTAAATTTAGCAAAGCAATCTCACATACAAAATCACTATCAATTGTCGTCTGATCCGCCGATTGCCGTCTGCTATAAACGCGAACAAGCCTACGTTTGTGCTGGCGAAAATGAGACAACCGGAGCAATATGCAATTGAGGGCATTGGAATCAGGGAGGGCGGTCGGGGCGGTCGCCCCCCCCCCCCCCCCCCAACGTAGGAAGAAAAAGGAGCAGACAAAGAAAAAAAAATTAGACAAGGATTAGGAGTCGAGAACGGTACAACAAATCGTCTTCTCTCTCTAATAATTTAATGAAACATCAAGGGAAACTCCCCCTCCCTGCACCCACTCCCCTATATTTAAACGTCTTTGCCCCTAGCCCTAGGGAGCGCGCTTTGCGCTTTGCGCGCTCTGTAAGTGATTCGCACGCTTCGCGTGCTCATACCGCCCCCCTAAAATAAAATTCTAGCTACATGGTTGGGCGCGGGGATCTTATTCGGAAAATGAAAATGTGAGCTTACAAGCCGAAGAGAAAGAATGCGGGAGGGGTCCAAATGTGTTTGTGTCTCATCCTTTCCCCATTTTCCCTTTCCCTATCTCTATTTTCTCGCTTTTCTTCCTTTTTAATTTTACTTCACAACTCGATTTGTAGGCATGGATCGAGGCACTTATTCCCCCTTGTAGCTACGCCATTGGTGTGGTGGGTTTGAAAACTAACCTGTTGACCGACAAGCCCAGTGCCGCAGCCTACGTCTAGTATTCTCACATCTCGATTCGTTACCAACCGGGTGAGGGCGTCAGCAGTCAAAACAGGCCCAGTGCCCTTCAATGCGGCATTCATCTAAATTTCATATATTGGTCATGTAGATAAGGGAATACCAAGACGAGAATTAAGTGGTTCATTAGTTTCCAGTGAAAGTTTAAAAGCTTAAGTATCATTTCATTCAAAAGGGACTTAGTATAAAAATGGTGCTAAGGTAGTGACTTCAATGCTAAATGTACAATTAAAGATAATCTGAAAGTTTGAGTGAAAACGGACCATTATTAATGATAAAAATTGTGGAAAACTGATCTGATCGATTCCTTAATTCTCCTTACTATATTATTACAATTTAATTACATTTTAGGTGCATTTAAATCGTCACAGAGCAATGGATTGGCTTGGCTCTATATACCATTCCAGACATTCAAGTGTTAAAAGATTTTTAAAAGCTTGTCTTATGACTTATTTTCGTAGAAAAACGGTTGGGAAAATTCAAAAATGGTTAGGAGAATTTACCGTTAATCACTGTGAGAGGGTGTTGCACAGTGACGCCTTCAAAGAAAACCATAAATATCTTTGTGGTTTGAGAATTTTCTCAGGACTTTGTGCCTGTTAGAAGGTAAGTACAGTCGAAGGACTGTACAAAAATTACACAATTTTTTTCATCAAGAAAATAAGTATGTTTATGTCAAACGAATATACAGTAGGTAGTTAGCTTCAGTACAAATTATCCCTCCCCTCCCCCCTCCCTATTCACACATCCTGTGCATATTGAGATGTCCGCTTGTGCATTTCAGAATAATACTGTCAAAGTCATGGAGGCGCTTCATGAATACCTTTTGTTTGCCCTCTTGAGAATATTATTTACACATTCTACCCCGACCACAACCCGTTTTACGATTTTCTTGGACAGTTCCAGAACGTAGTGAGAACTAGTTTGGTATATTATAGGGGCTTAACCATTGACCCTAGTGGCTATGTCACGTACCTTATCATATTGTTCAGCAAAATCATCGTATTTAGCTTCGAGTGCGTCAGTATTGCTTTCTTCTCGGAGTGCCCGTGCCCATTTCGCCAAGTCTGTTGGGATTTCTTTCTCTACCTTGGTATCCTTCTCGTTGTCATTCACATTCATATTGCGGATTGTTTGATGCTTATCTGTGGTAAATTCCCATTCAACGCTTCAAGCTGTGCAGATCAAGACAATCAAATGTACTGCTATTGATGATCGACCACGTCGCGTTGTAACACGTCCCTGGCCTAGTAGTATAGTAGGAAAATGATGCATACTATAGTCTGGAAAATCATTTGGTGGGAAAGGTCAAACAAATTGCCATGTCAATCCAGTGGCGTACGCAGGATTTTTTTCAAGGGGGGGGGGGGGGGGTTTCCAAAAAAACATACATAAAACATACACATTAAAAAAAACCTGCGTACTCGCCTGTGTCAATCAATATCAGTTCGTTACCAGCCAATTAAGATAGATGATCTAAAATATACTCTGAAATATAATCCATTCGATACTATAGCTATAACAGAAACTCACTTTGATAAGACCAGGGCAGCGTTTCTCGAAACTACAAGTTCACCGACATCCCATTGAAACGCGTGTTAAACTTAATACACGCGTTTCGACGGGATGTCGGTGAACTTGTAGTTATGACGGTTTCGAGAAACGCTGGCCAGAAGAGGAAGTGAAACCTTTATGTATGAAGAGACGAATTCCAGACAACTCGCCACAAAGACAACCCGCCCCAAGACAACCCGCCACAATACCCTGGACATCTCGCCACAATACCCTGGTCAGGCGAGTTGTCCAGGGTGGGGTGCCTTTTCGGACAACTCGCCACACTTTTTTCCCCTCATGATTTCTAGATCTAAAATCCCTCATCTTAAATGAAATTGTCATTTTTCATGATTTTCGTGCTTTTATAAACACAGTCATTACAAAGAATAAAGAATAAAGCTGATTTCCCTTGCAACAATAATATATTTTTGACAAACCGAAGGCGTACGATCGCCAGATCATTGGGATAACTTGGTATTTAGATCTAGAGGTCTATAGCAGCTGCATTTTTCTGTCTCAGAAATTGTTTAATGGTAGGATACTGGAAGCACTGGTGTACTGATGGGGGGGGGGGGGGGGTATTTGACCCGCGAAATAAAACAGGCGCGGATCCAGGGGGGGCCGAGCGGGCCTTGGCCCCCCCCCCCCCCAACCCGCAAAAAAAAAAAAAAAAAAAAAAAAGAGAGAAGAAAGGAAAAGAAGGGAAAGGGAAAGAGGAGAGAAAGGGAAAGAAAGAAGAGGAAGAAGAAAAGAAAAGGGGGAAGAAGGAGATCGGGGAGGGGGGGGCGAAAGGGCCTTGCCTCCCAGGCTGTTGACCCCCCCCCCCCCCCATCAAAAAAATAAGAGAGAAGGAAGGAAAGGGAAAGAAAAAGGAAAAGAGGAGATACTGGCGTACTGATGGGGGGGGGGGGCTTGGGGGAAATCAAATTCAAACGTGGTTTATTTCTAATTCCACAACGGTGGATTACAAATAATGCTAAAATGACATAATTTCCGAGATTTTTCCTCACTTTTTAGTAAATTATACGTTTGTATGTGTTTGTTGGAAAATGACAAATTCCTAAATTTACAGCCAGGCAAGAAATATGATTCTTGAGATTCCTACATGTCAGGGCCCGAGGTACAGCGGGGATCGGGAGCCCCGAGCCCCCCCCCCCCCCCCCCCCCCCCCCCCCCCCCCCCCCCCCCCCCCCACTTTTTTGAAAAAGTATATTAGAGAGAAAAAATATAGAATGAGAGCAAGAAAGAAAGAATAGTTAACTGCCAGTGTTAAAAAATAATGAGGCATCAAAATATGCTCATCTGACCGTGAATAATGCCTAAAACCCCTAAGCTTCCGGGGGCTCTGCCCCCTGGATTCCACCTAGGGCCCTACGGCGGGCCCTTAGATGCTCATCTGATGGTAATTTAATGCCTAAAACCCTGAGCTTGCGGGGTTAGACAAGGTATCAAAATGTGTTTATCTGACCGCAGGCGCGTAGCCAGGGGGGGGGGGGCGGTCCCCCCCCCCCCCCATTTCGGAATAGAGGACGTAGGAAAAAAAAGGAGCAGACAAAGAACATCTGTGAAATTCAGACAAGGATTAAGTATATACAGAACGGTACAACGAATCGTCTTCTTTCTCTAATGATTTAATGAAAATTAAAAGCTTCCGCGCTTCGCGTGAGAGGGGGGAGCCTGAATCCAGACGAGTATTCAGAGGCGAGAACGGTAATACGAATCTTGAATGGCTTAATGAAACGTAAAATATTCCGCGCTTCGCGCGGGATGGAGGGGAACTAAATTCCTATGTGGATTATTTTCGAGAACGGTACAACGAATCGTCTTCTTTCTCTAATGATTTAATGAAAATTAAAAGCTTCCGCGCTTCGCGCGAGAGGGGGGAACCTGAATCCAGACGAGGATTAAGAGTCGAGAACTGTACAACGAATCGTCTTCTTTCTTTAATAGTTTAATGAAACGTCAAAGCTTCCGCGCTTCGCGCAGGAGGGGGAGGGGGAGACTGAATTTAGACAAGGATTAAGAGTCGAGAACGGTATACAGCGAATCGTCTTCTTTCTCTAATGATTTAATGAATCGTAAAAGCTTCCGCGCTTCGCACGGGAGGAGGGGGGGGGGAATCTAAATTCAGACGAGGATTATTTTCGAAAACGGTACAACGAATCGTCTTCTTTCTCTAATGATTTAAGGAAATTTAAAAGCTTCCGCGCTTTGCGCGGGAACCTAAATTCAGACGAGGATTAAGAGGCGAGAACGGTAATACGAATCTTTAATGGCTTAATGAAACGTAAAAGCTTCCGCGCTTCGCGCGGGATGCATGGAGGGGGAACTAAATTCCGATGAGGATTATTTTCGAGATCGGTACAACGAATCGTCTTCTTTGTCTAATGATTTAATGAAAATTAGAAGCTTCCGCGCTTCGCGCTAGAGGGGGAACCTAAATCAAAACGAGGATTAAGAGTCGAGAACTGTACAACGAATCGTCTTTTTCTTTAATAGTGTAATTAAACGTCAAAGCTTCCGCGCTTCGCGCAAGAGGGGGAGGGGGGGGAGACTGAATTTAGACAAGGATTAAGAGTCGAGAACGGTACAACGAATCGTCTTCTTTCTCTAATGATTTAATGAATCGTAAAAGCTTCCGCGCTTCGCACGGGAGGAGGGGGGGGGGGAGAATCTAAATTCAGACGAGGATTTATTTTCGAAAACGGTACAACGAATCGTCTTGTTTCTCTAATGATTTAATAAAACGTAAAAGCTTCCGCGCTTCGACCGGGAGGAGGGGGGGGGGGAGAATCAAAATTCAGACGAGGATTATTTTCGAAAACGGTACAACGAATCGTCTTCTTTCTCTAATGATTTAAGGAAATTTAAAAGCTTCCGCGCTTTGCGCGGGAACCTAAATTCAGACGATGATTAAGAGTCGAGAACTCGACAACGAATCGTCTTCTTTCTCTAATAGTTTAATAAATCGTTAAAAATTTCCGCGATTCGCGCGGGAGGGGAAAAATTAAATTCAGACGAGAATTATTTTCGAGAATGGTACAACGAATCGTCTTCTTTTTATTTAATGAAACGTCAAAGCTTCCGCGTTTCGCGGAGGAGGAAGGGGGAAATCGCCCCTCCCTGCACCGACCCCCCCCCCCGCATTACGTCACTGTTGGTCACCATTACGTTCCAATATTTGGCTCGCATAATTTCAAATTTGGGCCCCCCCCCTAAAAAATCCTGGATCCGCGCCTGAAATAAAATTGAAATGTGATTTATTTCTAGATTTTCTGGGTTAGTTTCGTCAGAGGCGGCATTCTTCATTGGAGGGGGGGGGGGGGGACACTGTGCCCCCACTTTTTCAGGTTCCCCTAAAGTGCCCCTTTTATCCTTTGTACATGTCCTTTTTCCCTTCTGATAATTTTTAATGGTAGGAATTCATGGAAGGGTACTGGAAGCACTGGCGTCCTGATGGGGGAGGGGGCAGTTGACCCGCGAAATAAAATTGAAATGTGGTTTATTTCTAGATTTTCTAGGTTAGTTTCGCACAGTCCAAAATAGATTCTTGTTGCGGGTGTTGTTGCAAGCGCAAGGAAAATCATCTTTATTCTTTAGAACAGCTCTCAAAATACTCACAATTTCCATGTTTCCTGTCATGACTGTGTTTATAAAAGAATAATGAATACATAAAATGACAATTTTATCTAAGATCATGAAGATGAGGGATTTTAGATCTAGAAATCATGAGGGGAAAAAAGTGTGGCGAGTTGTCCGAAAAGGCACCCCACCCTGGACAACTCGCATGTGGCGAGTTGTCCAGGGTATTGTGGCGAGATGTCCAGGGTATTGTGGCGGGTTGTCTTGGGGCGGGTTGTGTTTGTGGCGAGTTGTCTGGACCCCTGAAGAGACAACACGGCTGGACTTTGATCTCGAAGCAATATTGTAAAGTTACAGTAGTTCGTAACGAAACTCTTCTGATTTGTGTATTATCAGGGAGGTGAGACTTTACTCATGCCCTGGTATTATAATAGACCACCAAACGTTTCAGTCGAGTATTTCGATAAAATCTCTTGTATGATGAAAAGGGCGATTAGCGACAATGTAGAAATGATTCTACTGGGAGACTCTAAATGTGATTTATGTCAGGATAGTCTAAATTCAAGTGCAAATGATTTTTCATCTTTGATGACTGGTTTCTTATGCACACAATTAATTACTGTTCCTACCCGAGTTACTATGTCATCGAAATCGATAATTGATCATATATATTCTGCCAACGTAGACAAACACATTGTCGCTGGTGTATATCAAATTTTCTTCAGCGAACATTTCTTTACTTTTACATTTTATGGTGACAGTTGCCACAAACCCTTGAAAAACATAAGCTGCATATATGGCGTGATTTCCCAAAATTTGATTATTAAGGATTTGTAGTTTCATGCACTGACACAAAGGCCTTTCAACGATTTCAAATTACAGATGTCAATGAAGCGTGGGAGACATAGGCGCCGGAAGTGGGGGTGGGGGGGGGGGGGGGGCAGTTTGCCCCCCCCCCCCCCCCAAAAAAAAAGAAGAAGAAAGAAGCAGTATTAAGGAGAAAGGACATAACAATAACAATAATAAAAACCTGAATTAAATCACATATAAAATTCCATTCAAAGAAAAGGAAAGTTAACAGGAATTAAATATTTCCTAAACATTGATCCGCATATGCCACCTATATTTATCAATAGAGGTTTTTATCATAGCGATATATATCGTGGAAATATTGTGAGAGAATGGAAAAGCGTGTGTGTTTTTTGTAATAGGGGTGAGAAGACATGAGCCTCTGAACGCTGGCGTACTGATGAGGGGGGGGGCATATTTTTGTATGCGTTTGTTGGAAAATTAGAAATTCCCAAATTTACAGTCGGGCGATAAATATGCTTATTTAGACGCCTTCATGTCAGGGCCTCCCTCACTTTTTGAAAAAAGTATGTTACAGAGAAAAAGAAAGAAAGAGAGAGAGAAACAATAAGTGACCTGCTATAATGTCACAAAATAATAAGGTATCAATATGCTCATTTGATCGTAGTTAAATATCTAAAAACCTCTGAGCATCCAGGGGCTCTGCCCCCTGGGCACATCAATGACCTTAATGGCCTTTGCTCATTACGCCAGCACTGCCCGTGGAAGGTGAGCCCTGGGAATGTTTGCCCCCCAAACTGCTTCCGGCGCGCCTGGTGGGAGAAATGGTTGAACCTAACAATGGAAGTTGTAAATAAATTTGCACCACTTAAATTAAACGTATGCGTAGGAATCCTTGTCTATGGGTTTCTGGTGACACCATTCAATACATAATTATACTCGTGATCACTTTCATGAGAAAGCTCTACAAACCAAAAGTGATTTAATGTGGAACAGATACAAACATTACAGAAATTTAGTCAATATGATGGTTAATCAACAAAAGAAGGATTATGTTGACTCTCTTCTTCAAGAGAATAAGGGTCATCCTGGTGCCCTATGGAAAACATTAAAGAGTTTAACAAATGCAAACGTTTCTGAAAAGATAACGTTACAAGTCTCGGGAAATGAAATAGCTAATTCAGGAGAAGTAGCAAACATTATCAGAAATTTTGTCAGTAGAACTGTGAAAGGTTTGCCCGACAATTTCGGAAGCATCAAGTGATGAAGTGATAACCACAAAATGCAGTACAGCCGAAGATAATCTGTCGGAACCGACAGAATTGTTTATTTTGCCAGTTATTGACAGCGAATTTATAAACAAAGAAATTAAGGGTTTTCCGGTAAATTAAGGCGCTACATGGAATGAAGGATTAAGTGTCACGTATACTATCTGTCACTGACAACTGGTGTAGTGCCTGCTGCATGGAAAATAGCAAGATACAACCCATCTTCAAATATGGAGATAAATTTCAAGTATGTAATTATAGACCGATATCCATTCTCCCCGTCTTATCCAAAATAATAGAAAAGGCAATCCATATGAATCTCCTTGAATGTCTGTCAGAAAAACGACTTGCTGTGTCGGTATTCTTGCTCGATCCTCGTGTACTATATCAATGCAGAAGTTTTAAGTCGGTGACATGTATAATGTCGGTCGGCCGACAAGTTTTTTTTTTCCTTTAAATGAAATGTGACTTTTCATCCGCAGTGACGGCTTCAAGAGAGACTCCAACTATAATACATGTATTTTCTCGAGGTTTCACTTTCCTACAATATCAACTAAAGAAATCAGAGGTTTAAAATTTTCGGGGAAACTAAGTTCAAACAAGGATTAAGAGTCAAGAACGGGATAACGAATCGTCTTTTTTCTCTAATATTTTTATGAGACGCCAAAGCTTCCTCGCTTTGCGCGGGAGGGGGGGGGGGGGGGACTTCATTCAGACAAGGATTAAGTCGAGAACGGTACAACGCATCGTCTTCTTTCTCCAATAGTTTAAGGAAACGTCAAAGCTTCCGCGCTTCGCGCGACAGGGGGGGGGGGATCGAGCTGTATTCAGACAATTAGGGTTAAGAGTCGCGAACGGTACAACGAATCGTCTACTTCCTACTATAATAATTCAATGAAACGTCTACGCTTTCGCCCTTCGCGCGGGAGGCCCTTCACCTACCCCTAGGGAGCGCGCTTGCTCACTACCCCCCCCCCTAAATTAAGATCCTAGCTTCGCGGGGGGGGGGGGGTTAGGGGTGCTTACAAGGTGCATCACATGCGAAGAGGACGGTATGTAAGGGGTCTATTACCTTCTCTTCACATTACCTCTTTCTCCCTCCCCCTTTACACCATCTTTAATCGCAGGAAGGGTTGATTGGTTCCGTGTTTCCAGTAGCTCTATGCATGGTTAGAAATCTATACATTTTTGATCTCCTGTGATATGATATTTTTGATTTTTAATGAAGGAATAAAAAGACACCCATATGGTAGGCACAATGGGGGGGGGGGGGGGTGCTTCTACGACTAACACCGTACATGTGTCATTGATTCCTTACTATGTTGTTGTCTTTATATAATTATCTTTAACATTGTTTTTATTAGTTATTTCAAAAATGAATATTACGAAGAGCACTTTTTTTGGGGGGGGGGGGTATACGGTACGGTTTGACGGGAGTTTTTTCATAAACCGGGAGCCTTCTACATCGTTGGCGGGAGCTTTCAGATACAAATTCACCATTGTCACTTAAATGTATCATGATTCTGACATGCTCCACATACTTATACAGGTCATGGCCACAGTTGAACAACAGTAATTGTTTGGACTATTTGTCCTTGACAAAAACTTGAACTGAAATGATGGAGATAACTGACAAGTTGATGATTTCAAAGTGTTCTAATTACCTAGAAAATAATTTGTGTGCATGTAGAATGCATAAAATCAAGCTGAATTTGTTTTAATCTGGCATTCTATGGGATAGGGAGTATTTAACATGAAATAAAGAAAATCATAATACCCAAGGGAACCCAAGTACACTTAAGTTTGATGTGGGCCCTATTCTATGCAAACACATGCAGGTGCATCAAGTAGTATCTTCTCACCAGTCGCTGACATGAAACTAGTCAACAATCTGGCTGATTTAATTTTTAATAATCTCCACCACTGCACGATCTCCCCCTACTTCCCGCAAGCCGAAAATGATGTGATACCAGAATTTTTATGTTGTTCTTAGGCTGGGCGTACGAGTTTGTTGATAACGCTATCTACATTTGGGAATATAATAGAGATATGAAATAGGAACAAGCCAGATTCTAGACTAACATTGAACCCATAACAAGTTTTAGTTTTCAAATTCTTTAGGTCATTCATCTACAAGAGATGCTGAGAGGGATTATAACTTCAAGGTTCAAGTATTATAGATACTCTAAATTAGAAAAGTAGTCATGACATATTTTGTGATGGAAAATGTTGACAACAAAAAATAACACTTAAAGATAAAGTTGAGTTCTGGTCATGTGATTGCATTGTGAAAGAAACGTTGTGGAATCTGCCAGAAAAGGTTGATCATCTAGTATATATGTATTCGTGTGTATTGCAAGGTTCTGGAATCATCAAAATGATAAGAAATTTGGCCAAATCTTGGCAAAGTTACAAGCACTGTACACAGAATGATGTATATGGGACTACACGAGCACATGGCGATAAAAACCTACCCCCGATTTTTACGATGTTTCATGTCATATTTAGAATATGAAGGCATTTGAAGAGCCATGCCTTTCAAAAAACATGTTTAATCTGATGTTCTTCCACGCTTGCATTTTAACAATGATAATGCTCACAAATTATTTTTTACCTCTTCCCAGAACTCAACTTTCTCTTTAAATTTTGATTTCTCAGATATACGAGTACTCCAGAGGAAAATTCAATTTGTTTTCTTTTCTTTTCGGTCTGCCCACGCAGGTTTATGTACAAGTAGAAAAAAAAGAAGTGATTTCCAATACTCTATATTACTTTGAATATGTGTTTTACATGCAGTGTCAGGTGAAATATTGAAATTCGTAGTTCGATGTTGGATCATGCAGCATACCATATACCATGTATTCAAGAAGAATAACAGAACACGGAAGGGAATCCTTTTTGGCATCTGATCTGTGCTTTATTTGTTAGAAGTTGGAAATGTGTTCTATTTTCTTTGAAATATTACAAGATTGGAATATTTAGAGCTGCACTGAAACATGGACAATTTTGAAACATTGTGTTTTTGCCACATGGTGAAGTGAACAGGTAATCTAAAGAATCGGCAAATGTACATACATGAACATGTATTTGCTACGGTAATTTTAAACAAACAATTACGAGGAACTGATCTTGCCTGTTACCAATTTCAGTACAATTATGAATTTATCAGCATTATGGTATTCAACTGTATACATGCAGTCTGCTATATCCTCTTGTCTATTTCTTCCACTGTGTGCTCCATAATCCATATAAATGAAGAAATGGATCATCTATGTGCTAATGAGCTTATTTCAAATGTACGTTTGTTCTTTTTACAATATGTGTTAATGTGAGTAAAATGTTACCTATCTTTATGCATACTAGTGAAGATATGTTAAAGTATGTTTTGAAGCTATAATAAACATAGAAATTGAAGCAGTACAAAATATACATTATTATAGATAAGGTCCTTCCTAAGTATAGGATACGATAATGATGCATTTTATAATTATATAGTGGAAGTGTATTAGAAGGATTACCAGCATATTATAAGAATTCATATTATTCTACATAAAATAAATTTATATCAGAGGAGAAGCATATTAAGTAAAAGAAAAATTACATATCCTAGAACTTAATATAATAAATTCCTATGCAGTGTATTATTAGTTACGAAGGCTTGTGCAATTATATCTTTATTTACATGTATTTGTGTTGTTGACAATTATATCATTATGTAAAATGTATCATTATTCTTTTTACTTTTGGAGAACATGGTCACTGTAATGTATACATGTGTGTGATTGCTACATGTACTTTGGGAGAAAATGTCAATATGCAGTAGCACAAATCTTCTACAACTTTGCTGCCAGTACAGTACACCTCAGATTAGTATAACCTTATACTGCCTGTAAGACCATTATGAAATAAAGCTAACATTTTATAACAGTTTTGTCACATTTGTGAATTCTACTCATATTATTATTATTATTATTATTATTTATTCGGCATTTCAAAATACAAGAACAATACAGAGTAATATGCAAATTACAGCAATTACAGGAACATATATATATATACATGATAAAGAAAGGACCTGAATCAGAGATGATGGGGCTGCCTGGGTTGGAAAAGGTTAACTAAATTACCATGACCCCATAAATTACATTATGTCCATGGTTTGTTTCCAATTATTTTGGATTCGTTTCTAATGATGGTAATTCTCTTATACATGTACAAACTTTCCTGAATTGAAATTAAATACCCAAGTATCAATGGCTGAGTAGAACTTAAAGGGATAGTCCACCCCAGAAATTTCTTTATACTGTCGAAATCTCCATAAAATTTCATGTAAGATGATTTCATTTATTTTTTAGAAAAGACAGGATTTAGCTGTAGAATCACAGTTGAAACATACACATTCTCCCTGTGATCGTCGTCACTGGGGATCGCCATTTTGTGAATTGACCCGCCGTGTGTGTGACGTATCTTGCGAGCTGGCCGTTATTGTATTCTGATTGGTCGGTGAATTTGTACAGGAATATTGATCTGTAAGATGCTTAATAGCATTTTGTTTTTCACTTTTAAACTTATATGTAATTTAAAAATAATTATTAAATAAACTTGTATTTATTAACGTTCACAAAACTGTTGCAATAAATTTTAAAAAGAGTCTACAAAACAAAACTCGTGTAATTTTTAAATTGGTTTCGTCGTCAAATGCGCACGCGTACGTGCGTGCATCGTACATTTGTAAACAACTTTCGGCTTTCTGTATCTACGGAAAATCCAGATAGCTTCTTACAATTAATGTCCAATAATCAAAGTTTGTTTATCATTAGCTAGCTACGTGTGAGTTTGAGAATTTCACATTATTAAATTCATGAAGGTACATTTAATCTACGATCACAAGTATTATTTTGAATCAAATTGAAACGCTGTTTGACACATATATCTAGGTACCATCCCATCGCTTCGCGAAGCTAGCTTATAGCGCTAGTATTGGAAGGTACCAGCTAGTACTAGCAGACGACAACCGCGCGTGCTGCACAGTATAAATATACAGCGGGAGGTTGATTCTTGAAGCCCGGTAAAATGAAATTATAAAACGGAAAGATAATTAATATAACTAACCTGTTTAGTACGTCTTCCACAAATCCTTCTTTCACTTGATGTGCGCATCTTAACCGGTCCTCGATGTATGAAAATGGTAGGAATAGCATCATCTTTGAGGATTTTTCGAGGTCTTGTACCGCATAGCTCCGCTTTCAGATCATGCTCGAAGCACCGTGGTTCAAAGTGGTCGCTACAAACGACATGATTTCTATTATATTGGTAATTGTTCAATTTGAATTTCGCCGATTTCAGCGCAGCAATCCATTTTGCACACCTTTCCCGTTCTTTCACGGGGTCCGGTATTGAGTAAAAACTTTTACCCTTTGTCCTAGAGGAGTCATTATAGCAACCTATTGCTTGGCAAAAGACCATGATTCGTCGTGTCAGTGCGATAACAGTGTACCGCGAGCGAAAGTGAATGTCTGCGAAATAAGGCAGCTCGCAACATACGTCACAATTTCGATACTATCGGTTATTTTTTGGCGATCGTTTCATGCCCATGTAACGCTATTGCATATGGCGGACGGCTGATTTTCGATACAAAAAGTCGATATATCTTCGTTATGTGATCATGGATTTTAATGAGACTTGTATCATTCTTCATGGTATTATTAGGTCTATATCGTCAGCTAAAGAAAATCCTGGGGTGGACTTTCCCTTTAACTGTGACGTTATCAACTTTCAGAACAGGGTTTTCCCCATTTATGGTATTAGATTATGAATAGATGGTGTAATGTCGAAGTATACCATCTTTCTGCTTTGGCATGCTTCACGTTCAGATTCAATTGTTAAAATGGAAAATCATGGAAATTGAAAATATTACAAGTTAGTATTTATAAAAGAGTGCGCTTGTAATCTTACTCTTGTACTTCCTTTTGTATCTTTATGTTTTTGGTCGCTCTATATGGTGCAATTTTTTGTTTGTTTTTGTAGTGTATGTCACCCTGGCTGCATATTGATACATGTTGTGAATGTTTCAGTACTGTTAATTTTCCAGAAACGTCTTCTCTATGATTATTGATATTATTGACAATCTACAAAATAATGTATGAAATATTTGACAAGATTATATGATATCAGAGACATAACTGATGTAAGGGACTCATTTACTTTTCTCTTTTAATATAACATACCCCATTTAAAATTAATATCTATGCTTAATGTTTGCATCCCCTGCCCTCTGATAAAGAGAGATGTGGATGAATAAATAGCTAAGGGAGGAAAGATTGGGAAAGGAAAAGAGAAAGCGAACAGAGAGATGAAAACAGGGAGGTAAAAAAAGAAGGAAGGGAGAAAGAGAATGGGATGAGAAAGATAGACTCAAGAAAGAGACAGTTTAGATGTTATGGTATTATCTTTATCTTTTGTGCTCTCTCTCTCTTCTTTTTACTCCCCCCCCCCCCCCCCCCCCCCACTTGAGAAAAAAGGTAAATTTGTGGTCACCATCTTTTTTAAAAACTTTTTCAGTGCCAGGGGTGGGGGCCCGTCTCTTCTGTTCTTTCTTTTTTTGGCCAGGAGGGGGAGGGGGTGGGCCCATCGCCCCCTCCCCCTGGATCCGCGCCTGCCTCTAGGTCCATTCTAAATACACCAACAAACGAATAAACAAAATATACATCTAGAATAATAGAATGCTGATTGAAATTTTATTCGCTTCAGGTTTGTTGATCTTAGGAGATCTTTTTGATGATGAAATTTTTACATGCAACCGATTATCACAAAGTTAGGGTACCTGCTAAAACCAAATATTAAAATTTACAGCTATTATGATACTCCAGTTTCCGTCTTTTGGAATTTCTGGAATTCAAAAATTTGTTAATGTTGAAAACATGTTTTGAGTAAAATCTCGATTCAAAACTGTTTAACAACATTTTTTCATGAAACTATGTTGGAATATTAAGGGACAATTAGATACCCGAATATATAAAGTAGATGAATATGTTCTAGAATACAGGAATCAGGAAAATATAGAAGATTCAAGTTCAAGTAATTCAACCTGTAGATAAAGATGTGGTAAAAGAAAACCTACATACAAGAAATTTACATACAATTTTCATGAGAATATTGTAGACTTTGCTTTAAAATACCTTCTGAGTAATCTACTGAAATAAAAATACATGTTTTCGTTTCAGCACTAATTCAAGCATTTAAAATAAGATGGCAATGATATATGCAGTAAAAGTGAACAAATATTACACACGAACACACAAACACGCACGCACGCGCACATACTTAAAATGACCTTGACCGTATGTTTGTGTGTATGCATACTGTGTCTTGATGCTTGATATGAAGTTATGCCACTTACGGCTTTGAACTTTGATCGTAATTCAATGTAATGTGCTTTGTCGACAATTTGTACCGGTGGCGACAATTTGTGCCGTCAGGTTTTGCAAAAATCGGCACAAATTGTCGCCGTCGACAATTTGTGCCGCAACAGACGCCCATGCATATCATATTTCCTTCATTGCTGTAGGACCTTATACGATAATATCAAGCCTGGAGTAACTTCATCGTTCTCAGTCGCATAACCGATCTCCTCGTGTGATATCTTCTCGAGTACTCCATCTTTGGTCAGACTGGCAAAGGATGATTTCAGCTTTATGCCTGCCATCTCCTCATCAAAGACGTTTTTCCTCGTGGTGATGAGAATATGTCCTCCTGAGAAAAGAGTGATTCAACAGTGATTATCATATTGGGATAATAGATGAACTGATGCGTAGCAAAAATATAAGACAAAATAATTTTGCTTCGTTTGAGAAAGAGAGACTATGCAAATATGCTAATGTTTTGTATACCTATACTTTACATATTACGCCAATGGAAATAAACTAATACTCCTCTGATACTAGTCATTTACACATCATCAAAAGATTATGGATCGGTGTCAGACCATTGGTTAAGAGAGGAGGTTGAAACTGTTACGGGGGTTGGATTCATGTTTTAAATCTCTTTAACTCGTTTGATGAGTAAGGTAAAACGAAATAAACATTAACATAAAACAGCCTGCCACTTCAATTAGGCATTGTAATACAATGTTGGTATAATTTTAATGGCCTCATTGATCATGTTAATCAAATACAGTCTGGGGAAAGACTTTAAGGTGGTTTCAGGTAACTGCTGTAACTTGAGATCGTCATTCTTGAGTTGCTAATTGTACGTTCTTTTGGTATGGCAAAGTTGATATGATTACGTAAATTATGATTCCCTACAAGTGAAGTACGTATTATTCTGAAACTATAGCACTTAACATTACGTAAGATATACTTTGAGTGGTTTAATGTCGATTGTCGAATGATGTTGATTGAAATTTTTTTTACCAGCTTTGAGAAGACGAATAATCTCTGGAAGACAGGCGTGAGTGAGATGACACGGTACAAAAACACCAGCGCTTATTATCACGTCAAAATAACCTGGAAATAATAAAGGGTATATAATACCGAGTTAAGATAGGGTGAGAAGAAGAAGAAGGAAACAAAAAAGAAGAAGAAGAAGAAAAAGAAAAAAATGAAGAAGGATGAATGGTGTCTGAGAGTAAATGCTTGGGAGAGGAATAGCGAAATTTTTTTAGGGCGGCTGGACTTAAACTAGGGGTAATAATAATTCTTTTCGCAATATAAAAATGTAGCTATTATTATTATCATCATTATCGCAACGAATTTTTGTCAATTTTCACATTATTGTATTTTAATTTTGTTAAACAAGCCTCTTGATAAAAAAATATTCATATTGCGTGCTTTGAAGTAAGAAAAAAAAAATATCTCAAACTATTTTAGAAGCTCAATTTAGGGTTAAATTGAGTAATACTACATCGAATGCTTACCATCGGCATATTGGAGAGGTGTGCTAGGATCAAATCTAGCCTTTACTAGCTTCGAGTAAATCTGTTTCTTTTCAAGAACCTTTAATGATCCAGCTGACATGTCTACTCCATGTATATCACGGTATCCGTTATCGTAGAGCTACAACGGTGGTAGAAGAGAGAGAGAGAGGGGGGAGGGCAGACAGACAGACAGTGAGTGTGTGTGTGTGTGTGTGTGTGTGTGAGAGAGAGAGAGAGAGAGAGAACCATACAAATTTATTTTAAGAGTCCGTTTTCTGTCTGATATTTCATATACATTATTATTTTGCAAAGCATTCGTAACCATAACTAGCTAGAAAGAATAATTATTGTCTTAATTTTAATCATACCAGGGAGGTGATAGAGAAGGAGTGGAATCAAGCCGCTATTCTTTGACTCCATGCTCCAAGCCGCCGAAAAGTTATGCGCTATTCCGCAACTGACGAACAGGTGGTGAGATACAAGAGCGCATGACATAATCAGGATTTAGAATTCCTATATTAGAAAATGATATCTCAGCAAATGTTCGCTGTCCCTTTCAATGAGTTTTCTTTTACCAACTCTGGCACACAAATTATTGGAAGGGCGGTGTACTAAGTTTGTTTGTTGTTGTTGATGCACTACTCCCAATACGATCCCCATATAATACGATCCCCATTTCGCCGGTAATTTAATACATGTGAAACTGGTGCTAGGCCTCCGAAATTCCCCGCAATTGGAAAAACGGCTCGGAGCATGGAACTTCAAAGCCAAGTGGAATGTTACGCATCCAATTGTTACGCCTTAGAACTCACGCATGCGTTTGAATAAATTACAAGAGTTTCCACTCCTTCTCTTGTTGTTGTTGTTTTTATTTCCGAAATCAGATTAAAATATTATACATAGTAAAATATACAAAGTAAAGTATTTATACATGGACATAGACAAAAATCGGTCGAAAGCCCAATTCAGCAGTGTTTATAGAACACTACTGTTCTTCCTTGGGGTCCTTACACTACAATATTAACATAAAAGCGACATAAAGCAGAATAGAAACAAAACACAAATACAAGTTTTTGTAAATACCAAAGTATCACAATATTCAAAAATACTATCATACGCGTACTTTTTTGGTTTTAAAGCAATTTTGTTTTATTTCTCCAAATGTATAATACAAACCATAACATACAATTGAATAAAATAAACTTGTTCAATATTGATTACTTTGACATAAACATAATTAAACAAAACCTCACTTGCAGTATATATAACTGAGCAACAAAGTAAACGTATAGGTATCTAAATATAATATTGGTGGACAGTTGCTAAAATCGATTTTGATTTATCATTATTGATTTTCCAATTGTAAATGTTATTCACTTATATAAAAAAATAAAAAAAACTTAAACAAATCTGGAGGTAATTTTAACTGGAACAATGCCTGGTCCTCCCTGCCCCCTCCCTGGCCCTGCCCCCTCCCTTACACAAAACCCCACCCACCCACACACATACTCAACCACTCACCCACTCACCCACCCACCCACCCCCTCCCTACACACACACTACTCACTCAGTGGATGTCTGCTAACATTCTCAACTCAAGAAAAATATACTAAATAAGTATACAGGCCGCAAAATAGAGTTACACTTTTAACAGGCTCACGGTGGAGAAGAAAACAAATCTTGATTAATCTTAAGCTGCTCCGACTTTAAGAAACGTGATCCCAGCTTTCCCATTCTAATTGCTATTTTCTTTTCCTCATCCCTATACTTAAATTTTATTTTTTTTCATCTTTTCTAAAGTTGGTACTCGCCCCCCCCCCCCGATCTTGACATAAATGTAACATACTTCACCATGAAAACGATAGTATTAAAATGATAGCGTACACCCACCCACACACACACACACCCACACAAGGTTATGCAAACTCATTTGAGTTTAAGGAAGTGTGTTAAGAAAATTATCAGTTATTAGGGTATGGAAGGATCTTAATGTAGTTGCATTTCGGATGTGTTCTGGTAGTTGGTTATATTGTGTCGCCCCCTATAGAAGAATGTTCTTTTGCAATTATTTGAATTCGGTTTAGGGAGATCTAGATTTCGGGATGAGCGAAATGAAGAATCATACGTGCGATATTTGATATTATTTGACATATAAGACGGAGTGTAATTATTTAATATCTTAAAAATCATAGTACATACATGCTTTTTGTAACGGCAGTCTAGAAAGTCCCAATTTAGAGTATCATGAACATGTTGATTGGATTTGAATATAATAATGCATATTCAAGCATGTATAATGTGAATCCTAGTATTAATAAACTATAGTAAAATAACAATTTCTCTATCACCTCCCTGATCATACCTAGAGAAAGGAATGTAACCCTGGGTATACATGCCACAGCAGTAATGTTGCATCATGTCATTTCAAATGTTAATTATCCCCTTAATAATTCCGCTATTATCAGATCTAGGCTATTTTTTAGTATAGTTCTATGTATTTAATGATTTACATAACATTCCTTCGTATCATTAATTACTATGGGTCAGGATACTGCCATATTACTTAAATAAATGTTAATATTTTGTAAAATGTATATACTAAAAATCGAATTAGTGTGAATTGCAAACATTTTGGTCGGAGTGAAGGCCAACTCATTAGACCCTCAAGTGAGAGAGGGCGCTACCAGGAAAGGATGTAGAAGGATTTTTATTGCTCTGCTAAATCTCTCCAAATCCACCACAACTAGCTACTTTTGAACTATTTGCTTACATCGTAAGGTAAAGTTATACTTGATTATTTGGATTTTCTGCTTTTATTGAACATTTGTGTCCATCTGTGTACCGAAAATGTCGAATACCAGATCTAAATCCGTCACCATTACGGGCAAACACAGTGACACGCCCATTTCTAACACGTACGCTACGGAAGAAGCGGTATCGGAATTCAGAATCCAATTTGACAAATTTTCTTCGACTGTACTTGACAAACTTGATTGTGTGACAACAACTCTACTATCAGTTCGCGATGAATTGAAAAATATAAAATCTTCTCTTCATGAAGTTGAAGCATTATCGGCAGATTCAGCGGCGAGAATTGATACACTTGAACGCGTGACCCTCCCTGCTATGTCAAAAATGCAGAAGGAATGTGACCTAAGTATGCGTGACTCATTAGTTGCCATGGAGATCCATGATCGTAAACAAAACCTTCTGCTTTACGGAGTCCCTCAGAGTACACGCGAAAACATCATGGACATCGTGCAGAAGGGAATCGTCGAGCTTGGCATACCTGAAGATCAAGTCCAGAAGATGCACATCATCAATGCTCATCGTCTGCCGCGGAAACCGACGTCAACATCACCTTCCAACGCTCGACCACTTAACCCAGACCCGATCATCGTTCGATTCATGTCAATATTCGACCGTGATGCCGTCCTCAATGCGTTCCATCAATCGCTTAAACGACCGAGACCGAAGCCAGCCATTACAGTTCGCATAGATCTGCCTCCGGCACTTAAACAAGTACGCTACAACCTCGAAAAAGCAGCCTATGAGTTGAGGAAGCAAAAGGAAATGTCAACCAGAGTTCGTCTTATTGGCACCAAGCTTATTCTGGAGTACAGACCAAGAGCACAGCGTCAAGCGTCTTGGCTGTTATTCCAGGGGTGAGGGTGAATTCTGCCATAATCAATCTATCCTGTATGTATTATATATATGCTGCTACCGACTTTCTCAACCTCTTCAACTCGTATTTTTATCTACGTGTAAATTCACTCCTTTAGCCATGTGCTTTGTGTTTGTAAACACCGATCTTTTCCCACGGTTAATTATGCAAATCTCACTCATGGAGTTCCTTTATCTCTGACCACAATGGATCGTTTACAGAGACAGAGTTTGTCAACCCCATCATCAGGAACGTGCGTCTCGCACACCATTTGACACCGCATGCCTTTTTCTACACACCTGTAGTAGACACTGATCTGTTTTCTACGGCTGTTGTATTTACATCGGCTTTGTAAGATCTGTCTCCTGTTTTTAAACTCTAGTGACGTACCCATAAATTATCTTACGAATTTAAGTATTTTTTCTGTAAGTGTGGTTTTTGGAGAAATAGCTAATGTGATCTCATATCTTTCAGGCCATACGATTTTATCGCTCTCTTAGACCTCGAATACGTACGTGTCTGTTTGGACATCTTATCATTAGTATTTATATTAACTTTTTTTTTTATGTGTGTGTTTTTAAAACTTTTATGAGGGGTATACTTTTATCGCTCTCTTAGACTTCAAACATTTTAGTGTTTGTTTGGGCAACCTATTGTTGGCCTTCGTATTTTGTTTGTCGTTTCCCTCTTTTCTTTTTTGGTACACTTTTTGCAGCACTTCCTTTTTTCTTTTTTCTCATGAAGGGTAATAAACTACTCTGTCAGAACTGTTCTAAATTACAATCACTCAAAGACGATGCATTTTGTATTACTTGCAACTCTGAAATTTTTCCTTTCAATCATCACCTAGACAACGATGTGTTTTTGTTATCTATTTTTACTTTCTTTCACTTAGACAAATGTATCGATGAGGACAAATACCACTCTCTGTCCGTAAATCCCGGCCCCCCCACTCAGGTTTCAAAATGACCGCATGCGTGTTGCCAAAATGTCCTTTTCGTAACAAAAGAAAAAGGTCGAGCCGTATTGACTTTACACACCGGACTTTTGCTGAAAAGGGGGGGTGCGGAAAAAGGCTCGTATACAAAAGAAAAAGGTCGAGCCGTATTGACTTTACACACCGGACTTTTGCTGAAAAGGGGGGGTCGGTTGGAACACGCATATGCGTACCCTAAATAACACTGAGTGGGGGGGCCGGGCCGTAAATCCTCTTAGTCTAAATGAACTTAATAATGAGCTGAGTTCTACAAAAATATTACAACCTAACAATGTAACCAATAATTCCTGCAAGTATATGTTTTCTGATGATTTTGTACAAAAATATAAATCTACTCCAGATAATTTTTCTATATTACATGTTAATTCAAGGAGTCTTGTCCGTAATTACGACGATCTACAACTTCTTCTTAGTTCATTAGATTACAAATTCACAGTTATTGGAATTTCTGAAACATGGTTTCGAAACAACATTTCAGTTAATATGTTTAATATTGACGGATATTCACTTGTTCATATTGATAGACTTAACAAACATGGGGGAGGAGTAGCTTTATATATAAGAGATGATATTGATTATAACCTGTGTCCTAATTTATCAGTTAGTCGTAATCATTGTGATACTGTCTTTATTGAAATGCATCAAGAGAAAAAGAAACCTATAATAGTTGGCTGTGTTTACAGAGTACCTAATACTGATGTTAATGATTTCAACGAAACACTCACGAGTCTGTTGGTCGAAATAAATCCCTTAAATAAAGATGCTTATATATTAGGCGATTTCAATATAAATTTACTTAATCAAGATACTGATCACAGAACTAATGAATTTCTAGATATAATGTTTACATATGGGCTATTCCCTACTATAAGTAAACCAACTCGTGTAACTAGACATTCTGCTACCGTGATTGATAACATATTTACCAACTGTATTCACATGCATTTAAACTGTGGTATCATTTATTCAGATCTTTCGGATCATTTTCCAATATTTTGTATAAGTGACAATATATCTGTCCCTATTCATTCATTCTGTGGCAAATCAAGAGTAATCACCAAAGAAAAGATTTTGTTATTTAAGAATAAGCTACGATTGATTGACTGGTCTGTAATTTATGGTAGAACAGATGTCACTGTGTCATATGATCTATTTATTCATAAGCTTAGCTCCCTTTATTTTGAATGCTTTCCCCTTACAAAGGTAAAACTAAAAAAACACGATAAACCTTGGATCACCCGTGGTATTTTAAAATCTATTCAGAGAAAGCAAAAGTTATATTGTCGTTATATGAAGAAAGGTGACACCCGTACGCGAAAAAAATACGTTGAATATAAGAACATGTTCACAAGTATCATTCGCCGAAGCAAAAAGATTTATTATGAAAACCTATTTAAAAAATTGAGAGGTGATATGAAAAAAACCTGGTCTCGAATAAACAACTTATTAGGTAAAAAATACAAAACATTACCTTCTCACATGTATTACAATCAGGATAAGATACTTAGTAAAGCATCTATTGTTGAAGCATTTAATAGGTATTTTGTTAATATTGGAAAGATTACACAAGAAAAGATACCAACTTCTTCCTCTCACTTTCTGGATTATTTATCAAACCGTGTACCAAGTTCACTGTTCTTTAATCCGACTTCCAATACTGAAATAATCAATGTTCTCTCATCCATGAAAACATCTGCTGCACCAGGTTCGGACTCTATAGGCCATTTTCGTAATGTAACCAAATTTAATGCATACGTCTTTGTGAAGTGCCTCAATAAAAATTATTTCATTCACCTGATAAGAATAATAGTATTTCAATAGACAGAATCCAAACTGCATACATTATTTGTTGTCAGGTTGGACAAGCAATATGGCTTGACCTACCTAGCAACACTTAATATATGCAGTTGCATTCTGACTATTGAAATACTATTATTCCTATCAGGTGAATGAAATAATTTGTATTGAGGCACTTCACAAAGACTAATGCATTAAATTTGGTTACATTACGAAAATGGCCTATTGCTGCACGTGTCATTAAGGAATGCATTCATACAATTGTTGATCCTCTTTGTTATATATTCAATGAATCAATGTCACAAGGTATTGTCCCTGATAATCTCAAGACCGCTAAGGTAATTCCAATATACAAAAAAGGTGACAAACATGACATTGTTAATTACAGACCAATTGCTCTATTACCTTTTTTTCCAAAAATGTTAGAAAGGATAATTTACAACAGGCTGTATAAATTTTTTGCACTAAACAATATTTTGATACCCCAACAATTTGGATTTCGAAAGAATTTTTCTACTGATCTTGGCGTACTGAACTTGGTTAATACTATATCACATGAAATAGATGTTGGTAATTATTGCCTTAGTGTATTTATGGACCTGTCAAAAGCATTTGACACCATTGATCACCACATCTTGTTAAAAAAATTAGAATTTTATGGAATTAGAGGGGTTCCACTTCAGTGGTTCGTCAGTTACTTGTTACATAGAAATCAATATGTGGTGATCGATGGTGTCAAATCTCAACATATGGATGTATCCTGTGGAATTCCTCAGGGATCTGTGTTAGGGCCCCTCCTTTTTCTCGTCTACATTAATGATATAGTTAAATGTTCTTCAATTCTAAACTTCTCTTTGTTTGCTGATGATACCACTGTTTCATTATCACATAAAAAAATGGACAATCTTATATCATCAGCAAACAATGAACTAGACAAATTAAATAAATGGTATGCTTGCAATAAATTGTTTTTAAATTTTGACAAAACTAGGTATATTATTTTTCGTGCGAGAGGAAGGAGGGTTCCGTCAAATCTGTCAAACCTCATTATTGGTGGAAATGTCATAGAAAAGGTCGATAATATGCAGTTTTTAGGTGTAATTTTGAATGAATATCTTTCTTGGAAACCACATCTTAGCTCAATTTGTACAAAAATATCAAGATCTATTGGTGTTCTTTCTAAATTAAGACTTTTTGTGCCCCAGTCTATTCTGACGACTCTTTACAATAGCATTATACTTCCTCATTTTAATTACTGTAATACTGTCTGGGGTCACACCTTTAAAACCCATTTAGATAAATTATGCATTTTACAAAAGAAAGCAATACGAATTATCTTTAATGCTCCCTTCAATAGTCATACAAAACCTTTATTTTCACAATCAAATATATTACCGTTAAAGGACCTGATAACCTTGAATTCCCTTGTGTTTATGTATAAATTTCATTCGAAAATCTTGCCTCCTCTCCTTAGCGATATCTTTGTTTTGAATTCCTCAATTCATTCTTACCAAACTCGCCAAATTAATTTAATACACTTACCTCAGGTTCGTTCTTCCGTCGCCTCAAATTCATTTATAATTCATTTTCCTAAGTTATGGAACAAACTCCCCAACAATATCAAAAACAGCTCAACTCTTTCCAGATTTAAAAAGCTGAGCAGGGAAATCTTACCTTCTTTATAAAATACTCTTGATATTCTTGTTCGCTTTCATTTGTACTGCCCTCCTATACATGTAGATACAGTTTTTTGTTGCTGCTGCAGAAGTATACTTCTCTTTTTTTTTCTTGTTTATATTAATGTTCGATGTTGATATTTTTTAGTATAATTAATGTTGATCTTTTTATGTATTATGTATTGGTGGCCCCTTTTTATAAGCTCTGCTTTCTCCGGGGTCACCAAACCATCATTGCATTATTCTAAATCTTGATGTAACTTATTTTGATTGTATATATATATTGATGGTTGAACAATAAATGAATTGAAAAAAAAAAATGAATTGAACTCGGCTTCAAATCATAAATAATCACAAGACTGCTCTGACGTCACTTCCATGATTATGATGCAGAACAGATTTGGCTTTGTCTCCTACAAGGAAACTTGCAATACACTCCGAAATTGTTATTTTACTATAGTTTATTAATACTACGATTCACATTATACATGCTTGAATATGCATGTTCAAATTCAAATAGGCTATATTCATTTTCTTCTCAAATGTTTTAATTATTCCCAAATCGGATGGCAGTCAGAACGAACAATGTGTTGAGGTGGCGTAGAAATATATCATATAGCTCCGTTTAGTCTCATTTGAGAACGCCCCCTATCGGCAGAGTCTAGCAACCTAACATGTACGTTAGCCTATTGACTTTTACCCCCCTAAATCGTTAAAAAAAAAAAAATTAAAAAAAAACGAAAAGCACATCCACCCCGACGTACGTTTTCACTAGCTCTTTCATTGGAACCCTCATGTCCCATTGACTTTTGAAAGTTCACCCACCGTAATTTGATCAAAATAGGTCGCAAACTCGCCATTGCCTATATAACACAAGTCGAACTTTGGACTCAATATTCCACGCGATTGTAAGGTTATAATTCAAGCACACGAAGGATAAGAAGCATGAATTATCATAGATCACTTCTGATTTGTTCATTATGTCCATTTCATCCAACCCCCCACCGTAATTTTTCCATTTATAGGAAAGCATTTTGCCGGGGTAAGCAAAAACATGAATATTCATGAACACCATGGACTATTCGATTATTAGCAGAGGGGTGCAATTGTGCACCACATCAAACTCCCCTACTTCAAATCAAGTATTCAATTGTATTATGTAGTTTGGTAGGTTTATTTTACAAACTGTCTAATTATCAGATATCAATGATAGTTGAAAGATATGGAAAAGATTCTTGTATTTTAAATTTAGCAAAGCAATCTCACATACAAAATCACTATCAATTGTCGTCTGATCCGCCGATTGCCGTCTGCTATAAACGCGAACAAGCCTACGTTTTTGCTGGCGAAAATGAGACAACCGGAGCAATATGCAATTGAGGGCATTGGAATCAGGGAGGGCGGTGGGGGCGGTCGCCCCCCCCCCCCCAACGTAGGAAGAAAAAGGAGCAGACAAAGAAAAAAAAAATTAGACAAGGATTAGGAGTCGAGAACGGTACAACAAATCGTCTTCTCTCTCTAATAATTTAATGAAACATCAAAGGGAAACTCCCCCTCCCTGCACCCACTCCCCTATATTTAAACGTCTTTGCCCCTAGCCCTAGGGAGCGCGCTTTGCGCTTTGCGCGCTCTGTAAGTGATTCGCACGCTTCGCGTGCTCATACCGCCCCCCTAAAATAAAATTCTAGCTACACGGTTGGGCGCGGGGATCTTATTCGGAAAATGAAAATGTGAGCTTACAAGCCGAAGAGAAAGATTGCGGGAGGGGTCCAAATGTGTTCGTGTCTCATCCTTTCCCCATTTTCCCTTTCCCTATCTCTGTTTTCTCGCTTTTTCTTCCTTTTTAATTTTACTTCACAACTCGATTTGTAGGCATGGATCGAGGCACTTATTCCCCCTTGTAGCTACGCCATTGGTGTGGTGGGTTTGAAAACTAACCTGTTGACCGACAAGCCCAGTGCCGCAGCCTACGTCTAGTATTCTCACATCTCGATTCGTTACCAACCGGGTGAGGGCGTCAGCAGTCAAAACAGGCCCAGTGACCTTCAATGCGGCATTTATCTAAATTTCATATATTGGTCATGTAGATAAGGGAATACCAAGACGAGAATTAAGTGGTTCATTAGTTTCCAGTGAAAGTTTAAAAGCTTAAGTATCATTTCATTCAAAAGGGACTTAGTATAAAAATGGTGCTAAGGTAGTGACTTCAATGCTAAATGTACAATTAAAGATAATCTGAAAGTTTGAGTGAAAACGGACCATTATTAATGATAAAAATTGTGGAAAACTGATCTGATCGAGTCCTTAATTCTCCTTACTATATTATTACAATTTAATTACATTTTAGGTGCATTTAAATCGTCACAGAGCAATGGATTGGCTTGGCTCTATATACCATTCCAGACATTCAAGTGTTAAAAGATTTTTAAAAGCTTGTCTTATGACTTATTTTCGTAGAAAAACGGTTGGGAAAATTCAAAAATGGTTAGGAGAATTTACCGTTAATCACTGTGAGAGGGTGTTGCACAGTGACGCCTTCAAAGAAAACCATAAATATCTTTGTGGTTTGAGAATTTTCTCAGGACTTTGTGCCTGTTAGAAGGTAAGTACAGTCGAAGGACTGTACAAAAATTACACAATTTTTTTCATCAAGAAAATAAGTATGTTTATGTCAAACGAATATACAGTAGGTAGTTAGCTTCAGTACAAATTATCCCTCCCCTCCCCCCTCCCTATTCACACATCCTGTGCATATTGAGATGTCCGCTTGTGCATTTCAGAATAATACTGTCAAAGTCATGGAGGCGCTTCATGAATACCTTTTGTTTGCCCTCTTGAGAATATTATTTACACATTCTACCCCGACCACAACCCGTTTCACGATTTTCTTGGACAGTTCCAGAACGTAGTGAGAACTAGTTTGGTATATTATAGGGGCTTAACCATTGACCCTAGTGGCTACGTCACGTACCTTATCATATTGTTCAGCAAAATCATCGTATTTAGCTTCGAGTGCGTCAGTATTGCTTTCTTCTCGGAATGCCCGTGCCCATTTCGCCAAGTCTGTTGGGATTTCTTTCTCTACCTTGGTATCCTTCTCGTTGTCATTCACATTCATATTGCGGATTGTTTGATGCTTATCTGTGGTAAATGAACAATGAAATAAACAAAAAATGTAACTAAGCTATAAAAAGTTGAAAACCCAGCGCTTTTTGCCATTCATCATTCCCATTCAACGCTTCAAGCTGTGCAGATCAAGACAATCAAATGTACTGCTATCGACGATCGACCACGTCACGTTGTAACACGTCCCTGGCCTAGTAGTATAGTAGGAAAATGATGCATACTATGTCTGGAAAATCATTTGGTGGGAAAGGTCAAACAAATTGCCATGTCAATCCAGTGGCGTACGCAGGATTTTTTTCAAGGGGGGGGGGGGGTTTCCAAAAAAACATACATAAAACATACACATTAAAAAAAACCTGCGTACTCGCCTGTGTCAATCAATATCAGTTCGTTACCAGCCAATTAAGATAGATGTTCTAAAATATACTCTGAAATATAATCCATTCGATACTATAGCTATAACAGAAACTCACTTTGATAAGACCAGACTCCGAACTAGTAATAAAGGAGTACAACATTATTCGTAAAGACAGAACGATACACCGTCGGAGGAAGTGAAGCCCTTTATGCTTCATTTCATTTCATTTCATTTCATTTATTTATTTAAGCACGGTCACTCTCTCAGCCTATCGGTTGATTTTCAGAAAGTCCGTGACTGAATAAAAAATATACAAATTATATCACAAAACAAATTCCAGTAACAAAGACAACAAAACATAAAAATATGCAAAATAATCGAAACAAAACAACAACAAAAAATAAACAAAGAAAACATGAATTATTATAATGTACAAAATAAAAATTAACAATAATGAATAAAAAGTAAATAATTAACAGAGAAGTGTATTGTAAACCGAGAGTCTGATTGACTCTCCTCCCAAGGGTCTGTCAATGATCTGTTTTCTAAAAACATTTTTATTCTCTATGGATTTCAGTTCCTGTAAAATTGTGTTCCAGCATTTCGCTCCTTTATAACTCCTTATTTTATAATTCGTTTGGCCTATAGGTAATGCAAAGTTATGAAAAGAGTGTCGGGTATTATACACAGGGTTGTGCTTTTCAAAGAAATGTAAAATAGGTTTTGGTGCATTATTATAAAATATTTGGTGCATAACTATTAATGTCCTTTTTTTCAATCTTTCTAAAATGTTATCTAACTTCAAAAGTATGAACAACTGATCTGTTGGGAATCTTGGGTCTTTCCTTAAAACAGTTTTTAGCGCTTTATTTTGTAAAGTTTGAAGTTTTCTTCAAGTTCGTAACCCCTGTATTTGCATAGACTATATCACAGTAATCAAAATGACATTGTATCATGGATTTATAAAACAATTCCGCTTGGCGTTGTGTAATAATCGGACGAATTCTCCTTAACATATACAATTTAAACAAAACTTTTCTTCTTATTTCGTTGATATGTAGGTTCCAACTTAGATTCTCGTCTAGAATTACGCCAAGATACTTACACGATGAAACTCTCAGAATGGGTATACTCTCTACTAGTAAATGTATATTAGGATCAAGTCTGTTTAACTTACTCCTGGTTCCTACGACAAGAAACTCACATTTCTTAACATTTAATTTAAGTTTGTTACATTTTAGATATTCACATACGGATTCTAGGTCTTTGTTTAAAGTCGTTGTCAATTCTTGAACATTGTTACTACTGAAATATAAACACGTATCGTCAGCATACATTAATACCTTAGAATGCTTCACTGCAGTTGGTAGATCGTTCACATATATTGAAAATAGCATGGGTCCTATAATAGTACCTTGCGGTATTTCGCATGTAAGTTCCTTAGTATTCGAGCTTATACCATTCATTGTAATAAATTGCTTTCTCCCTATTAGATAACCTTCAAACCATTTGGTGACTTTTTCAGACATACCGATGAAACGTAATTTTTGCAGAAGGATGTGATGATCAATGCAGTCAAATGCTTTTTGTAAATCGAGCATAACAATCCCTGTTGTGCATCCTTTGTCTATATTATCAAATAGATCTTCTGTGATATTTAATAGTGTAGTAGTCGTTGAGTGCTTTGGCCGAAAACCTGACTGATTATCACAAAGTAAGTTATTGTCATTTAAAAATTTATATATCTGCTTGAAAACAATCTTTTCTATCACTTTGGCTAGTACTGGAATAACCGATATTGGTCTGTAATTGCTTTTTTCTTGTTTATCTCCCTTTTTATATATGGGAGTTACACGTGATATTTTCTATTGAAGCGGAACAATTCCTTGAGTCAAAGACATATTTATAATATGACACATTGGTTTGGCAATATATGGAGAAATCATCTTTATAAACAATGCTGGGATCTCATCTGGCCCTGTAGCCTTTTTGACAGAAATTTCTTTTAATTCCTTTAAAACAGTGCTTTCGGCAACATCGGCAAAATTGAATTCGCCAGCGATAACATCAGAACAATAATTTTTAAACGTCATATCTTGAGAAGGACAAGTTTGTTGGTCTTGTATATTTTTACCTACTGAAACAAAATAGTCATTGAATTCATTCATAATTTGTTTATGGTCATAGATAATTTCTTCATTGATAAGTAACTGTGGAATATTATTGCAGACTTTCTTCTTAGTAGGTAAGAATTGCTGCATAGATGAAAACAGAGTATTGCTATCAAAGCTGTTTTCAATACAATTTCCAATATACTCACGTTTTGCTTTCCTAATAACAGCAATGACTTTATTTCTTAATAATTTGTAAATGCGCCAGTCAACGTCATCTTTTGACTTTTTGGCAATCTGTTTAGCAGCATTTTTCTCTTCAATCAAATCTAGGATGTTTTGATTAATCCATTTTAATGTTTTATTCTTGATTCTCATTCGTTTTATGGGTGCTATATCATCTAATATAGAATTCAATATACTCTCGAATGCTCCATACGCCTTTTGGGGGCAAACATATTCTTGGATACAATCAAAATTAATACGTTGAATGAAATTTTGCACAATGTCGGGCTTCAGTTTTCTTTTATTCCTCATCTTTCTATATTTATGCATTACATTACAATTAGGAAGTTTCCCTTTTACACAATCTACCATATAGTGGTCACTCAGAGTCACATGCAATACTCCACTTGACTTGACTGAATTTGCTGAGAATTGTTCGTCACAATCAAATCAATTAATGAACTTGAGTTATTTGTTACGCGAGTTGCTTCCATTATAAGTTGCTCACATCTATTATTGTGAAATATTTCAAAGAGTTGCTTAGCTTGCCACTGGGAGTTTTTCTTCTTCATGTCACAGTTCATATCGCCAAGGATGATAAAATCTGTTCCAGTTCCTTCGATCATCTCAAGGTTGTCTTCGAATTTAGTGAACAAGTCATAATTTGAAGAGGGTGGTCTGTACCAGGTTACTACATGATACGATTTTTGCTTATCTTCATGTATTTCCATCACAATGATTTCCAGGTCTTTTGGCATAAATTCCGGTTTAACTATATAATTAAGCCCTTCACGTACATATGCGGCGACTCCTCCGCCTGAACGGTTTCGATCTCGACGTTCACAGGTGTATCCACTTATTGCAATTTCTTCGTCACATATGGATTCGTCTAAATGGGTTTCATATATGTATGAAGAGACAACACGGCTGGACTTTGATCTCGAAGCAATATTGTAAAGTTAAAGTAGCTCGTAACGAAACTCTTCTGATTTGTGTATTATAATAGACCACCAAACGTTTCAGTCGAGTATTTCGATAAAATCTCTTGTATGATGAAAAGGGCGATTAGCGACAATGTAGAAATGATTCTACTGGGAGACTCTAATTGTGATTTATGTCAGGATAGTTTAAATTCAGATGCAAATGATTTCTCATCTTTGATGACTGGTTTCTTATGCACACAATTAATTACTGTTCCTACCCGAGTTACTATGTCATCGAAATCGATAATTGATCATATTTATTCTGCCAACCCAGACAAACACATTGTCGCTGGTGTATATAAAATTTTCTTCAGCGAACATTTCTTTACTTTTACATTTTATGGTGAGAGTTGCCACAAACCCTTGAAAAACATAATAAGCTGCATGGCGTGATTTCCCAAAATTTGATTATTAAGGATTTGTAGTTTCATGCACTGACACAGAGGCCTTTCAACGACATATTTCAAATTACAGATGTCAATGAAGCGTGGGAGACATAGGCGCCGGAAGAGGGGGGGGGGGGGCACTTTGCCCCCCCCCCCCCCAAAAAAAAAAAAAAAAAAAAATGAAGAAAGAAGCAGTATTAAGGAGAAAGGACATAACAATAATACAAACCTGAATTAAATCACATATAAAATTCCATTCAAAGAAAAGAAAAGTTAACAGGAATTAAATATTTCCTAAACATTCCGCATGCCAACTATATTTATCAATAGAGGTTTTTATCATAGCGATACGCGCATATCGTGGAAATATTGTGAGAGAATGGAAAAGCGTGTGTGTTTTTTTTATAGGGGTAAGAAGACATGAGCCTCTGAACGCTGGCGTACTGATGAGGGGGGGGGGGTATTTCTTATTCGACACCAGTGATTTTTGTAAGTCATATTTTTTTATGCGTTTGTTGGAAAATTAGAAATTCCCAAATTTACAGTCGGGCGATAAATATGCTTATTTAGAAGCCTTCATGTCAGGCCGGTAACCCGACACATGCTCCGCCGACGATTGCTCCGCGACATTTACTCCGCAAAACGCGACAATTGCTCCGCGACATTTGCTCCGCCGAGAATTGCTCCGCCGACATTTGCTCCGCCGACATATGCTCCGCCGACATTTGCTCCGCCGACATTTGCTCCGCCGACAATTACTCCGCCGACAATAGCTCCGCCGACATTTGCTCCGCCGACAATTGCTCCGCCGACAATTGCTCCGCCGACATTTGCTCCGCCGACATATGCTCCGCCGACATTTGCTCCGCCGACATTTGCTCCGCCGACAATTACTCCGCCGACAATAGCTCCGCCGACATTTGCTCCGCCGACAATTGCTCCGCCGACAATTGCTCCGCAAAACGCGACAATTGCTCCGGTGACAAATGCTCCTCGAACGACAGTTGCTCCGCCGACATTTGCTCCGCCTACAATTGCTCCGCCGACAATTGCTCTGCAAAACGCGATAATTGCTCCGGTGACATTTGCTCCGCCGACTATTGCTCCGCCAACAGTTGCTCCGCCGACATTTGCTCCGCCTGAAGCGACACTTGCTCCGGTGACAATGTAGATAATAATAATAATAACTAAATTTGTAATACTTGTTTTGAACAAGTATAGGTGGGCTGGTCTAACTAAAATTTGAGACAAAATAAAGGGCAAATTTAAGATAGCTTATTGTCTCAGCTACAACATACTCGAAATTCAGCGTAAACGAAGCTAAAACGACGGAGATATTGCTCGCGAAAGACGGGAATGTAGAATCCAGTTTTGAAAAAAGTCATGTCCCATAGAGAATACACGCAAAAAGTGAAAAATTGATATTCCTCCTTTAATCGCAAAAATACGTCATGATTCCTTTGTCGAAATGAAAAATCATGTCATTTGCATTTGTAGTGAATTATCTCAGCTAGAACATATCGAAAGTTGGAAGAAAATCAATCAATATTTACAGAGATACAATCAATTTTCCAAAAATATGCTGATGTCATAATATGCAAATTGGAATTTTGAGTTCGGAGGCCATTATGATGACGTCATGAGTTAATTGAGGGTCAAATGAGACAAGAACTCATATTTCCAATTCATACTCTACAAAATATGAAACAAAATTTGGGGTCACCTTTCATCCTAAAGAGCTACGATGGATTTTGTATAGGCATGTTTTTGCCCATTATGCTATGTATTACAAGAGCTCGCACGCACGGACGTGTATCTTAAACGGACGCTTACTCCGTTATTAATGGTCAAAAATATGTTAACAAGGTATCAAAATGCTTGGGAAAATGTGCCAAATATGATGAAAAAGAAAAATTGGCGATTCTTTGTTGCAAAATGCCAGAACGCGCGAAAACACGCGCGCATGCGCGTGTGCGAGATTTTGTATAAAATGCTTAAAATGGCCTAAAACGTATGTAAAATTATTTTGAGACTATTTTGAGTATTTTAATATTTTGCGCGCGGACGTACGCGCACGCGCGCGTTTTTTGACCTGAAATTGACCGGACGAATATTGACCTTAATCATGATAAATATGAATCAAAAATGGCTTTTGGTTAATTATGAAGATATGATCATGAGTTGATTTTCAGAAAAATTTACAAAATGGCGCCTAGATGACGTCATCAGTGAAGGTCATAGTTGAAAACGTTATTGTGTTTTGTACATATGCCTATACATTGTGTGCCAAATTTGAGCCATTTTCAAGTAATCGTGCTTACAAAAAAAAGTGGTTTGAAATAAGTAAAATAAATAATAAAGGCAATTCTAACGAAATCATAAGGTTTTCTGTACGCTTTACAGCCCACCTGATAATAAAGGCAATTTTAACAAAATTATAAGGTGGTCTGTATTAGATACAGCCCACCTGATAAATAAATAAAGGCAATTTTAACAAAATTATAAGGTGGTCTGTATTAGATACAGCCCACCTGATAAATAAATAAAGGCAATTCTAACGAAATTATAAGGTGGTCTGTACGATATACAGCCCACCTGATAAATAAATAAAGGTAATTCTACCGAAATTATAAGGTGGTCTGTACGATATACAGCCCACCTGATAATAAATAAATAAATAAACAAAGGCAATTCTAACGAAATTATAAGGTGGTCTGTGCGATATACAGCCCACGTGATAATTACAAAAATAACATTAGTAACACCACCAACCATAATAATCATTGTTGTCATTATTATTGTGATACTGCTTCTAATACTACTCCTACTACATGTACTAGGAAGTTCAGCGTAAACGAAGCTAAAACGACGGAGATATTGCTCGCGAAAGACGGGAATGTAGAATCCAGTTTCGAAAAAAGTCATGTCCCATAGAGAATACACGCAAAAAGTGAAAAATTGATATTCCTCCTTTAATCGCAAAAATACGTCATGATTCCTTTGTCGAAATGAAAAATCATGTCAATTGCATTTGTAGTGAATTATCTCAGCTAGAACATATCGAAAGTTGGAAGAAAATCAATCAATATTTACAGAGATATAATCAATTTTCCAAAAATATGCTGATGTCATAATATGCAAATTGGAATTTTGAGTTCGGAGGCCATTATGATGACGTCATGAGTTAATTGAGGGTCAAATGAGACAAGAACTCATATTTCCAATTCATACTCTACAAAATATGAAACAAAATTTGGGGTCACCTTACATCCTAAAGAGCTACAATGGATTTTGTATAGGCATGTTTTTGCCCAGGCATGTTTTTGCCCATATATGCTATGTATTACAAGAGCTCGCACGCACGGACGTGTATCTTAAACGGACGCTTACTCCGTTATTAGTGGTCAGAAATATGTTAACAAGGTATCAAAATGCTTGGGAAAATGTGCCAAATATGATAAAAAAAAAATTGGCGATTCTTTGTTGCAAAATGCCAGAACGCGCGAAAACACGCGCGCATGCGCGTGTGCGAGATTTTTTATAAAATGCTTAAAATGGCCTAAAACGTATGTACTACTGCTATCGACGATCGACCACGTCACGTTATAACACGTCCCTGGCCTAGTAGTAGTATAGTAGGAAAATGATGCATAGTATGTCTGGAAAATCATTTGGTGGGAAAGGTCAAACAAATTGCCATTTCAATCAATATCAGTTCGTTACCAGCCAATTAAGATAGATGATCTAAAATATACTCTGAAATATAATCCATTCGATACTATAGCTATAACAAAAACTCACTTTGATAAGACCAGGGCAGCGTTTCTCGAAACCGTACAAGTTCACCGACATCCCATTGAAACGCGTGTTAAACTTAATACACGCGTTTCGACGGGATGTCGGTGAACTTGTAGTTATGACGGTTTCGAGAAACGCTGGCCAGAAGAGGAAGTGAAGCCCTTTATGTATGAAGAGACGAATTCCAGACAACTCGCCACAAAGACAACCCGCCCCAAGACAACCCGCCACAATACCCTGGACATCTCGCCACAATACCCTGGTCAGGCGAGTTGTCCAGGGTGGGGTGCCTTTTCGGACAACTCGCCACACTTTTTTCCCCTCATGATTTCTAGATCTAAAATCCCTCATCTTAAATGAAATTGTCATTTTTCATGATTTTCGTGCTTTTATAAACACAGTCATTACAAGGAATAAAGAATAAAGCTGATTTCCCTTGCAACAATAATATATTTTTGACAAACCGAAGGCGTACGATCGCCAGATCATTGGGATAACTTGGTATTTAGATCTAGAGGTCTATAGCAGCTGCATTTTTCTGTCTCAGAAATTGTTTAATGGTAGGATACTGGAAGCACTGGTGTACTGATGGGGGGGGGGGGGGGTATTTGACCCACGAAATAAAATTGAAATGTGATTTATTTCTAGATTTTCTGGGTTAGTTTCGTCAGAGGCGGCATTCTTCATTGGGGGGGGGGGACACTGTGCCCCCACTTTTTCAGGTTCCCCTAAAGTGCCCCTTTTATCCTTTGTACATGTCCTTTTTCCCTTCTGATAATTTTTAATGGTAGGAATTCATGGAAGGGTACTGGAAGCACTGGCGTCCTGATGGGGGAGGGGGCAGTTGACCCGCGAAATAAAATTGAAATGTGGTTTATTTCTAGATTTTCTAGGTTAGTTTCGCACAGTCCAAAATAGATTCTTGTTGCGGGTGTTGTTGCAAGCGCAAGGAAAATCATCTTTATTCTTTAGAACAGCTCTCAAAATACTCACAATTTCCATGTTTCCTGTCATGACTGTGTTTATAAAAGAATAATGAATACATAAAATGACAATTTTATCTAAGATCCTGAAGATGAGGGATTTTAGATCTAGAAATCATGAGGGGAAAAAAGTGTGGCGAGTTGTCCGAAAAGGCACCCCACCCTGGACAACTCGCATGTGGCGAGTTGTCCAGGGTATTGTGGCGAGATGTCCAGGGTATTGTGGCGGGTTGTCTTGGGGCGGGTTGTGTTTGTGGCAAGTTGTCTGGACCCCTGAAGAGACAACACGGCTGGACTTTGATCTCGAAGCAATATTGTAAAGTTACAGTAGCTCGTAACGAAACTCTTCTGATTTGTGTATTACCAGGGAGGTGAGCTTTTACTCATGCCCTAGTATTATAATAGACCACCAAACGTTTCTGTCGAGTATTTCGATAAAATTTCTTGTATGATGAAAAGGGCGATTAGCGACAATGTAGAAATGATTCTACTGGGAGACTCTAAATGTGATTTATGTCAGGATAGTCTAAATTCAAATGCAAATGATTTTTCATCTTTGATGACTGGTTTCTTATGCACACAATTAATTACTGTTCCTACCCGAGTTACTATGTCATCGAAATCGATAATTGATCATATATATTCTGCCAACGTAGACAAACACATTGTCGCTGGTGTATATCAAATTTTCTTCAGCGAACATTTCTTTACTTTTACATTTTATGGTGACAGTTGCCACAAACCCTTGAAAAACATAAGCTGCATATATGGCGTGATTTCCCAAAATTTGATTATTAAGGATTTGTAGTTTCATGCACTGACACAAAGGCCTTTCAACGATTTCAAATTACAGATGTCAATGAAGCGTGGGAGACATAGGCGCCGGAAGTGGGGGTGGGGGGGGGGGCAGTTTTGCCCCCCCCCCCCAATAAAAAAAAAGAAGAAGAAGAAAGAAGCAGTATTAAGGAGAAAGGACATAACAATAACAATAATAAAAACCTGAATTAAATCACATATAAAATTCCATTCAAAGAAAAGGAAAGTTAACAGGAATTAAATATTTCCTAAACATTGATCCGCATATGCCACCTATATTTATCAATAGAGGTTTTTATCATAGCGATATATATCGTGGAAATATTGTGAGAGAATGGAAAAGCGTGTGTGTTTTTTGTAATAGGGGTGAGAAGACATGAGCCTCTGAACGCTGGCGTACTGATGAGGGGGGGGGGCATATTTTTGTATGCGTTTGTTGGAAAATTAGAAATTCCCAAATTTACAGTCGGGCGATAAATATGCTTATTTAGACGCCTTCATGTCAGGGCCTCCCTCACTTTTTGAAAAAGTATGTTACAGAGAAAAAGAAAGAAAGAGAGAGAGAAACAATAAGTGACCTGCTATAATGTCACAAAATAATAAGGTATCAATATGCTCATTTGATCGTAGTTAAATATCTAAAAACCTCTGAGCATCCGGGGGCTCTGCCCCCTGGGCACATCAATGACCTTAATGGCCTTTGCTCATTACGCCAGCACTGCCCCTGGAAGGTGAGCCCCGGGAATGTTTGCCCCCCAAACTGCTTCCGGCGCGCCTGGTGGGAGAAATGGTTGAACCTAACAATGGAAGTTGTAAATAAATTTGCACCACTTAAATTAAACGTATGCGTAGGAATCCTTGTCTATGGGTTTCTGGTGACACCATTCCATACATAATTATACTCGTGATCACTTTCATGAGAAAGCTCTACAAACCAAAAGTGATTTAATGTGGAACAGATACAAACATTACAGAAATTTAGTCAATATGATGGTTAATCAACAAAAGAAGGATTATGTTGACTCTCTTCTTCAAGAGAATAAGGGTAATCCTGGTGCCCTATGGAAAACATTAAAGAGTTTAACAAATGCAAACGTTTCTGAAAAGATAACGTTACAAGTCTCGGGAAATTAATGAAATAGCTAATTCAGGAGAAGTAGCAAACATTTTCAGAAATTTTGTCAGTAGAACTGTGAAAGGTTTGCCCGACAATTTCGGAAGCATCAAGTGATGAAGTGATAACCACAAAATGCAGTACAGCCGAAGATAATCTGTCGGAACCGACAGAATTGTTTATTTTGCCAGTTATTGACAGCGAATTTATAAACAAAGAAATTAAGGGTTTTCCGGTAAATTAAGGCGCTACATGGAATGAAGGATTAAGTGTCACGTATACAATCTGTCACTGACAACTGGTGTAGTGCCTGCTGCATGGAAAATAGCAAGATACAACCCATCTTCAAATATGGAGATAAATTTCAAGTATGTAATTATAGACCGATATCCATTCTCCCCGTCTTATCCAAAATAATAGAAAAGGCAATCCATATGAATCTCCTTGAATGTCTGTCAGAAAAACGACTTGCTGTGTCGGTATTCTTGCTCGATCCTCGTGTACTATATCAATGCAGAAGTTTTAAGTCGGTGACATGTATAATGTCGGTCGGCCGACAAGTTTGTTTTTTTCCTTTAAATGAAATGTGACTTTTCATCCGCAGTGACGGCTTCAAGAGAGACTACAACTATAATACTTGTATTTTCTCGAGGTTTCACTTTCCTACAATATCAACTAAAGAAATCAGAGGTTTAAAATTTTCGGGGAAACTAAGTTCAAACAAGGATTAAGAGTCAAGAACGGGATAACGAATCGTCTTTTTTCTCTAATATTTTTATGAGACGCCAAAGCTTCCTCGCTTTGCGCGGGAGGGGGGGGGGACTTCATTCAGACAAGGATTAAGTCGAGAACGGTACAACGCATCGTCTTCTTTCTCCAATAGTTTAAGGAAACGTCAAAGCTTCCGCGCTTCGCGCGACAGGGGGGGGGGGATCGAGCTGTATTCAGACAATTAGGGTTAAGAGTCGCGAACGGTACAACGAATCGTCTACTTCCTATAATAATTCAATGAAACGTCTACGCTTTCGCCCTTCGCGCGGGAGGCCCTTCACCTACCCCTAGGGAGCGCGCTTGCTCACTACCCCCCCCCCCCTAAAATAAGATCCTAGCTTCGCGGGGGGGGGGGGTTAGGGGTGCTTACAAGGTGCATCACATGCGAAGAGGACGGTATGTAAGGGGTCTATTACCTTCTCTTCACATTACCTCTTTCTCCCTCCCCCTTTACACCATCTTTAATCGCGGGAAGGGTTGCTTGGTTCCGTGTTTCCATGCAGTAGCTCTATGCATGGTTAGAAATCTATACATTTTTGATCTCCTGTGATATGATATTTTTGATTTTTAATGAAGGAATAAAAAGACACCCATATGGTAGGCACTATGGGGGGTGCTTCTACGACTAACACCGTACATGTGTCATTGATTCCTTACTATGTTGTTGTCTTTATATAATTATCTTTAACATTGTTTTTATTAGTTATTTCAAAAATGAATATTACTAAGAGCACTTTTTTTTTTGGGGGGGGGGGGGGGTATACGGTACGGTTTGACGGGAGGTTTTTTCATAAACCGGGAGCCTTCTACATCGTTGGCGGGAGAGCGGGAGGATCGAAGGCGTGGTGGCGGGAGTCTCCCGCTACGAGCTTTTTGGGGCAGCGGGAGAATGAGCGTGGTGGCGTGAGACTCGATCCCTCCAAATGCGGGAGGGTTGGCAGCCCTGAATAAAACCAAGCTTTGTTTTGGAGTATGCAGTTTGGCATTCTTAATTGCTACATAGGCCATTGGCTGTTTCGTAAAACCTTACTGAGCATAGTTGGCAACTTTATTTGTCAATTAAAGTTTTAGAAACTCATATAGTTGAGTTCTGTTGCATAGCTGCGCTACACAAAATAGTTTTTTTGTGAGATAATGAAAAACCGAGTGTCAAATTTGAAAGAACATATACAATTTAAATACAAAATCATCTTTGTTTGATCAAAATCGGTTCAGAGACGACTGAAATATCCATAAATATAACGATTTCTAATACTTGTGTAGGCTACCACCACAAATATTCGATAACTTGAAAAAGACGTTGAAAAAAACCGAAATAGTGCCTTTTACGTCGTATTTCAGCTAATGCCGATGTTGGCTTTTTTGTGTTGGTTAGATATAATAACGCACAACCAGCCGGCCCATGTATTGTCATTTGGTCACCGTATTTTTTTGAAAGTGGAGCTGAATTGGTATGATCGTATTGACTAAATTTCCCACATTTTGGGGTCTAAAATTACCTTCCTTGCATTTTTAGGTCCTAAAAGGACACTAGAAATGTCATAGATAAGAATAAAAGCAATAACCATGCACTTTGAAGGCATTTGAAGGTCTGAAAACAGAACTCAACTATCCCTGTATGTCTTGAAAGATAGAAACACAACACTCCTAAGTAAAATGTTATAAAGGGTTTAACAAAGGGTTGATTTGAGAACTGCTCCTATCTTTACACATGGGGTCCAGGGGCTTGCCTTAGAGCCCCTGTCAGGTCAAAGGGGGAAAGCCCTACCAGGGGCCCGGAAGACGGTGCCCCCGGATGCTGTCGAGTGTTAGCAATTCAGAATGTTCAAGATAGCCGTCTTGAGCGAAAAAAAACTCTAATCTATGCCTTGAAATTTGCACTGCCCCTATTGGTTCATTTTTTTGGATATCATTTCCCTCCTCACACGCACACACACTCTCTCTCTCACACGCACACACACTCTCTCTCTCACACACGCACACACTCTCTCACACACACACACACACTCACGCATTCTCACATCAGGGCCTTTGTGGGGCACCTGATTGTGGGGTATTTCTGTGCGTTCCAGATATACCTTGTGGTCCCCTACTAGTGGGGTATGTACAACCTGGCGATAACAACCCGGCGGTGTGCTTACGATGTTACCATAAAAAAGTGTGCAAGTTTTAGCACACGCTCACAAAAAGTCATTTATGGGGTACCACTTCTAATGCCCCGCAGGGCATAGGACACCGAATATACAGTCATTTGAAAGACTTTACTCTGTGGGGTCCTGAAAAAATACCCAAAAAAGTAAAAATGCCTCACAAGGGGTATGTGAAGCGCACATAAAACCCCACAAGAATGCCGAGGTGAGAGCTCTCTCTCTCACACACACACTATCTCTCTCACACGCACACACAGTATCTCTCTCTCTCACACACACACTATCTCTCTCACACGCACACACACTCTCTCTCACATGCACACACACTCTCTCTCTCACACACACACACACACACACTCTCTCTCTCTCACATGCACACACACTCTCTCTCTCACACGCACACAAACACTCTCTCTCACTCACTCTGTCCCATGTGTATCCATTACTTTCACTTACACCACTTTATCTTTTTCATCAGCTTTCAATTTCTCTCCATATTTTGCTCCTTCACTCTTTCTTCGGTCTTACTACACTCTCCTGATCTCTATCTACCTTTATTTTCTTCCAGCATTTATGATTTTCTGTTTTCCCATACATTTTTGCTATCCACTCTTTCCATCTCCCTTTCTCCCTTGCTCTCTACCCCCCCCCCCCCCTCTCTCTCTCTCTCTCTCTCTTTCCCCTCCTTCCTCCCTCAACCCTCCCAATTTATTTTTTTTTAACTTCTAATTTTCCGTCTCAATCTCCACCTCTTTCATTGACTTGCAAATTTCCTTCTCACTCACAGTCACTACCCCTCCCTTCTATTCTAATAATTGTAAAAACAGAAACACAAAGATGTGTAGTGAATACCAAGAATACTATGCTTTATCATGCCATATACATGTATTACTCATATTTTTACAAGAATATGAAGACTAAATCTCAAATACTGGTACATGAATAAAAAAAAAATACTGAGTTTTACTTTCAAAAAGCAGAACAAAATGATGGCAAGAATTTCTGTAGGGGCTAGTTATGTAACGGCAGCCATAGAATCAAACCTAACCAAGAAGTGTCACTCAATAATACAATATAACATGAATATAAGATTAATATAGCAGGTCCCCCAAAAAATTATTAATCTTTCTTTGAGAAATACAAGCATAGATGTTGCATCTTTTTTTTCGACCACTGGAAGGGGGAAGTGCTGATGTTTTATCACAACTAGAATGTTATAATCATAGATACTGACATACCTCTAGAGGGATTTTTTCTTAAGACACTGTGGAGAGTTTCTTCAAATATTCAAGATCAATGAAAATAAGGCTGGTACGATCAAGAGGTATTCCTTACGTTAACAAATCAATTACTCCAATCTGAGATTAGACAAACTTATAATCCCATATATTGCCATTATCATTAAATTCAAAAATATTAACGCATTTGCCTAAATCCCTGATATTACAACTTGGAAGACAGCAAATAGAAGCAACGTAAATCATCACTTCCCAATACAGAAATCTTTGAAGATGACATCAAGCACCTCCTCAGTGGTCACATGACCCGTTATCTTCCCGAGCTGCCGCAGGGCGATCCTCAGCTCCTCCGCGGCCATGACAAGATCGTCCCGACTTTCAAAGGATTGCAGAGAGAGGGCGCACTCTGTGAGATGGTTGCGATGGCGCTCTTGGGTCAGGTACGGGTCCGAAGATGTAGGATTGCTGCACCTAAAAGGAAGGGGGGGGGGATATGACATAAATAAGAGGAGACAAGAAAACCGAGTGTGTTGCTCTACAGAAGCATGCTAGATATAAGGCACATGTTTATCAAAGTGATTTGATAAACAATTCATTGAAGCTAAAGAGATTAATGCTTTAAGGGCAAGAAATAATACTGTTGTCAAATGAAAAATAGATGTTTGTTTGCATTACCAGTATCAGGGGTGATAGTGAGCACTAAAAAAAAAATAGGTGTTTTGTTTTCCCCTAAACCAAGCCCCCCTTGAGTAAAAAAAAAGAAGAAAATGGCATCTAACGACATTCCCCCCTTTTGAGTAGGAAAATTGGGTAAAAAATAGGGCAAAATAGGGAAGAATAGAAAAAATAAGGGGGAAATCAGGAAGAAAAGAAAAAATCAGGAAACCGATTTAAATCAGGTTTTTATCAGGCCTGCTGTATAAAGAATGTCAAAGAAACAAATGAAGACACGTTTGGGGATAAGGTGAAAATAATATTAGTGAATTCCAGAAAAAAAAGAACAATTTTTTTTCTTTCAACAGACATTTTGAAACCACAAAGCTACCCTTATCTATTCACTTCAGCTGGGATCAACACTAAACTGGCACCTTGGACTCATGGGCACTAAGTATCTACGCCCCGGCCCCCCCCCCCACTCCGAGAACGGACAGACCTCATGCGTGTTGCCAAAATGTCCTTTTCGTAACAAAAGAAAAAGGTCGACCCGTATTGACTTTACACACCGGACTTTTGCTGAAAAGGGGGGTGCTGAAAAAGGCTTGTATACAAAAGAAAAAGGTCGAGCCATACTGACTTTACACACCGGACTTTTGCTGAAAAGGGGGGGGTCGGTTGGAACACGCATATGCGTACCCTAAATAACACTGAGTGGGGGGGGTCGGGATCTACGCCCGGACCCTGAAAATATTGAAATTTTTATATTAGTCTCACGCATACAGATGGAAAAAATTAAATCGAAACACTCTTCCCCCAAAACTAGTGTAAAGCCCTGACTAAAGGATGGAATTTTCACATCCAGAGCATTTAAATTCTTACATCTTCTTTAATTTTTCTTGTAGCAAGTCAAGGAATCCATCCATCCCTTCCTCTGTTTTACAGGACACAGGCAGGACACTCTGCCTTTCCCTCTCTCCGTTGCCCCGTCGCATCAAGACATCAGGCATGACGGAAAGCAGCATGGTCTTAGACTCTCCATCCACCAGATCCATTTTATTGACCATCACAATCACGTCCCTTTGATCCCCATCATTGTCATTGCTTACAGGACTGTTCTCATTGCTTACAGGGCTGTTCTCATTGTTTACGGGAGTGTTCTCATCACATAGTCTAGGAGTTCTGTTCTCCCAGAGTTTGGATTGTGTCACATAGGAATCAATCTGCTCTAGGAAGGCCTTGGGGGATGGTTGAGGATCGAGTGTTGTTGCATCCAGCATGTAGATGACAAGGTCAGCGAGGTTTGTTCTGTGTAGCAAGGGTCAGTGAGAAGAATCAAATTATCATAATGCACCTAAATGATTTCATAATCTAGCTGAATGAAAAGAGATGTTAAATTATCACTTTACTGGAACTAAAATTATTTATTAAAAAAAGAACAACCCAAGTAATCACTGATGCTGACATATCACTGAAAATAATAAAGTTTAAATAATTAAATAATCCAACCAAATGTCAAGATGGTTTATTTGTTATAAATTATGCTCTGTATTGTGGAAATGAAATATAATACAGTACTGCAAAACCCCCCCCAAAAAAAAAAAATAAAAAATAAAAATAAAATAAATAAATAAATAAATAAATAAAAAAATAATAATAAAAAATAAATAAAAATTTAAAAAAATAAATAAATAAATTTAAAAAAATTTAAAAAAATTAAAATTATAAACAGCACTTTTTGTGGCAAGGCAATTTTCCCAATCACTCATATCTAATGGGTTTGAAATGTTTAGTCACCTTTGTTTTTGATAGATTAGTGATACATAACATCATCTGAGCAGCAGCGAACCAATATGATTGGCCTATTTGGGACTCTCCGTACATGGACTGCTGGTGTGAACAGCTGTCAACAATAAAAGATACCTGGACTGGCTATTGGTCGCAATTACACAATATATACCCAGCAAAAATTGAATCAATTAAATTTTAATATTCTTTGGCATGAAACTCTGGTGACTCTTGACCTCTTGCAAAATTGGGGAAAAATTATATGCACACAAAATGTTTGGTTCTACAGCACCTCACAAGTGAAAAATGAATTAAGAAGACATTGTAGTAAACAGGGCCTTGTTTCACAAAACCAGCAAAAGTACAAAGTCACCAACATCCCATTGAAACACAAATTCACTGCATGCATTTCAACGGGTTGTCAGCGAACTTATACTTACGACTGTTTCATGAAACGCTGTGTACCTCTCTCTGGCCCTACGCACTCCTTCCCTCTCTATCTCATCTAAGCTCTCCCGTATCCCAGCAGTGTCACTGAGGATGACAGGGTATCCGCCAATGTTGAGAGACGATTCCACCACATCCCTGGTCGTTCCAGCGATGGGTGAGACGATGGCTGCAGGGCGTTGACCTGCTCAAAGGTCACATTGGAGCAGAGGGTCAAATCAAGATACCGATCACTTCAAAGCCAATTTCCTTATACATGTATTAGCTTTCATATGGCATCACAGGGCTCAACATTACCAAGCGCCTGACGCAAATGGGCACCCAATATGTAAGTCCCGACCCCCAAAGTTCAACTTTTTATCATAGGCCTCATGCACACAGACTCTAAAAAGGTAATCCGGACCCTCTTCCCACAATCTTGGTGTGGAACCAGCTCTGAATATGCTCTCCGGAACCAAAACAAGACAAAGTTTTTGTCTAAGACTAACACACTTAATGATTTTACTAAGTAAGTTAAAATAAAAGTACTCTGAATTTCCAGAAATACAGAAACAAATTTTGATGTTTTTGACATTTTAGTTTAAAAAAACACTGAAAAGCAATTATGTAATGCAAGTTTCACTTACAAAGTGCATTGAGTAGTGTACTCTTCCCAACATTGGGTTGGCCAGCTATGGTGACGTGGACACCACTCCTTAACCTTTCACCTTTCCTGCTGTCTTGTAGATGTCGTCTAACTTCGGTCAAAAGTTGCTCAACCTCCTGCCTGGCTATGGTGACAAAGAATGGAGTTTGAATGAGACATACAAATCCACAAAATTGAAATTTTAGCTAATAATGATTATTATTACATATCATTATCATTATTTATCATTACAGTTATTATCATTATTACCATCATCATCAACTTTATTATTACTGTTATTCCTATTATTATTAGAAGAAGAGTTGCACAGGAATATATTGCACTTTTTATGCATTTTATGTCAATGTGTTTAGAAGAATAGAGGAATCTAAGATTAAGATTACCGGTAGTTTGACATCTGAAAAAGGAGGAATCATTTCTCAAAAAATAATTGGCAAACTATATTACAGGCCAGTGTTAGACTCAAGTATGGAGTTCGGTCAAGTGTTAGGAATTCTTTAGGTGTATCATACTGAATGTGGAGCAATTGTTGATGGAACATATTTAAAGGCAATACAAAGTTTTGGTATTAGGTCATGAATTGGGTTCAAGTGAACATATTAGAAGCATATGCGATCCTACAATATTCAGTAATCGTTGTAGTGGTTGAAATCGAATATAAAGTTATGAAATTGTAAATAATAAATTCTTTATGTTGTATAGCTCCCTCTCAACAATGTTTTTTGACTAAAATCGACAGATTAGCCATTCCTGTTTGGAAATTATATATCACAGCTACATATTCTGAGAATTTCATGGTCGCAGCTACCATTGTACAGTCATAGGCGCTATTTGAAATTTATCAAAATTTACCGGGAGCACCAGTAAATTTTTTAATTCAAATTTTCTCGAAAGCAGAAGTATTTTAGAGGCTAAATTTTCTAGTGCTTATAACACATCCACAGGGGCATCCAAATATATCAAAATTGTAAAGATCACTGCCACTCAATGTTCAAATTTCTCAAAACTTTGTATGACCTTTAAGATTAAGATATTTAAGATTAACATAAAAACGTGATCATCTTACCCTCTTCTAAGACACCTTCCTCTATGTTTTCATCCTCACTAAAGTCAATAAATGCCTCAACGTGTGCTACCGTCTGTAAGAATTTCAAAAGGAAACAGTTTGCAGGTGCCTTGAGCATCCCAGGAGATGAATATATGCATGATATCAATATTACTATCATCAATAAATGAAATGGAATTTGACATAAAACAACTCTCCTCTTTTAATCTTACGAGGAAGACAGAAATCACCTGGAATGGTCTTTTCGTTCTAGAGGACCTGCTATCCATAATATATTTCTAGTAGTGGCTCAAGGAAGAACATAAGGCACTTTGGAGAAAAACAGAAATTAATGAAATTGTGTAAATGACAAACAGAAGAGTTTTCCATAAATACATCACAATCCACTGACAAAATTGTCAATTTGAGGTTCCAATAGCTTTCATTATCTCATATTTCAAACATTCCTAACTCTCTTATTATTTCAAACTTTTCCCTTCTGTTTCTTTTAAAGCCTGTCTGCACTAGTTTGGCCGGGAGGGATTATACCTCCCTGCTTGGTCACTGACAGGTGGTTATCTCATCAAATCAGCTCTCAATTAACATAAGAAAACGGGGATCATGGGGGATCAACGAGTACCGCTTAGGCTATATAGATGCACAAGTAGCTACAAGTAGTGCGGTCCCACTTTACTTTGTCTGCTTTCTTACAAATGAACAAAGAATGGATTGCCCTTTAAACTGCTCTGCATACATACCCTGATCAGCCTGCCTCTCCACCCTTCATACAGTTTACTCAGGACTCCAGACATCTGACGTACAGCTTGTTGTCTCTGGGCTTCAGTCTCTGCCTGTATAAGGTCACCAAGACCTTCTACTTCTGTAAGGTCAAGCTTGCCATTATAGAATGCTCTGTAGTTTGAAGAAGAAGAAAACAATTCTAGATAGGCCTATACACTTGTAGTATTTCAACATTGTGATATTTATTAAACAAAACAAAAAATACAAAATTCAAGAATACTCTTTCAACAAAATTTGGAATGGACTTTAAAAGATTATTATTATTATTATTATTATTATTATTATTATTAAAGCATAATAAAAAATAAAATTGAAAAAATAAAAATCTGAAAGCATGATAAATTGTAAAAAATGGTGCATCTTGCTATGGACTATTTGGACTGTGGATTGGTTATTGTGATTCTAACCAGAAAAAAACTAACACCACCCAGGCTTTAGGTGTTCTTCTTGTCTGTGCCACTTTTTGTCATTGTACTTATAGATAGATAGAAAGTACAGAAAAAGAACAAAGGTCGGTCCAAGACAATGCAGCAAATGAAATTTGATTTCCTCAAATCATTCAAAGGCAAGAGTATCTGTTAAATGCATGTGTATTGCCACAACAAAAACTATCATGCACAATGATTTTTGATGTCCGTTTTACCTCTTTGAGAACTCGCCAGGTTCCGCCAGATGAAATCCATCAAGCTTTCCTAGTGCCCCATAGAGGGCAGCAATTACTGCTGGTCCCCCATGGACTTGAAGCTCACACACATCTTCTCCTGTAAAACTCTTTGGACCTGAACACAGTAGAAGAAAATATACATGGGGGTAAATTATTAGACTTCAACAGAGCCCTCAGTTTAATCACTTTATTCAATGTGAATTTTGACCAGCACCTTCAAAGGCAAACCATACAAAGGAGTCACAAAAGAGAATTGTATAATAAGTTAATATAAGATCCATGTTCCAGGGAATAATTTTCCTGGTATCGCATCGCAATTTGCTATGCATTTTTGCATGACTGCTATACAAAATAGCTTTTGTGTAGCAGTTTTCTTCCATAGAAATGTACAGAATTTCATTTGAAATATTTATCCATCGGCTGAAATTGCTAATCAAAAAATTTGAGGAAAATTATTCCCTGATGTTCACTTTAGAACTACTCATATTCCAGGAGTACCAAAGCATATATTGATTTGCAATCAAGAAACAAACTTTGGGGAAGGGGGGCTTGAAACAAAACAAAAAAAATTGGGAGAAGGGGAGCTTGGGTTGGGCTTGGATCTTCTTGCATTCATTTATTTTAGTAGAAGTACAAAAGGATGAGGTGGCTAATTATCTAAGCAGACATAAATACAAGTAAGAATAAGATCCTGAATGAAGAAAGTTATTCATTAACGAAATAACGTACCAGTAAACCACAGAATCAGCCCATGGTCGATTAATTCATTTGTTGTGGGATCATAAATTGGTGACAAAACTGCTTGTCTGGTTCCAATTGCCCTCTTGCTTGGAATCATTTTATCAAAGACCACCTTCGCTTGAGGGCCTGAAACTCTCACAACTGCAACTCCACATTTTCCATGTCCACTTGCCAAAGCAAAAATTGTTCTTTGATTTTCAGCTGATGGAGAGGATGAAGAATAACACTTGTATTTGTTATCTTTAAATTGAATGTTATCAGCTCTGATATTTCTTAGTTTGTGGGGAATTCGATGTCCCGGTGAAGAAGAATTCCGCTTGAAAAGACAACTATGTTGACATGGTTGAGAAGAAGATCGGCTGCTCCTGCAAAATCTAGCGACTGATGCAGCGACAGCGGGTACCTCGAGATAACGCAGCCGACTAGCTGGGCAGAGAATGCCAGCAGCGATCCGTTCGATTCCATGCGGCATTTTAATCGTCAGTATGTAGCACTTTCTGGTGATGATAACAAGCTCTGCGGACCTTGAATATTAATGAAATAATAAGAACAGAATTTCGGTTAAGATCTACAATACTATTATTTAAAACTCATTAGAAATAATTTGTTATTACAATAAATTGATGGACATTAAACTTACCAATTACTTCCACGGCCGGACGTCAGACTACATTCCCACAGAGCTTCAATTTCGCAGATCACACACTTACTAGACTATGCACGTATAAATTGTAGTAACATGTCGATATTTTCTGTACTGTTGTTGATTGAGATTTTACTTGGATATATTGAGGGAGGGGAGATGGTATCCCTGGATATGTAGTGTTTACAGTTTATGTTTGTCTACAATTTTGGAAACGGTTTGAACAAGTACTGGAGAAGTGAACCTGCAATGTAAAAATTCGACATTAATCCACCCGGTCATGATTCAGCCACGAAGAAGGAATTTGGAACTGAATCCCCTGCACAATTAATGCGAGTGACGTGAACTACGGAAGTGGGTAGACTCAAATGTCTTGTCACAGCTAGGGTCTATGCGGCAACGCACATCATGCAAGCGGGAATCTCAAATAACATCAACACCGTGCGGCGAATGCAGTTTTTTTTTAAGTTACAGGATCAGGCAGGAGACCTATCATTTTAACAGTTAAATAATATGGACTTGGGGAAATGGCTTCCAAGCTTTTGAAAGCTCAATGTTTACTGCAGACGATCAATGATGACAATATCAGGTTTGTTGGTTGAACTGTCTTGAACCTTGATTTGTGGGCAGCATGCAGCATGACACCAGCGGAGGCGGAGCCCTTGGCCGTCGCTTCGGGGTCGATTAGACCTAGATCTAGATCTGGTTTGATGGGCTTGTATAAGGTATAGACCTACTAGCCCCGCTGGAGTTGTGATTGGCAATGCCAAATATGAACATGAATTACATGATAATAGAGTCTAGGCCTAATACCGTAATAATCGTTGTTGTTGTTGTTGTTGTTGCGATTAATGGTGTTTCCATCATCGTTCAATGATTTCCGCCAGGCAATGTGAGAGGGCGTAGCCGTAGTTACTCTCTTATTATTTTACTGTTCGATGGACGATAGCCTAGCTAGTAGCGTTGTGTTGTGCAATTAACAATGTCAGTAAATTGTTAGTAGTTATTTTCTGTATTGTTATTCGGCTTGTTATTTTAAAGAATTCATTAGGAAAGAAAGGATGAAGTGGTTGAATATTTATTAGTTGCGATCAGTCCATTACGTTAGGACGTTAGTTTGGAGCCTCTCTCCGAGTCTGTATAATGAAGCAATTTATACAATTCATACAATGAAGCAAATTTATACCGAGGTTGTACCACTGTCACGAATAGATAATACAGCAAAACATAATTAATACTCAATTAATACGTAATTAATGTTTATAGCTGAGCATCACAGTTCATTGTACCTTCCACTGCCTTTTAAAAAAGCTACCACCTTTCCTATATTCCTCATTTCCTAGTAAGTGACCTAGATTTGGATTTTGGGTCTTTAGTGCTCTGTACATTCTCCTTCGTTGTCTTTCATATTTTGGACATGACAATAAAAAAGTGTTCAATTGTATCTATCGTTTGGCATTCTACACATAGATCTAGTCCAGTGTCGTGTTTTCTAATTAAATATTTATAGTAATTCAGGTTACATTTACCAAGCCTGAATTGGTGGATTAATCTTTCATCCTTTTGGTTCAAACCTTTGATTTTTAAAACATTATTTATATAATATTGGATTCTTGGATATTGGATAATATTGGATTCTTATATAGCGCATGTATCGACCTTGCAAGGTCCTCAAGGCGCTCCAACATTACATGCTAGGCTGCCAATTTCGACGCTCAGTCACACTCACAGCATTTAAGGAATTCCTACTGGTACCCGGGTGGAGAGTGGCAAGTGTAGATTAATGTCTTGCCAAAGGACGTGCCGCAATATATATATATGGGTAATATTTAGGGCTGAATCTGCCATTATTGAAATAAAATATTAGATAATTTGCTTGTATTTATAATCAAATGTTACATTTCACATTTGTGATAATTAATGGGCATTGAATCTTGGCCTTGGTCTTGGTTTCCTATTTTACTATTTTATTTTTAGTTTCTCATGCAACTCTTCTTTCTTTCTTCTTCTTTTTTCCTACTTTGCAGCCAGGCAGAAACATTGCTGAAAGAAGGAGCATGTCCAAATCTGCTTCTTCCTGCCGAGGGTGTGAGTCCCTTTCATCTTGCTGTGGGCTGTGATTCTCGCCATGCTTTACAGCTTACCACGCTCTTTCTCCAACACAATGCAGACCCTAATGTCAGGTAAGCTAAGCAAAGCGCCTAATGTCAATGATCTGATGATCATGCTGAATTAACACTTCTAGGACTGTGCATTGTTTATGTTTGTATTTTAAAAAAGCCTTCGTCATAAACATTATATAATTTTTTGACATGGTCCGTTGAGAATATGTAAAATGAGAAAATATTGGTATAATACTATAGGGTACTCCAGTTTAAACATAGTCTACATGTCTGTATGAAAGACAGATGCTCACTTGATATGACTTAAGCCCGAAGAGAGATGGAAATGATTTTAACCTGATGATCGATGAACAGGCATTGCCCTACAAGCATCGATGGATTAAAGTAAAGTAAAGTAAGTAAAGAATCATTTTTGTAAGTCATATTTTTTTTTCCTAACAGATCGACCGAGGGTTTGACTCCTGTCCATGTAGCTGCATCATGGGGCAGGTTCCAAGCTCTGGAGCTCCTCCTGTGGAACGGGGGTGACCCCTCCCTGGAAGATGAGGAGGGTCAAACGGCCAGGAACATGGCCGAGAGCAGTGGTCATTGGGACTGCATCAACCTTCTAGATACATGGGTGGACGGTCAATATGAAGAAGAAGAAGAAAAGGAGGAGGATGGAGGAAGTTTCTTGGAAATTCCACTTGCTTTACAGGGTGACACCAATGGTACATTTTCATTATTATTATTATTTCATGAAAGGAAATATACATTGTTATTCTACATATGTAGTTCAATGAAATTTCTTTGAAATAGCTGAGAATCACCTTCATGAGTTTGAGAATGATGTAAACCATATGCTTTTTATATGTTACATATCGTCGGTGGGGTGACAAAACCTTGTATCTCAATTTTTTGAGATTTTGATTTTTTTGCATAATTGTGTACCTAATGGCCTACACCATCTGATAAATCCATGGAACGCCTCCTGTCTCGTTTTTTTCACAAATTCTACACAAAGGACGGTGTCACAGCACTAAGTCTGTTGAGACAGGAAAAAAAAATTCCGCTCTCCTGAAAATTTTTGAGATACGAGGTTTTGTCACCCCACCGACGATATGATTAAGAAATGTCTTTACACCAAAGAGTTATGTCATGCACTTTTAGAAGCATAGCAAATATGGTAGGGAGTGTAATTGCAGTGTTTCTTTTTCTCACCTTTTTAATCCATTTCTGCATTTTAGATATCTGTGGTTCTCCTAGCTATCTGCCCGATCATGAAATGTTGAATGACCTGTCACCTGACAAACATGGCCGCCTCAATAACAATTACAATGCTGGTTACAGCTGGAGCCCAGGCTCCGCCTCCAGCTCCACAGACAACGAGTTCAATTTTCAAGGTGTGGAGGAGGGTGACACTGACCATGATCTAGAGGACTATGAGATATCTTTCCCAAAGCAACGCGTGCCAAGCTTCTCACCAAGTCATGATCGTCCACAAAGTGTGCAGTCAACGTACGAAGAGACCTCCTTGAACCTTGCCTTGCAGTCCATGAACCTTGACAACTACAGCCTGTCATCCAGTGCGTCCAACAGGTCATCATCATCATCATCTGCAGTATCCCCATTTTCGGTAAAGACCAGTCCCAGTCAAAGTGATGTACATTCTGAAGGAGAGGGCAGCCCATCAGCCAATGAGCACACATTGACAGGCTTTGGATTAGATGTGACCTCTCCAGATCATACCGTTGTATTTTCTAAGGCTACATGTACGGCTAAGGACAGGAGGAGAACGGTATTCTGTCCTCTGAAATACCCCAGCTTTGAATTTGAGAAATGGGAGACCTCTATGTCACCAAATTCTATAGCTGAAAGCGATTTAAGCGAAGAAGAACAAAGAGAGGCCTCTTTGTCACCAAATTCTACAGCTGAAAGCGCTGTAAATGAAGAGGAACGAAGGGAGGCATCTATTTCACCTCATTCCGCACCTGAAAGCAATGTAAATGAAGAGGAACAAGGAGAGACCTCTTTTTCACTGTATTATACAGCTGAAAGCGATGTAAACGAAGAGGAACAAACGGTCCCTGAAGCTTGTGAGGCATCTCCATCATCTTCTTGTACATCTAGTAGCCTGGACTCCTCTCATAGATCCAACATCTCTTCCAAATCTGTTTACTGCAACAGAAGATCAGGTGCTTCTCTGATTGAGCAGCACTTCCTTCCTGCATCTGGAAGCGAGCCATCTCTGCTCAACTTCAGCTTCGCTTCCGCAGACGACACCGTCGTCTACGACTGGACGTCTTTCAAATTGGACTCCGGTGAAGAAGAGGTGCCTCATAGGCTGGAGATTCCGCCAGAACTTGCCAAGTTGACAAACGATGAACTGAAGCTCAAGCTCAGTGCCCACGGTGAGGATGTTGGACCAGTGACTGCCACCACAAGGTCCGTCTATCTCAGTTTTCTTGTGAGGCTAATGCAGGATGATGGTAACACACTGAGAAGATTAAAGCAGAAGCAAGATTCAGGCAATAGCAGTAAGTGTACATGGTCTTTCTTACTGTAAAACCAGAATCTTTCGCAGATTGTTCATGATGGATTTTGATGGTGCACAAAAAGTTTTGCGCGTCTTCGAACAGTCATGAAAGTTTTGATGCATGCAATATTATTTTGTTATACAGTACCCTTTTGTTTTTTACTCCTTTCTACTTTTTTCTAGTGGTGGAGGAAAGATAGTGTTTTCCAGCTAGTGACAAGAGTATTCACCCATTTCGTTGTTTCCAGTTTCATTCATATTTGTACAATTACTTGAGAAATTTTGAAGGGATTCATTTAAGTATGTGTAGTTTATTGGAGGTATGATTTTCATATTGATGCTCAATGAAACTGTTGAAATTTATCAAGAAGAAAAATAAAGTATGGATGTTGTGTTTTAAATTCCTGCCACTCAGATTTTCAGTATGAGCTCGCTGAGATCCTAAATGAAACCAAGCCCTTACCAGACGTCCATGAACTTGAGAAGCAAATGGTGGAACAGTTTCAGGAGCCTGACCCAAAGAGGAAATGGAGAGAGGGCAAGCTGAAATCTTCCTTCAATTACCTTCTACTTGACCCCCGTGTCACAAGGGACCTCCCCAGCAGGTGAGTGGTCAATCACCCAATATTCCCTCCTTGACCATAGACAGTAATTGACCACAGTCAGTGATAGACCATAGACAGCAATTGACCACTTTGGGTTAGAGTTGTAATTAGTGCTGTAGCCAAACCCGAACATGGTGTTAGAGTGAGCTATAATGTCGGCTCCAGGTTTTATGGTAACAATTTTGTTTGTGTAGGAAATTGATGTGGAGTAATTGTCGCAAGGTAAGTCTCATACAACGTAGTGGCCATCAGAGGCCATTTACAATGGCCATTCTTTGAAAGGTGAACCCAATTTCTCACATGTGAACAGTGTTGTATGATTAATGGCCGGAAAGCGAAACAGTGATGTAGATCGAGACCAGGGCTCTGAATTCATTTCACCTTTTGTGTGCTTTTAACTCCCTTTCGAGATGAAATAAGTTCCTGTACATAAAATTCTGCCAATGAAGAAGAAAAGGAAAGCTTATTCATTTAGACCATTCAGATCATATCCTAATCATATCGTCTCAGGATGATGCATTTTGTTGATAAGATGTAATTATTCTTAAGTACACTAGCTGCTTGTGGCATCTTCCAACTTCAAAATGGCCTGTCTAACCTAAAAGAGACAAAATGCTTCAGAATGGAATTTTTTTCCATGGGTTAAATCCTGAGTTATCTCAGGCTTAGCATGCAACAGGTAACCAGGCCTCATTTTGGAAACGTTTAGCTGGAGAACAACAGGTAGTCATTTTGAGTGTCTAGACTCTACAAAGATAAAATTATTTAACAACATCATCACTCTCTATCTGTTGTGAATATGCCAATTTCTTTTTTGAATGTCTTCAGCAGTTATGATATCACAAAATGCTATTTTTTGTCATTTTTTTTCTTCTCCAGATATCCAAAACTCACACAGCTGGAGACATTCAAGACCTTTGTATCAGGTATCTTTTATGTGGGCAAGGGTAAGAGGTCGCGACCCTATGCTCACTTTGAAGAAGCTCTGGACCATCTCAAGAAGAAGAGGACCAAGAAGGTAAAATTAACAACTTTAAAGGGACGATCTGCTGTTTAATAAAAGTAGTAAATTTAGAGAAACTGATCAATGAAAATTTGAGCGAAATCCAATGGAAAATAAGAACGTTATGAATTTTTGAAGCTGCACTAAAAAATGAAACACAATCATCAACTCTACAACAGTTTGCAAGGTCCTTTCCCACTTGCTCTTAACAGAAAAAAAATGTCTTGGTTATTAATGAAAGAATAGATTTGTTTCATGCAGGAGTGGTATGATAAAACATACTAGTAAGGACTACATCTAGAGTGCATGTATGAATGACATTTATAAATTTTATAGTACTGCCGAAATGGGAGCTAGGGGAACCCGCAAGATACATCACAGAGTTGGCAATATGTATTTGATTGATTGTTTCTTATAACATTCATAAATTATTTTTGTTTTGGATAATTTGGCTGCTTCTATTGAAATCAACTTCACATGTGGATGGACTTCCCCTTTAAAGCCCCATTGCACTACTTGCGCCCCCTATATAGCAAACAATACCTAATTGGTGCCTGTTGGTCCCCATGATCCCCTTTTTCTTATTTTAATTGAGAGCTGATTTGATGAGATAACCACCTGTCAGTTACATTGCAGGGAGGTCTAATCCCTCCTGGCCAAACTAGTGCAGACGGGCTTTAAAGATACACCAAGAAGTTGCGTAAATTGCCAACTTGTGTAAGAAACTTTACACCTTGGGTGGTATTCTGAACATTGTTGTAAGTTTTGTGTTATCTTTTGTTGTATCTTCCAGAGATAACACAGCGCTAATATTGTTGTAAGTTGGTATTCTGAACATTGTTTTATCCCTGTGTTATCTCTTGAAGGACCGCCTCTATCTTATCTTTGACCATTGATGACACGCCCATTTTTATGGACCCTACCAATCAAAATCTATTTTATATAAGCATGATAAGTAGATCAACCAATAGGAATACTTTATGCCATATCTGAAGATGCGCCTAGCGCATACCAATCTTGGGCGTAATTAGTTATTTGAGCACTTATTACGCGCGTCATCATTATGCGCTGTTGAATGTGGATCATGAAGACAAATCACGCTTTCACTATATTGGTTAAGATGAGAGCATTAAAATAGTCCTATCCTAGCATTTAATTTCTTAGAAAGTTCTCGTCTTTGATGTTTCCGGTCAACACATTATCTTCTTCTAACTCGTCTATTGGCACAAAGTTGGTTCTGGGCAAGAAATATTGCCGCCATTATATCACCACGAAAGATACAACAACCCCCTACCTGTTGTAAATATTGTTGTAAATACCATGCAAGATAAGATAAGATAAAAGATACAACAACTTTCAGAATACCAATTATCTCGACATATTATCTCCCGTGCGCATATGCAAATGAGGATTAAGCGCCATGTTATTACTAATAAGCACAATTACAAGCGCACCAAGCTATGAGCGCAGGCGCGGCCAATGAGATGAGAGAAAAGATACAACAAAAGATAACACAAAAGTTACAACAGTGTTCAGAATACCAACTTTATCTTATCTCCAAAGATACAACAATATTAGAGATAACACAGGGTTCAGAATACCGCCCCTTGGTGGAAACTAAAATATTCTGCAACCAATGAAGGTGGTACTGGAAGGCTAATCATGAGTTTTTCATTATTCATTTGATCCCATAATTTAAAGGTAAATAATCATTTTTACAAAAATTGATATTTCTTTCCTAAAGTAACCGCCTTTCAGACATAATTGATCTTACCGTTTCTTTATGGAGTAAATTAATTTTAATTTTTCATTTGTGTATATTCAGCCTGGCTCCAAAGTTCTTCACATCCTTGATGTTTGGTCTGGTGGAATGGGTGTTGTCTCACTGCATTGTTTTCAGAATGTTATACCAGTAGAAGCCTACACCAGAGAAGCGTGTATGATTGATGCTCTCGGTAAGGAAACCCATCTCACTTTTTATATATATATATATATATACTTGAGGTTTTTCTTTTTCGCGTTTTATTGCAGGGTTTTTTAAAAGGCGTACTGGGGAGTGTTTCAGACCAAGATCTCCTATAAGTTGGACTTAACTATGGCAGGCCGTTCATGCCACTGGTTGATCTCACCATTAATGATCTTAGATAATATTTTTTCCTTCAATAAACAACTATAAAAAAAACGTAAATTCTGTAGATTTGTGACCTTGATTTGTAAGTCCTTTGAGAGACCAATGTCAGTAAGTGGTGAGGAAACAGTGGCATAAACGGCCTGCCATAGTTTAAGTCCAACTTATTCGATCTTAGTCTTTGTGAAACACCCCCCTGGTCTTCACATATTTGTATCTTATCTCACACAGATAAGTGAGTATGCGTAAGACCACTGTTGAGCACAGCTCCTCTTTTTATCGTCTCTTGCCATTTGTTAATACATACAAAACTGGCAGTTTACCACACCTGTTTTCCTGGTGCCCCATTTAAAGCCTTTTCCCATCTCCTCTTCCCTACTTTTTTATCTTCTCTTGCCCTCTTCTTCCCCTTCCATCTCCTCTTTCCCTTCCCTTTCCCCATCTCCTTTCCTTTCCTTTCCCTTCCATTTTCCTTCTCCTCGTCCTCCTCTGCACCTTTTTTTCCCTTGTTTAATCTTTCCCCTTCCGGTTTCCTTCACTTTTCCTTTTCGGTCCCCTTCCGCAATAGTTTGATCTCATCAGCAGGGAAATATAGCACAAGCCCTGTTTCTTTTTAGATGCTAGTCTTACTTTATTTTCTATCGCATATCTGTTGGCCTTCTTCAATATCATACTTACATTTAGTCATTACTGTCTCCTGTCTGTAGCCCTTCCACATTTGTCGAACATCTTACTTTCATATTTATCTCATATCCGTAGGCATTTCCCGCTTGACCAATGCCAAGAGAGGAGACTACTACGGAGTGGCCCACAGCTGGTCTGGGTCAAAGAAAAGGAAGATAGGAGTCCATCTCCTTCACAAGGCTTGTCAGATCTTCTTGATGGAAGGGGAGAGACAAATCAGGAGCGTTGACATTACCTCTGGTCAGTGATTGATTGACCACAGTCAGTCAGTGAACACAGTCGGTGATTTACCATGGACAGTGATTGACCACAGTTAGTGAGTGAACACAGTCAGTGATTGACCATAGACAGTGATTGACCACAGTCAGTGAGTGAACACAGTCAGTGCTTGACCATAGACAGTGATTGACCACAGTCGGTGATTGACCATAGACAGTGATTGACCACAGTCGGTGATTGACCATAGACAGTGATTGACCACAGTCAGTGCTGGAACACAGTCGGTGATTATCCAAAGTCGTGATTAACCACAGACAGTAATTGACCACAGAAAGTAATTGACCAGTAAGTGCTTGACCACAGTCAGTGATTGACAGTCTGTGATTGACTATAGGCAGTAATTGACCACAGTCAGTGATTGACCACAGTCAGGGATTGACCAGTCGGCAAGTGAACACAGTCAGTGATTGACCACAGTCAGTGATTGACCATAGTCGGTGAATGACCACAGTCGGTGATTGAACACAGTTAGTGCTTGACCATAGACAGTGATTGAACACAGCCAGTGAGTGAACACAGTCAGTGATTGACCAGTCAGTGAGTGAACACAGTCAGTGATTGACCAGTCAGTGAGTGAACACAGTCAGTGATTGACCACAGTCGGTGAGTGAACACAGTGATTGACCACAGTCAGTGTGTGAACACAGTCAGTGATTGGCCATAGACAGTAATTGACCACAGTCAGTGATTGACCACAGGCAGTGATTGACCACAGTCAGTGATTGACCATAGACAGTAATTGACCACAGTCAGTGAATGAACACAGTCAGTGAATAAACACAGTCGGTGATTGACCACAGTCAGTGAATGAACACAGTCAGTGATTGAACACTTGCTTGCACACTGTAAGATAGTGTGTAATTTTTGTGGTTTCATACATTTTTACATATAATGCTTATCGATTAGCCCAGAAGATAGACATCATAACTAATAATGTAACTCGTTGTATGTGGAGTTTTGCCAGATTTTAAGTCATGTTCATTTTTCGGAACCTTGTAGTTAAGATGTATAAAGACAAGAGATGGCTTTTATTTGCTTGTTGCAATGTAAGAAGTTTTATTTTTTATATTTGATGCATGTGCAATTATTGTATTTTTTGTTTTTTATTGATGATTTTGTTTTGGAAAAGAGGGAAGAAGTTTCTTAACGTATCTTGACCAAAAGATAACCATACTGAAATGTGCCATACTCTTTAAAAAAAAATTAAAAAGTTTTATTTTATTTTATGTTTTTACTAATATTTGGTTAAGTTTAGATATTTTTATTTAAAAATACACTCAAGGAGGTCATCTCCTTTCTATGTAAATATCATGTTACAAGAAATCCAGATTTTTTGTTCTTCTTCTCCAAATCACGTCTTGCTGTGCTTGCAAACATATGTATGTGTTTCATTATTCTATCTTATGATGAAAGTGAAATTACCACAACAACAATACAAAGAGCACAACAATGTATGTTTTGCATGAGAATCCCCCTAAAAATTATGAAATTGATTTAGTTTTTGCAAAGCAGTACTAACACTCATGCCTAGAAACAGGCTGGAGAAATTAAAAAGTAGGTGCACTATTTTCTTGGACTTGGTAGTAGTAGTACCGGTACGCATTACCGGTAGTCAGAAATCACACTGTTATTAAATACATTGTAAATATTTCTTGTACATTGTTCCATACAAATTTTGCATAAACTTCTTTCATAATTGTGTTATCATGAATGAGGAAGAAAACTATGAAAGATTAATTTTCAGTACTAACTGTATTGTTCTTTTAAATGGAAGGGAGAAGTAAGACTTGTACATGTACCCACATTACTCTGTTTAATTAATAATTATGTGCCATAATTTGATGTTTTACTTCAGTATTTTCCTGTACAGTCTACTAAACATTGTTTAGTTTGTTGATAATCTTGCTTGGTACTCATATTCTTTGATCAGGAGTAAATTGTTTTTTATTACTACATGTATTACCCTTTTAGAAATGGGAAAAGAAGAACATTATGTATGCCAAGTACTCTGTATGTTTAAGGTGTTTTTTTTTACCCATTTCAAGTACTATCCTCATGCTGTATAGTGTACTAAACAGTGGAATACGATGTGTGTGTAAATTATGTGTTCCTTTATCCAAAGGAAAACTATTTTTTAATTGTACTAAATTAATTGTTTTTCCTTTTTTTTTAAAGGGAGGGAGAAGTACATGTATATGTGTAGAACATATGTATGGTTTTTGCTGCATGTATTTTGTCTCACAGAATTAGATCTTTTACTTAAGTTTGTTTCTGTACAGTGTAATAAGCTTCTTCTTTTTTTTAAGCTACTTTTTTAATTGTGTCTTCCTGAATCATATAACTATGAGAGTTGCATGTTGCAGAAAGGAATATTTTTATTGTTTTGCGCGAGAGAATCAGGTTGTTTCCTTTTCAAACCATTTTTATTTCATGAGCTTTCTTAACACTTTGACATTTAGACAAAATGCTGCCTGTTTATATGCATTGGGGCCAAATTGAAATGCTGTAATGTTCATTAGGAGAAGTACATTTCATGTGTAATGTAAATGTAGATATTGTCATTTTTTATATTCAACTGTACCTTTTTAGGGGTATAATGTAGGTGTAAGTTGACTCAAAATAAGTTGAAAATAAGATGCTATTAACATCTTGTAGTGCCATACTGAGGGAGTTAGGCAAACACATATATATTATACTCTTCACCCATTAGGGAATATCGATGCCAAAATGATGTTGTAAATACCTGTATATTATTACTACTACAGTATTCTAATCCGTGCCAAATTTGAATAAATAGTTCTTTAATAATGCTTTCATTAATATGTTTTGTGCCTGTTTATGTTTTTTTTTTTATTGAATTACTTTGAGCATGAAACAAGTAACTTTGAGATTGAAAATTCCCTTTAGGCAGGAATGATTGTAAAGGAGAGAAGTAAAAAAAAAAAAAAAAAAGAGGTAGAGAGAAGACAGAGAGAGGTCGAAGAGAGAAAATTGATTATGCCGGAAAAGAAAGAACGAAAGAGTCGACGAGTGTGATAGGAGAGAGAGTGAGGGGGCGGGGGAAAGAGCGAGATGATATACATGAGGAAGATAATTATGATTCTTGAAATATATCTTACCGAAAAATGGGTGAAAAAATTTAGGAAGAGATGAAGAGTGAACAGGATGTATTTTGTCATAATATTGATGAAGTTTCGTTCTTTAATATGCTCATCTAATAACGATCCAATCTCAGTTCATGAATCAAATTTACACTTTTATACTCGATATATTCTTTTTCCTGACCCAAAATGCATATTCTGGTGAAGTACATCGGGTTGATATATATATATATATATATTCTAATTTCAGTTTCAGTTTTCCCTCTCAATCTAATCAATTGGAAATCGAATTCATATTTAGAGCATTCAATTTAAACGAACCACACTCGCCTCGGTGAATTATCCATTTCCTCATCTAAATCGTGCCATTGTTATTACAAGCATGTTTTTAAAAGCACTAATATAATAAACCTTCAGATTCATCACCTGCTGACCTTCAATCTCTTTCCTATTATTTGTATCCGTGAATGGTCAATAAATGCATTCATTTCAAAATTATTGTGTCAGGAAGAATTCAATTAATTTTTGAAATGCTAGTAACGCAGTAACTTATATTGACATAATTAAGTCCGTTGAATTGGGGAGGGGGGACATAACGAATGTCACTTGACAAATTACCAGGGGATTCTTCTTCTTCTTCTTCTTCTTCTTCTTCTTCTTCTTCTTCTTCTTCTTCTTCTTCTTCTTCTTCTTCTTCTTCTTCTTCTTCTTCTTCTTCTTCTTCTTCTTCTTCTTCTTCTTCTTCTTCTTCTTCTTCTTCTTCTTCTTCTTCTTCTTCTTCTCTTCTTCTTCTTCTTCTTCTTCTTCTTCTTCTTCTTCTTCTTCTTCTTCTTCTTCTTCTTCTTCTTCTTCTTCTTCTTCTTCTTCTTCTTCTTCTTCTTCTCCTCCTCCTTCTTCTCCTTCTTCTTAGTATGTAAGAAACTATAAAACAGCGGTTTCCTGATAATATTTAAATGTACGCGAAGTTTCGACACCCCGTTTTTACATACGAACAGCAACGCCTGCTTGTGGCATATAATTGCTTTCTTATTAAATAGTAATTCAAGCATCGGAAGATTTGTATTACCATGATTTAAAAGTAATTTTAATTATGATAGTACCGGAAAAAATTCAACTGTTCACTGTAAGGCTAAATATAAAGCTTGAATCCATACATGCTACTTTTGTGGCATATTACACGAAATAAACGAACGCATTCATGGATAAATATAATATGATATATAAATAATAATTTCAGAAGCAACTATCCATCACAAATACCAAATATATAATGAAACTTATAAGATATCGATAACATTGACACAAGCAAGACTAATAATTTCTGATAGCACGATGAAAATAGTTGATATTATAGTTCACATGACGTACAAATAACCAAATAATTTGCAGAAGAAGACGACAAAAATAAATATTTATCAGAATAATCACTAATATTTTTGTATCTTCAAAGATAATAAATCAAATCTGTTTCGCAAATCTATAAAGTTTTCACTTTCAACTCAATTCTTTTTCTTTATGTTGTTTTTTTCCAACCACTCAATCACTTATTCTTCTGCTATACATTATCAAACTTATCGAACATAAGAAAACTATATACAGAGGAGTCGATACCTTTTCGGGTTTAATATAGAAGTCAAGATTGTTTACCTGTTTGGTCAGGAAACATTTAGTCAATTCCCAAATTATTAAGGCGCCTCCTCCCCCCCCCCCCCCCCACCTCGGATAGACGCCCCTGGCTATACATATTGTGGCACAGGCGCGTACGCAGGATTTTTTCAAGGGGGGGGGGGGGTTAACATTTATAAATCGGGCCGAAAATTTCGCAACGACTCAGCCAGCCGCTGAATAAGCGGGGGGGGGGGGGGGGGGGGGGGGGGGGGGGGGGGGGTAAGAGGACACTTTTTTTTTTTTTTTTTTGGTCTCGAAATTTGAAAATTTGACATTTTGCTTTTTTAGGTCAACCATGGGAATATTTGTTAATAAAACAAAAATAAATAAAAAATAAATAAAAGGGGGGGGTTAGAGAAATTTAGGGGGGGTTTACACACACAAAATTACCAAAGGGGGGGGTTTAACCCCCCTCCCCCCCCCCCCCCCCCTCCCCCCCCCCCTCCCCCCCCCCCCCCCCCCCCCCTGTGTACGCGCCTGTTGTGGCGTAGCGTGATTCCAGTAAATGTCCGGTTATAAGGGAAACATATCCAGTCTGAATGAAATGCTATAAAACAAGGCAACTGCATGAGGGTATGGGCTGGAGGGAGGGGGGGGGGGGCCGTCATCTGCTTTTTCCACCTTCTTGATGCCATTCGATGGGACGGGGCGTGATCATGCCCCCTTACCTATTCCACTGTGGGCGATTCCGTACGAAGTGTCCCGTACGAAAAATCACATGTGCTTATTTTCACATAATTTTCTGTCCAAATATGAAGAATCTCTGGATATGACCATCGAAAAATAATACTTTTTGGTATCACTACTTCCATATCCAGTCATATCCAGGGATTTGAATTAATAAAGAAGAACCATGGTAATCATGGGGGTTTTGGGGTCAAAATTACCATCCAACATGGTAACCATGGTATCAAACATTGAAATTCAATGAAATTATCATTGTTTGATACCATGGTTACCATGGTGAATGGTAATTTGGAGAGAAAAAAACATGGTTACCATGGTTTTTGTTTATAAGGGATGGATGAAATGTAATTGCCTGAATGTCATTTCTCGTACGCGATATTTTAATGCAGCTGGGAATCGTCTCAGGGCAGAAAACCAACCAATTACCAGGCCCTGCACGATAAGATCCTCACTACGGTAGCCCTAAACAACGGCTGAGATACGACATAGGAGATGGGATTGAGCAGGTTGTTTCCATACGTCAAGAAAGCAAAAAAGACGTAGAGCTGTATGGGCAGTCGAGGGATGATGAGACGAGAATCGATGGTCAGGAGCAAACTGATCACGCTGAAAGGGATCCAGGTCACTACGAAGGCGACGATGATGAGGGTAAGGGTTCGAGTCGCTTTGCGTGACTCGGAAGGTGATTCCACCCGCTGGCGCTGTGCGTTCGGTGTCTGCATAATAATGAAAGCACATTATAATGGTAATACAAAATCGATGAATAGTTTTGAACAAAGACATAATGACCTACTGATGAAACTTTTCATATGCCGCTATCCCTTATTTATGTAATTATGATAACAACTGCATGTAGTTCTGCATGTGTTAAAGAGATAAGGAAATGACATTCGGCCATCTCATTGCGCAGACTTATCCTGTTTCTAAATGTTGCGATCGAGTGAAGCGAACGATCGAGGGTGGTAAAAAATATGTATATAAAAGATTTAATATATATTCAAGAAACCTCGCTTTCAAATAGTAGGCAATTAGGACACCTCGTTGCTCAAAATAACATGGACGTATTCAGGAGCTTCGCTGCCAGAAAGGAAGACGCCACTATCTTTAAAATGCTATTTCCTCATGAAATTACATACTTTAGCGGTTTCTAATAATTGGTTTTCACGAAATCGACGTTATTACAAAATAATGATTTTTATTTACATATTACTAATGTTCTCTCGCGGCACTCCTAAAAATGTCTTACGGCACCTGGTTGAAAAACGCTGTCTTAGAATTCGCAGAGAAATCGTTCATTCTCGTTTCTTTGCACTGTATAGCCTAACGTTTTACCTTGATTACGGGGAATTGTTGCATTTGTTTTCGTTCTTTTATAAATCTTTAGTTCTGTCGTCTATATCAGCATACAGTGCCTATTCAAGTTCTTAAAAAGAGACCAGATTGGCGATAACATACATGTAGGACCCCAAACATCCACATATCTTTTAGAAATGGAGAAGTACCTCTTTGCTTATAATATTTACTGGGGCGTTTTATGAATACTTTGAGTTTGCCCTCTTGAAAAGATACTTCCACATGTGTGTCATCGGCAGGCGCGTACGCAGGGGGGGGGGGGGGGGGGGGTTTAGGGGGTTTAACCCCCCCCCCTTTGGTATTTTTTATGTGTTTTTTTTTGGAAGAAAACACCCCCCCCCCCCCTCCCCTCCCTTAGGTAATTTTTTTTAATTTTATTTTTATTACATTTTTTAAATAAAAAATAAAAAATAAAAAATAAAAAAATTATACCACTGGCTGACCTAAAAAAGTTGACCTTACCCCCAACGGAGCAAAATGTCAAATTATCAAATTTCGAGATGCATCTGGTCATCGGTGCATAAAAGAATACTGATTACACGACCTTCAGTTCAGTTTAACAGTTTTGTATAAATGACCTTAATTCGCCCATGCGCAGATATTATCTCCGAAATAGTTTATTATGAACAATTATTATGTAATTATAAGGATTGTAAAGATAAATAGTTACCGATATTCCGGTATTGAAACAAGCAAATGTTGTAGAAATCGGAAGACAATTCAGAAGATATCAAATTAGGCCTACCTGTTTACTCGTGGTGAATCTTTTGTCCTGAGAAGACACCGTGGTACAATGCCGCACTCCAGCTTCGGTCTCATCCTCACCCCCGTCACACCGATCTGCGCTTGGTGTGTCGTCTTCGATGATACTGGACGTTGTCTTCTCCGTGGACGCGACAGCCCTCGAGTCAAACTTCCTATTCACACTTCTTCCACCGACTGTCTTTCGGATCTGAAAAATGATTCGGGTGTAGAGAACGACGATGATGACGAAAGGCAGATGAAACTTGCAAACATTCTGGATCATATACGTGATCGGACCCTCAGAGAAGAGCGGTGTGCACTGCGTACCGTTGTCGTGACCGACGACGAACTCCCACACGGTGGAGTAGCTCAACCAGAACGAGAGTCCGATCACCCAAGGCAGGCAGTTGATGAGGATGGCCTTTCGTTTCGTACGAGAGATGAAATGATTGATGGGATCGTAGACAGCTCGGTGTCGATCAGCGCAGATGACGACCACGCTGATGTTGGAACCGTTGACGATCCCGCCTGCGACCCCGGTTAAGATCTTACACACATCCTGCGAGAAGGGATAACGACCGTGGTAAGCATGGGCTACTTGTGCGGACATGGACAACCCGACAAGAAGATCAAGTATGCTGAGGTTGATGATGAAATAATTGTTGTAGGTGCGGAGTCGTTTTTCGACAGCGAATGCCAGCAGGCTGATGGTGTTGAAGATGATGATCAGAGCGGTGAAGACACCGCTGCAGACAAGGCTGACGAGACTAGAGGGTCGAGACCCACCTCCACCCCCGGGAACTGGTGCTACGTCAGTCACGTTGTCGCTATAATTCTGATCATCGGTCCAAAAGATTGTGTACGACTCTGTTGTATCAAAAATACTTGCCATTGCTGGATTCTCAAATATTTAATTCAAGTTCTTAAATGGACTTTTTGTTAGTCCTGTGAACTACTCAATATTGGCTCTTGAAAATTGTACGTCTCTTCCAGTTTTACCCTGAATATATTTTGCTTGAAAGCTTAGAAATGACAATTGGTCATGTAAAATTTTAACCGCGAGAGTGTCTTTTAATATACAAAACACCAATTCATTTTTTCCTTTAAATCGGGATGAAGTGGAACAAATTGAGTAGAGGTTGAAGTATTTATATCATATTTCATATTGTTGTGATGCTCTTGAGGTCAGACAAAACTAGAACAGCAAAATGTATAAGACGGACTACTCTTATTTTTCGATATTTCACGGTCATTGGAAAGTGAGTTCTTAATATTCTGCTCGCATGATAACTAAGAAGTCTGACAATTATAACCATTACATCTCAAGGATCAACTTTAATGGATCTTTTATTCGCAGTCGATGCAGAATTAAGGAACAAAACGTATACGTCCTTCAAGTTTAATCCACGTGCAGCGCTTCTGTGATAAGACTTCGTTTTTTGATAATTTAAATTGCTTCATTGTGTTACTATTCTATAAAGGGAATACACGTACAAAGATTTCATATCTTTTGCGTTTTTTTATATTCTTTTTCTTCTTCTTCTCTTCTTCCTCTTCTTCTTCTTCTTCTTCTTCTTCTCTTCTTCTTCTTCTTCTTATCCTTGTTATTATAACTATAATACGTATTGTCAGTAGTAGTAGTAGTAGTAGTAGTAGTAGTAGAAGTATTATTAGCATCATCATCATCATCGTCGTCGTCGTCATCATCATCATCATCATCATTATCATTACATTTTCTATCGACTTCTTCTTTTTTGAGCGAAGTATGATGACAAAGCAAGTAATTCGTGAGTGTTCGTTAGAGAGAAAGAGAGAGAGAGAGAGAGAGAGAGAGAGAGAGAGAGAGAGAGAGAGAGAGAAGAAAGAGAGAGAGAGAGAGAGAGAGAGAGAGAGAAGAGAAAATATTGTTTTCAGTTTGCTTTCAAATTGTGTTTTTCTTCTTCCCTATTCATTTCCGATTTCTTACTCTAACAAAATATTTTAAGGGAAAGATATCGATAAATCCGTTTCCCGGTGGTATCCATTTCTTTTTCGTACGTTATCATTAAAATCGATTTCATATCGTGTGGTAACTTCATCTTTGAAGCTTTTTTTCATCTTTTTTTTCTTTCTCCTTCTTAACCCTCAGAGACGCAATTTCTTGTTCAATAATTGGAAAATCGGGAGCACAGCACAGTTTCGAGGTTTTTGTGTTCCTATATACACTTTTTCCTCAGTTGTGGAGTAAAAAAAATAACGAGAACTTGAGAAGTATGGTCTAGGGTTTTAGCTAGGAAATCGAATTAGATTATAATTTCTTTCAAATTGAAAACTGTTGCATGTCATTTATATCGGGGGGGGGGGGGCAGTAACCTATTTAACCATGTTAAGTGGAGGCTCATGAAACTTATGGGAAATACTTGTTAATTTTTTCCACCGTTAAAAGCGCTATTCATGATTCATAATAGTGGAGCGCAAAATCAGGAGATCCTGAAACGACATAAAATGCGAGTGAGCAAAGCGACCAGTAGCGTACGCAGGATTTTTTCGAAGGGGCGGGGGGGGGGGGGGTTAAATGTGAACATCGCGCCGAAAAATTTCGCAACGACTCAGCCGCTGAATAAGCGGGGTGGGGGGGGGGGGTAAGAGCATATATATTTTGTTTTTGTCCCGAAGACGGAAAATTATGCCAACCGAATTTCGTTCAGTGGGGGGGGGGGGGGGGGGGGTAAGGTAATTTTTTCCACCCTTAAGCACACATTTAAGCAAACAACGTGAGGAGGGTATCTTCCGATACCCATACATTAAACAAAATTGAGGGGGGTAACCCCCCTCCCGTCGGCGAACGCGCCTGAAAGCGACCGTTATTAGATATGTTCGCACGCATATTAGGGGCGTATAAATTTAATTCTATATAATCATATTTGCTAACTTCCTTTTTCCCTTTCTCTTTTTCGCCCTAGGTAGAGCATGTAGAGCACCGCCCCCCCCCCCCCCCCCACCCCCTCCCCTGAATACGCCTCTACAAATGCATCATTTCTATTCACTCGGCATTAGATATCTGCATGAAGCCCACTCCGGATCACTTTAACAATGAATCATGTCATTTGATTTGATTTGATTTGATTTATTGGTCATAGTCTGGTAGTGGCATCACTGAAGCTTCGTTTCTTTCTGTTTGCATTGTTTTTCAGATAAATACATAACCCCCACCTTTATGACATCCCTTCACTTTGTTAGTCAGGTAAACAAGATATTTTGATTCTTCTTCTTTTTTTTATGTGTGTGCTTTTCGTATTACGGTCAATGTCACATCGTTAGCTTATACCAATAATGAAACTACATTCCTTCTCGTCAAATCTGTTTCATTCTCTTTGTATCGAATTGAATAAATAATCCCCAATACAAGTCAAACTTTCCAATCCTTTCACTCAAATTATGTTGTTGAGTAAGATAAGAATCTACATTCCCTCGCCTCGGATTTATTTAAGATTTTTTCTTTTTCAATGTCAATTCGTGCGATTACACCATTATGAACGCTTCATTTCTTTTGTCAATATAATTTTGTTCGCTTTTTTTTTCTGGGCTGAATAAAGTTTACCCTGTAGTTATTGACCTTCCCCTTTCGTGTACTAACGGAACAAGAACAATCATTGAGATTTTACGACATGGGTTGAGATGCTATATAAATTACTTTTAAGAGCTAGTCATGTTGAAATGCGTTTTGGGGGTTGGAATAATACAGATCAAAGAAGAGCTCCCTTTTAATCGTTACTTATTGCCTCAAGATTTTGCTTGTTTGTTTGATTTCATTTCAGATCAGTGCATGGTCGGCCAGATATGCGTCATTCAACTCACCATTTTCTTACCTACCCTTAAAAAAATATACATTTTTAGCGTCCCCGCCCGTTTCCTTTTGGGGGGGGGGCCGCCTCCTATTTTTTTTTTAAAGAATTTTTAAAGAATTGTTTAAAGAAAACAAAAAACATGAAAAACACTGCTAAAATGGATCTATGGATCTACAAAAAGGGCCTCCTCCTTCCTATTTTTTCAAAAAAGCAGGACGCTAAACATGTTTTTTAATTTTATTTGGCATTAGCTAGTGTATTATAGCTATAAAGAGGGGATGATGACGGGGAATGTGGAACGGTCCATACAGAGCTCCATCTATTAATGTACAGGAGTGGGGATTAACTTGTTGAGGATTAATATTATGGATTAGTTCATTTGATGTGAGAATCCACGAACAAATAGTTAAAGCTTATCACTGTTATAGTATGATCTGGTGCCAGAAAGACGTTAATTCAGATACTTTAACACAGAGAAACAAACGCCCTTCTGGCTCCAAACAGACTATTGTTTGTGCGGATATTTTGCAGAAAAGGTCACCACCAACTTGGGCTATTCGGATTTTTGTTTTCTGATAACAATAGTTGTAACTATGTCTCTACAGATTGATTACGCGGTCACTGACGCATAATTATTATTATCTGTAGGCCTTTTATCAATGTTTCCACTAGAACGATTGCCTTTCTTGACCTTGCTTTTCACATTGACGTAGCATACAAAGTCTTTATTATTACTGAGATATGGAAAACGATTATTAACTTTTTAATCTGATTGCATATTTTTGTAATGATTATTCTGAATGTAGGCCTTCTAAGTCGTAAACCCTTACGCCTAATCTTACAATGTACTTTGTATTGGTATCAATGCTCATGTTTTATTGTCATCATCTAATGTTATTGAAAGAAAATTAAGATAAAAAAAAATAGCTATGCAATAAAGAAGTATGCATTGATGAAATAAATATCTAATATAAAACCACTTACTTGTTTGTTTCAGCTTGAGATTTTCTATGACTTTTGATATTCACATAAGTTTTAAATGATAATTTAAAAAAACATCAAACCCCTCACCTTTAACACTATTACAACGAAACAAAACTCACAGACTTGACGATAGTAACTCGTCATGATCAAAGTGCAGAGCATATCAATATTAACATAATGATAAGCACTAGTATTGAAAAAATAATTCATTCATCAAACCTCTTCGATACATGTGTATATAAACAACCTATAAAGTAGTCAGGCGGATAGTGCTTTGTATTTCATCGTAATAGAGATGTGTTATATTATCAAGAAAATGAAGATTCCCACATTTCTAGCGATGATGGTGTTAAACGTGTTCATTTGTAGGACAGACACGGCTGATGTTGGTGAGTATGGAAACTCTCCTAAAAATAAAGAACAGATTCATTCTTCCAGCATGTATTACTATCGATGCTAGCGTAAAGGCCGTGTAAAGAAATTACAAAACGCACACTGATATTAAGAAAAGGGCAGATTCAGGATTTTCAGAATGGAGGGGCTGCAAAATTACCAGACATGTTTTTTTTACTTGATAGCAACAAAACAAATTTCCCCGAGATTTTTCTCTACGCCGGAATTTAGCAAGTTATATCCTTTACACATTTAAAAAATAAATAATAAATAAATAAATACATTTTTTTAAGGGCAGTCGTTCCGAAGCACATTGGATCTGCCTATTTAATAAAGAACTAAAACCTGATACTGTTCTCCTTTTGGATTGAAGGGCAACTCCAAAACACATACAGGAGTAACCACATTCTTGAAAAGCTTTGAGAAAACTCCTGTGACACTCTCTAACATGTGCGATTTCATTTCAGAGGGCGACGTCCGACTCGTTGACGGCGCCAACGCGTACGAAGGTCGTGTCGAGGTCTTCTCCGGAGGACGATGGGGGACCGTCTGTGATCGCTGGTTCGATAGTGCCGATGGACAAGTAGTGTGCCATCAGCTCGGGTACGGCAGTGTGGCATTCAGTTGGAAGCCTGTCTCTATCATGCACGGTGCGTATTTTGGCGGGAACGCAGAGATACCCATAAATCTAGCCGATGCGAGGTGTGTCGGGGTAGAGGATCGTCTAACTATGTGTGATGGGAGCTGGGGAGACGATGTAGTAGACTGTGATCATTCTTTGGATGTCGGGCTCATCTGCTCTTACGGAAATGGTAAGTAATCTTTCTCCTCAAATATTTTTACCAGAAGTAACACTTTGCATATTTGAGAGATCATGGCTGTTGCTTGGCACTGGATGAGTTTTCTTCTGTCTTAATGTAAGGTCGTCACCATAATGTTATAAGCATACTTGTACTTGGTAATGGAGATCATTGACGCCTACTAGAAACTTGCAAAAAGATACAATGGAATGGATATATATATGTTAAGTAGACCTATAATCACAATGCCAGCCGTTTTGTTAATATTATATCTATATCGGAGTTTTCTATGTAAATAAATCATTAAAAATATTCTAATATAAAGAATAAGATATTGAAAGTGGCAATCTTATGAAATTTTTTTTGGTTGAAATGAACGAAAAAACTCGAAAGTTCTCCAAGGACCTCAAGTTAATCGAACAAAACATTTAAAGTATTTACAATACACATTTAAATCAAGTGTGCGTATTACAATGAGTATTATATCGGTGATTTATTCCAAGAAAACTACCTTTATTTCGAGTATAATTTAGCTAATTGAAAATACAGAAATGTCTTTCTTCCTTCTCTTCTGCAAACATTACTGTGTGTTAATCTGATTTTTTTTTTTTGGTTCTTATCAATAACTCCATTGTTTCTTCGTATAGACCTCTCAAAATCAGCCATTTGTACAATAATATTCAACCAGAATTATCATTAATGTATGCACGTTAGAAACCGAAGGAGATATCCGACTGATCGGAGCGGGTGTGGGTATCGAATCAGAAGGTCGGATTCAAATTGTACGTCACAATGCATGGGGCACTATCTGTCATCATTCATGGAATATTCAAGGTAAGGTATATTACTGGTAATACAACCATATCCGGAAATTAAACACCATGCATTATTTGAGTTGGGGGAGGATAGTCACGTCTAGACATCTAGTCACATTCTAATCACATAATAATTAATTTGATGATAACAGTAATGGCATCTCTATGATGAAATTATTTCCCTGCTTTTTTCAAAGGTAACGATTATAATGACGACGAAAAAGAGGGCTTACACTAAATATTGTATTTCAAGAAGAAAATTGCCAAAATTGCCCTCTGTAATGTTGCTTGCTTGCGTTTATGGTATTCAATGTCATTCTCATTACGCTTTTAGTACCATACATTATTGCACATGATTCAAATAATTAATATAAATCAAGGATGGGAAATTCAACTATCATTAGCGCATGATTGCCGTAAATTATCTCTGCAATGTCAAAAGACCGTGAAGATCCACTACGACTCTCCCCTACCTCGCATCCAACACTCGAAGGAGAAAGGTAGAATGGCAAAACATTATATACAGTCATGTATAAAGCATTCCACATTATTGCGGACTCTTCTAGGCCCAGTCAGTCGTAAATATTATGGGAATGGTTTGGGGCACACACAAAAAAGCTTTGTCCAACATGAATTCATATGCCATCACGTGACGGCATCTTTAAAAATGTTATTGTTAGCTTTCATTAGTATATTTTCATTTAGTATTAAACTTGCACAACGGTCATTTTGTATAATTGGATAATGCCGTTTTCAAAATGAAGTTGTCTGAAAATAATTATATTGGAACAATAATAATTGTCTTTTAGAGCCCATCTGTACTAGTTTACAGGAGGGATTAGACCACCCTGTAAGGTCACTGACAGGTGTTTATCACATAAAATCAGCTCTCAATTAACATAAGAAAAAGAGGATCATGGGGGACCAATGGTCACCGATTAGGCATTGTTTCGCTATATAGAGCTATACGTAGTGCAGTGGTGCTTTAACCCCCCCCCCCCCTATCCTTACGCATGATTCTTTCAGATGCTAACGTTGTATGTCGTCAACTGGGCTTCGAGTTCGCTACCCTTGCAACCAGGAACTCCTACTACGGAGGAGGCAACCTCGATCAAACTGTCATGTTAAGTAATGTAAGATGTAACGGAACAGAGGAGCATCTCCTTGACTGTGAGAACGACGGATGGGGAGTCGGGGACTGCGGCCAAATTCACCTGGATGACGCCGGTGTCAAGTGTGCCAATGAAAGTATGGATAAATGTTGTCAAGTTTCATTCTTGTTTAAACATATTTTTGGCTTATACCCAGTAAATAAAGATCGATTGATCAATCTGTAATTGAAAACAAGTCAGAAAAAAACTTGGAACTAGCTGGATTTGAACCTGCACTACTGCTTGCCGGGCAGCGACTCCACATCAGGCCATCACTTATGTTTGACATGTTTGGGGGTCATTATTATAAATTGCAGTAACCCTCAATCTAATAGTTTCTACTCAGCTCAGTTTGTCAAACTTTAGATTTAAAAAAAATATATATCTTCCTGGAGGCATGTCGCTTCTTTCTATGACAGATTGTTGAAGTGCGAATGATTGTCCTGAATCTGTGTCATCCCTGTGTCGACCCTAACCATATGGAGTTCAGAATCGTCTGGTCTTAGAGATAATGTGAAGGGGAAGGGTCAGATGGACAGATGAATTTCATAATCTGTGAATATCTAATTCAGCCATTTATGTTTAAAATTCAACCCATGTTTCATGATACATAAATTGCACGAAAAATCAGAGATATGAGGTATGTACTTGAAACCGGGTCTATGGTGGCTCAATGGTTAAGAGCGTCCGCCTCATAAACGGGAGGTCGTGGGTTCGATCCCCGCCGAGTCATACCAAAGACTTATAACAATGGGACCTTCTGCCTTCAGCTAGGCGCTCAGCATATTAGATTGGAGAAGGGTAATAGTAACATGTTATGTTATGCAGGGCCCGCTGGGGAGAGCAGTTTTATAACTGAAGTGGCTACCCTGGGTAAATAAAACGTTATTATTATTATTATTATTAACAAGAAATCAAAATGACATTTCCGGTATAGTTATAGTTGCGTACATCACCATCCGCCCCCCCCCCTCCCCCTCCTCCCATGTTAACAAGAAACCTGAATATACGATATTCAGAAAAAGCATACCATGGATTTAGCAAGATTTACATGGTCAGGTGAGTTAATATTTTTATACAGCTTCGTTGACATTCATACCCTTGAAATAGGCACTACAAGATTTTAAAAAAAGAAATTATTCGCATTGATTTATTTTTTCATACATTCTAATCTTTAAAATGCGTTTTATCCTTTTCCTTCTGTCTCTGTCCTGGTTTCTATTCTGATTGCAGTTTTTGAAGGCACAATGCGGTTAACGAATGTGCGAGCGAAACGAAGGCCTACTCGGGATCTACCACGGCGGCAACTGGGGCACGATCTGCAATGACGAGTCCTTTTCGGACGTCGAAGCCATGGTTGCCTGTCGTCATCTCGGCTACGACACGGTGACGTCATTCGCCACATCCGTCACCCTGGATGGAATGGGTGTATTCAGCTGGATGCAGTGAGACTGTTATGGATATGAATTGACTCTTGGTAACTGCGCTCATGGAGAATGGGGAAATCCTTCATCATCATGTTCCCATGATACGGATGTATGGTTGAGCTGTGAGAATAAAGCAGGTAGAATATAAACGCCACAGGAGCGGTTCTGGAAGAGTTTTTTTTCTACCGATCATAAACTTGCCAGAATTAGAATGGCACATGGTGGTCTCCCCCTTTTTTT